>NC_140503.1:69538800-70111300 GCF_964339955.1 Pipistrellus hanaki
GTGAGAGGGCGCAGGCCAGGCTGAGGGATCTCCCCACCCTCCAAGTGCATGAATGTCATGCACCAAGCTTCTAGTATAAACATAAGAATCTGACTTAATATTTGTTAACTGTGAGGTTAAAATCAAGTTTTTAAAAAAATGTAAATATACACTTGAACAAGCACCCTCATTTTACCCCTGCTCTGATTATCATCTCTTTTTATAAACCAGATGACTGTATATATGCATTTTGTTCCAGGATTCTCAATTATGTTCCATTAGCATGTTTCTATTTTCTTTTACCAATACCACTAAATGTTAATATACACTGAGTGACTAGATTATTATGACCACCCCATCAGTACTTTGTTGGGCCAACTTTTGCCTTCAATTCTGTGGTGATTCTTCTTGGCATTGACTCCACAAGATGTTGAAAGGTGATGCGAGGAATCTGACACCATGCCTGATGAATAGCACTGTCCAGTTCTGTGAGATTTGATGGTTGTGGAACCAGCTGCCTGATCTGGGGATTGTGAGGGCCACCTAAACAAAGTAAAGTCTCCTTCATATTCTCGGAACCACTCCTGCTCAATACATGGCACATTGTCTTGTTGGAAGAAGCCATCTCCATTGGGATATGCCATCAACATGATATGATGAACTTGATCAGCAATGATACTTAGGTATGTTGTGCTATTCAGACGTTGTTCCACATGAATTAAAGAGCCCAAATCATGCCAGGAAAACATGCCCTAAACCATAACACTGCCCCCACCAGCTTTAAGGGTTATATTCATGCATGTGGGGTGCATGCTTTCATGTTGTTTCCATGGAATTCTCACTCTGCCATCTGCATAATGTAACTGGAAATGTGATTCATTGGACTACATGACTTTTTTCCAATGCTCAACTGCCCAATCCTTGGGTTCCTATGTGAATTGGAGATGTTTAATCTTGGTAACTGCAGATAGCAGTGTATGGCTAATTTGCCTACAAATGTCAGTTGGTCATAATAATCTGGCAATCAGTGTACAGTCTAAATACTAGTTTTAATACAACATTAACATTAAAAGTCTAAATATATGGTAGTATGTCTTCCTTCAAGAGTCCGTTGGTTATTCTTATCTTTTTGCATTTCTGTGTAAGTTGGATTATTAGCATGCCAATTTCCTTGAATATGTTAATTGGACTTCATTGAATCATAAATCAACTTGGAGGAAATGAAACTTTATTAAGCAACACTGCTAAGTACACTATAATTTCCCAAGTATTAAAAAATTATATATTCAGAAGTTCAACTAACCCAGTCCAAGGAATTTAAAGAGAAACACACCATACAGATGGCATGGCTCAGTGTTTGAGAGTCAATTTATGAACCAGGAGGTGATGGTTTGATTGTGTAGGTTGTGGGCTCCATCCCCAGTGTGAGATGTACAGGAGGTACCTGATCAATGATTCTTTCTCATCACTGGTGTTTCAATCTCTCTCTTTCTCTCCCTTCTTCTCTGAAATCAATACAATTTTTAAAAAAGAAGAAGAAGAAGAAGAAATACACCAAAGCACATCATAACCCAGTTTCTGAATACCAGCAAAATAAGAACATGTTATAATCATCCAGAAAGAAGGAAACACAAATTACACACAGGGTCCAATCTATGCTAATCTCTTCTGTGCATTTTGCCTTCAGACATTGCCATTTTCTTCTCTAGAAATTTTATTTAGAGCTTTTTAAATATTTTTCATCTTTTACCTAATATTCATCTTTACCTACCTTCTTGAGCATAAGAAGCATATTTATTAGCTATTTCAAGAGTCTTGCTTGATAATTTTATTACATATGTTATTTATTTCTCAGTCTCCTTTTTTTGGGTTGTATTATCTTCTGCTTATAGGTCATACCTTTTTGCTGCTTTGCATGTTGTAATTTTTCATTGTGAATGCATGGTGAATGTTGCAATGTTAGTTCCTTTTCCCCTTCTCTACTCATTCCTGTAAATGTTATTGGATTAACAGTGAAGTTACTTGGGATCCATTTGAAGTGTTCTAGGCTTCTCTCTTAGCTTTGTTTGTGAAGATCCAGCTTAGCTTTTAGTCTATGGCAGTTCTTTGAACACTGCAAAAGCCAAACATTTCTAAAACTCTACTCTGGAGAGAGGAAACATAAACGTTCCCTTGCCTGTGAGAGGATTGTTTAGCCCACCTCTTTCCTGCTGCTTCTTTCCCTGGTTTCAGATAACTGCCTCACACATATGCACTGATGAATATGTAGTCAAATACTTCAAAGGAGCCCTTTATAACTTTCTGTTGCTATATATCTTTGTAGTTCTTTCTTTTATAGTATTTTTTACCTAGAAATTCCAGCCATCCCTAACACTCTGGACAATGAAATATGAGATTTAGTGGTTAACCTTTATGATATTTATTTTAGTTTTCAGAGACTCTTTCTTGCTTATGCATTTCTGGTTGTTAATTTTGTCAATCTCAGAATAACTTCTCAGCTGCTGAGACTGTTTTCACTTGTGATGTTGTAACGAATAGGAAAGGACATTAAAATATTGACTTACACTAAGCCTCTCAGTTTCATCATCTATAAAATGGGCATAAGCTATGTACCCACCATACAATGCCACTATGACCAATGTCAAATGTAAAACTGAAAGTCATTGGCACTTATTAGATATTCAAAAAGTGGCTATTGTTAGTTTAGGATAATTCAAAATCAGAAGAAAAGCATTGTTTTGCTCAATATAGAGGATGTGATTGAATATATACTAAGTGGAATAAGATCAATCATGATTTATTCTTTGCCCAAGAGTACTTAAGAAAACACCATTACCTGGACCAGAGCTATTAGCTTATGAGAGTATATTTCCTTGGACTACAAAATCAAAACACAAGTTATTATGTTATAAAGAGAAAAAAATCTTTAAATAATATTACATAAATATCAAAGCATGCATATCTAGAGTAACCCATTATTAAATTACAATAAAATTGTTCTCCAGAAATGTTTAAATATAGTTAGAAAAATCATTGATTTTAATAATTATAATACCTCCTCAACTCGAATAATCCCATTAAAGTCTCCATATTCATGAAACACCCACTAAAACTGAAACCCAGACAGAGGTCCATAATTCCATAACCTTGCAACTTGCTGGAAGGAAAGGTCCAGGTATGTAAATCTTGCCTGTGTCACTAGTTCACGGAAATGTTTAGACAAGCATTTATATTTTCTGGTCTTGAATTTCCTCAGGGAATGAGGAGTCTGGCTTAAATGATCTCTAATAACCCTTTTTAACCAAAATTCCCTGATAAAATGTTCTCTAGCCCTCCCTTAATCAGGAGCACTTCTTTTATTTGTAAATTGATAAAAGCCTTACATGATCCCTAATTATTTTTAATAGCTGCACAGCATTCTATTAAAAGGATGTACCAATAATATAGTTCAGGTGTATACATTAATAAATATTTAGGTTTTGTATATTTATGTTTTTCCATAGTTTGTTCCTAAAAGCAAAGCTTTCAATAAATATCACGCACATATTTTATTTTATATATGCATGGGAATATCTGTAAGATAAAATACTGTAAGTATAATTACCAATTCAGATTTTTAAAATGTTGATGATATTGAAAAATTTCCTTCATATATTGTATCATTTTAGAGTTTTGATAACAATGTTTGAGGTTTCCTGTTTTATCAAAGCCTTGTCAGCACAGTAAACTATCAAACTTTTAGATCTTTTTCAATCATACAACTGAACAAGGGAATCTCATGCATTTATACTTACATTCTCTTATATGTTAGTTTTATTCATATATTGATGAGTAACTTACATTACATTAATAATAAACTACCTTTTCATATACTTTGCTAAATTTTCTATTGGATTTTTTTTTTTGTCATTTTCTTATTGTTTGTCAGAGCTCTTGACAAATTAAAGACATTACTCCTAAGAACAATACTGCTTTTCACCTATTTTTCCTTTTGACTTTATTTGTGATAGGCTTTATAACAAAACAAAACAAAACAGAAACCTCTGTGGAAAATTATATAGTGATGGAAGGAGATTTGATTTGGGTGGTAAACACACAATGCAATGTAGATATGATATGTTACAGAATTGTACACTTGATACTTACATAATTTTATCAACCACTCTCACTCCAATAAATTTAATTTAAAAATAAAAATGCATAACACAAAAAAATAAAACTATGTAGTTAGACATATGAACTTTTTTTACTTTATAATTTTTGGATTTTTGCCAAATTGAATGTGATCGGTTATGGCTATGTCTGATCAGTAAAAATCCAAATAGAACAATGGTAAATTAAGAATTATAAAATTGAAGAATATCTCTGGCATGACAAATAATTGACCAAATTAAACAGCCCCTCATAAACTCTAATTTCCCTTCTATTTCTTCTGTTCTTTTCCTCTCTCTTCCTTTCATTTCCCCCTTATTCCTGCTCCTCCTTTTCTTCATTATGGAATTTTGAGGATCAGAACAGTGAAATGACTTAATTTTGCAAGGGCACTACAACATCTCCATTTTTACCAGCAGGACAGAGTTAAAAGGGAATAAAAATACTAACAACAATACCATGGCTGCTTTAATTTTTATTTTATAATTAAAATGTTTTTGGCACTGCATAAAAATATATAAAAGTTATTCAAATTTAAATGGTCATTATCATGTTTGACATTATACAAATGAAGTTTATCAAAAGACAAGGTTCTAAGAAAACTAAATGGTATCATGGTTCAAACAGACTGTATGTCTATATCTAAAACCCAGCTTGCACTAAGACTTGGCATGCAGAGTTAATACCTATGCGCATAGCCACTAACGTATGTCTTACAGTATACTTAAAAACTGAATCGAGAGTACTGAACTTGGCTTTCCATTTTTTGTTGAGCAATTCTTTTTCATTGTTAGAATACATTTAGCCTCTCTGTTACAAGGCCTTTTTCATAATGTAAATCCAGAAAGAAGTACATATGTAATAAAACTTTTGACCAGCAAATAAAACAATTATTAGTAGATTTTAAAAATCCTTATTATTAAAGGCACATGAATTTTTCTTTCTGTTTTCCAAGAAATGTGAAAAATAGATTTCAGATTTGATCTTCAGTTGCAAATAATCTTTTGTCACTTTGTGCATTTGTATGTTTTAGAAACATATAAAATTAACATTTTCTCTGAATTTAATTATTCAACACATGCCAAATTTGCAATCAACTTGAAAGATATTTACAATTTTCTATGGATAACCAAATTTATTAGAACAAATTATTCTGCTTTAAAATAAGTAGACTTTAAATATATATATACTGCTGATAGCAACAAATATCTAGAAAAAGTTTTATAAAATGAGTACAGATGAATATCAATCTAGAAAACAAAATCTTTTATTGGAACAGAATAGTAGTAGGGAAAAGTATATATAACCAAATGTTTAACAACCAAATTAGAAATAACCAAATATGCAATACAAAGGAAAAGATGAGCTAGTAAATGTATGTCAATGAGGTAAAGTCCATGTTGTAAAATACAATATTTCTTCTACTATGTCAATATATTTTAAAATGTTGTGAATAAATTGAATGAATATATCAGAAACTCAATTTGCTTAAACATTATGATTGCAAGGTAAAAAATATCACTGCAATTGAAGATAATCACAAATTTAGTAATATAAGTAGCATTTTATGTAGGTTAGACTCTAATTTTTTTTTATAAAATATCTAAAGGAATTATCAAATATTTTAAGAGAATTTGTACTTTAGAATTGTAAAAAAAAAAAAAATTGGTTTAAATTCTCTTTAAATACTATTAAACCAAGAACTGATTTTATGAGATTTCATTGCATTTAGGACAAAAATCCAATTTTATATCTCAATAACCCATGTCATTAGCAAAAGTAATTGCCATGATGCTGTGATACAGTGGAGGCTCTTCATTCTCATTCAGGATTACATGCCTTCAGGGTGATCTCTAGTTTTTCCAGTTCAAATAACGATTTCTCAACCTTCGGATGGCCGATTTAACATCTTCATTCCTCAGAGAGTAGATGATGGGGTTCAACATGGGCGTACAAACAATGTAGAACACAGAAAGGAACTTATCCACAGAAAGTCTGCTAAAAGGCCATATATAGAAATAGATGCAAGGCCCAAAGAAAAGAATCACCACTATGATGTGAGCTGTTAGCGTAGAAAGTGCCTTGGATGACCCACTGGAGGACCGGCGCCAGACAGTGATCAAAATGATGGCGTAGGAAATCATTAAAGCTAGGAAACAGCCCAATGATATCAGGCCACTGTTAGTTAGCGTCATAATTTCCATCTCATAAGTATCCATGCAAGCCAGCTCTATCACTAGGGGAAGGTCACAAAAGAAGCTGTCCACCTCATTTGGGCCACAGAACGGCAGACCCACTGTAAAAGCCAAGTGGCTCACAGAATGAAGAATACCCACAGCCCAGGAAATAGACACAAAGATTATACACAGTCTCCGATTCATAATTGTGCTATAGCGTAGGGGCTTACAGATGGCTATAAATCTGTCAGATGCCATAGCGACAAGCAACATCATCTCACTCCCAACAAAACTATGAAGGAGAAATATCTGGGCCATGCAACCCTCGAAGGAGATAGTCTTGTTCTCAACAAAGAAGTCCACGAGCATCTTGGGGGTTGCAAAGTTAGATTGGCAGATATCAAGGAAAGAAAGGTTACTGAGCAGGAAGTACATGGGAGAATTCAAATGGGAGTCAGAGGAAATGATAACAATAATCAGGAGGTTGCCCAGCACAGATGCCACATACACCACAGAGAAGACGGCGAAAAGGAAAAGCTGAAGATCCCAAGAATTAGAGAGTCCCAGAAGCACAAACTCAGACACCACTGATTCATTTATGTGAGCCATGTCGCCAATGTACAGTTACCTAATTTAAAAAACATCAGGGAAATATCACACAATGATTAGGACTATACCTGGGATAAATACAAAAGAAACAGCCAGTTTTCAATTAAAAGTCAATTTAATTTAATGAAGTAATATAAAAAAAATTACTAATATTTAACATCCATCTGCTTTGAAAAGAGGGATAGTGTGAAAAAGAGGATTAGATATGAATCCTATCAAAACTAGGAACATAAGCTGCACACATAAAAAATAAAAAATATAAAATTGGAAATGAGCAAATATAAGTGATACGTTAATGCCATAAATATTATCAAGATGAAAGAAATTATGCCAAATTGGTAAAGTGAGGCGTCATGGAGTAGGTATTATTTTAAGTTAAAACTTTTTAAAAGTATGGAATTTGCTAGTCAAAACTGAAGGAAAGGCTATTTCTGGCGGGGAATAAGGAGAATAAAGATACAAAGGTAACACTGTGAAAGATATACTCAGGGGACTATAGATGAGTGGCCTGTCTGGAGAAGATGTTATGCTGAGGAGCAATCACAGTGAAGCTGGGAATGGTAGATCTTTGTGGATGCAATTAGGTTTGAATGCAAGGCTAAGTGGATTAGTGTTCTTGAAATTATGAATCATAAAGTGTTTGATAGTTTTAAGAACTTAATAGAAACAATTTGCTTAGGAAGAAAGGGTAGTGGTGTCTCTATCTAAACACGCTGGACACACCTGGATTTATAAAAATATGCAACACCTTTCAGAACAGCCTTTACATGATGCGTTTTAAATACATGATAGCTTTTCATACAAGTTAAGTAGTGTGTAAATTACCTCTTGAATGTTTTTTTTGACACTTTGCTTAACACATTGGACACCAGGTGGCCACTTCTTCCCAGAAAAGAACTCTAACCTCCAATGTTTCAGAAAACACTTTTGGCTTTAGCCCTGTATACCCAACAGTGTGTGATAATCATTTACTAGTCCTTATACTGATTAAAGTTATGCACCCTGTATTTTTCAATAGTTTGTTAGGACCAGGTTATTTGGATATAACTAACATAATACATATTTAAAATTTAGAAGCCAAAAGTGTATAGGTATTCATAATTTAAACAATTAAATGTTTAAACTATTTACAAGTTTTTATGTTATTTTAACTTGGTTGTTGAAGCACTAAATCCTACCCTCTAAGAGCTTTCCTCTCGGCACTTAAATTTTGATACTTGGTTTTAAAATGAATGCAGAAGCTTATGTTACTCAAGAATATAAATACACCAATAAGGTATAAAGTGACCTCAGCAAAATTGTCCACCATGAGCTTCTCATCTCTATGCAGAAGATTTGGGCCAGTGCTGGTTTGTCTGATCATGGATTCATGGACAGCGGAGAGAAAAAGGCAACTAAACACTGGAGAAGAAAGAGATTCCCATTTCTAAGACTACGAAAGACCCTAAAGAGCTACATTTTTTAATTTAAAAAAATATAAAGTTTGACTCTATGAGGACCTTTTAATAGCATTTAATCCATGTGTAAAGCCTACCAATACTAAGGTAATTTATTATAGGATAATATTGAAGAGAGGAGCAGAGAGAGAGGGAGGGGAAGCAGTGAGGGTAAGAGAGAAGGAGAGGAAAAGAAGGAGAAGAAAACTAATGGTTAACAGCATGTTAGATAAAGTTAGTGGTATTATACATTTTTAATAGATCATCTTATCTTTGAAAAATTATTTTCTGAAAATATTCAAATTTCCTACTAACTCTATTTTCCCCATCCTATATAATAAAAGGCTAATATGCAAATCTAAACAGTGGAATGACAGGTAGCTATGATGTACACTGACCACAAGGGGGGCAGATGCTCAGTGCAGGAGCTGACCTTTGGTGGTTAGTCACTCCCACAGGGGGAGCACCACTCAGCCAGAAGCTCTGAGCCAGGCTCACATGGCAGGAGCCTCTCCTGCCTCCTTGGCAGTGCTAACGATGTTTGCCGTGGTGGGTGGGCCTAAGCCATCAGTCAGATATCCCCTAAGGGCTCCCAGACTGCGAGAGAGCACAGGCTGGGCTGAGGGACCCCCCAAGTGCATGAATTTCAGGCAACAGCCTTTATATCTAATAAATGATAAGGTTTATCATTCTTCATTTTTCAAAATATAGGAAACAAGTAGAATATATTCTCCATGTTAATTGTCTATGATTTCTTAATCCAAGTAGAACAGACTAGGTTCAATGCTCCATCTCGTTTTTCTCTTCATAATTAAGGTAAGTATACATTAGTATAGATAAATAGCATTGGCCACTTATTAGCTGTATGGTTGTCCTTGGAAGATAGAACTAAATTATCTCCAAAGCTATTTTTACCTCTAAACTTCTAAGTGCAGAGGCAGTGCCTGGCTGCTGGAGTTGCTCAGTTGGTTGAGAATCATCCTGTGCACCAAAAGATCGCCAGTTTGTTTCCCAGTCAGGGCATATCCTGGGGATTTGTGTTTGATTCATATCCTCTCTCTCTCTCTCTCTTCCTCTCTCTCTCTCTCTCTCTCTCTCTCTCTCTCTCTCTCTCTCTCTCTCCCCTATCTTTTTCTCCCTTCCTCTCTAAGCATGTCCTCAGGTGAGGATTAAAAAAAAAATTCTTTAAAGTTCAGGAGGCAGTTATGTTACAGAAATATATGTATTTTTTTAAAAAGTCACTCAGAATTCCTTGGACTATACACAGAGCATGCAGAAGCTTCTTCATTAATGAATCATTAACTTATTTTTATTGTTAGTGTACCTCAATATAGAAATGTTTTTAAATTGTTAAAAAAAAAAAAAAGCATAAGAGAATGTCCCTATTCCTGGTGTAAAACCAACTTTAATACTTAGAAAGTGATAATTATATTAATATTCTATTAAGCATGTTAATAAAACTCCAAAACCATAAATAAGCATACTTTTGTTTTTAGTACTTTGACTTATAATAAGCATAACAGTAAAAGGCAATAAAGAATATCCTTGTTGACCATGACACTACCTTGTATAGCTGCCCCTTCTTCATTCCTGGCAAATTTTGATAGTCAACAAATCTTTGCTTAACAGATGGCTAAGTATTCCCTGACTAGAAAGCATAAAAGGGGCATAGAAGGAAGAGATAATCCTATAGCGTACTTCCCTGTCTTTGTCAGGTACTGATCCTATTATTATCAGGGCTGCCCTAAGCCAATCAGTGGGACGGTCACACAGACAGAGAAGCGGAGAACAGAGATTCGCTTCTTCCAGATGGAGTTTCCAATTTGACTGAGACAAGAATACTTTCTCCTTTGCTATCTTCTGGTTTCTGATTTTGCATCTAGAAGGCAATTTGCCCATCATATCTAGTTCAAACAATATCATCATATGCGTATATAATACTTACATTGATATTACTTTTAGTAATTTCTCCCAGTCTTTCAGTTCTTCCTTATTTTCTCCAAATTTGGTCTCCTTCAGTTTGTTTCTAAGCTTCCCACTTTCTGCTATGAGTTTTCATACCAGGAATATTTGCGATATACTCTTGATGCATTTTAACGTGGTCCCTGCACTAAGCTGTGCAGAAACAAGCCCTTCAGGTTCTTCCCTGCAGTAGTGAGGACTCTGGTCCTGCTGTCCCTGACCATCAAATTACAGTGTCCTAAGGGAAGGCAATATAAAGTCTTCCATCCTCATTCCAAGAAAATGATCTTATTGGAGAAGTGAGAAGTCACCCTTTAGAGATCTGAGGTCTCACTGCAGTGAGAGTAATTATATATTTACAAATAGTTTTTCCAGAAATAGACAGGAAAAAAGTTTTGTGTGTGTGTGTGTGTGTGTGTGTGTGTGTGTGTGTTTTACCAATTTGTTGATACATATGAGAACAACAGATTATTTGATTTTCATAGTTTCCCAGTCAGTGAAATAATTTTTTGGCACCTATATTCCTGTCACTAAAATAATTCCACGGTCTTACAAAATGATCAAAGCCTCAGGATGGTTACTGCCAATCATAAGGAACCCACTACTTCACAAATCTGATGGATCTAGTTAGAGTGCTCAACACGTTCTGCCATCTGTGGTTTAATAGAATAAATTTATTCTCATTTTAACGTAATGATTCCTCAAATTTTTAAAGGTGCTCTCACTTTTTCTCCATGATAAATCTCCTATTTTCCCCTCAAATATGTCAACAGTTTTTTTCAACTGTATTTTATATAATACTTTTTCTATATCTCCAAAGGCTGTAATGTAGATGTAATTTTCAAATGGTCAACTTTACAGAAGAAAATTGAATATAAAATTCTCTACCACTTATATATTTGTATATCTCCTAGTAAATATTCATAGAACAATGGCATATGCTTGAAAGAGATAGATATTGAAAAAAATGTTATTTATAATTTTAAAAGTGAAAAATATTTTACTGATGGAATACATTCCATGTTTAAAATTATTAATTTTATATACGAATATGTGTGTAAGATTTAAAACATAATATTAAAGGAAAAATGGAAGATTGGCAAAATTATATTGTGCACATTTTTATAAGTCTAAGAAATATGGACATATTTATTAAATAAAAGTTTTTAAATATCCAGAGGAGTGGTTCACATTCTGCACAGTGTAATAAAAATATATTTTTATTTATTTAAAAAGGAAGGAGTAAAAAATTGTATAAAAGGGACTTAAACTGAATTAATGATATTGCATATTTTTAAATTTTTATTTTTATTGTTGGAAGTATTATAAATGTCCCCTTTGCTTGTTTGTTTTTCCCCCACTGACTCCCTACACCCTGCATCAGCCTCTCACAGGCCTTTGCCACTGTATTGTCTGTGTCCATGGGTTATTATACTAGTATATGAATATAAGTTCCTGGGTTAGTCACTCCCCTCCCATCCATCCACCCTCCCCCACCTACCTCCCCTCTGAAATTAGTTATTCTGTTCCATGCTTACATGTCTCTGGATCTATTTTGTTCATCAGTTTATTTATTTTTCATTGCCAGTCTTTGCCTTTTCTTTAATTCTTTATTGTTTAAAGTCTCCTTTCCCCCCATTGACCTCTCCCCAGCAATCCCACCCCCTAGCAAATGACCTCACACCCCCCGCCCTAGTGTCTGTGTCCATTGGTTATGCATATATGCATGCATACAAGTCCTTTGGTAGATATCTCACCTCCTTGCTGCTTTCCCTTGGAGGTCTGATGGTCTGTTCAATGCTTCTCTGTCTCTGGGTCTATTTTTATTCATCAGTGTATGTTGTTTATTATATTCCACAAATGAGTGAGATCATGTGATATTTATCTTTGTCTGACTGACTTA
The DNA here is from genome assembly GCF_964339955.1 of Pipistrellus hanaki. Taxonomy (NCBI): domain Eukaryota; kingdom Metazoa; phylum Chordata; class Mammalia; order Chiroptera; family Vespertilionidae; genus Pipistrellus; species Pipistrellus hanaki. The sequence goes on from NC_140503.1 coordinate 69,551,019, forward strand.
TTTCACTTAGCATAATGCTCTCCAGGTCCATCCATTCTGTTGTGAATGGTAAGAGTTCTTTCTTTGTTACAGCAGCATAGTATTCCATTGTGTAGATGTACCATCATTTTGTGTTGTTGTTTGCTTCAAACTTTAAGGTATTTATTTTATTTTATTTTTTTACACTTGAATATATGTTTTAATTTATTGTCTAAAGTTTTGCGTATGTCTCCTTTTTCCCTGCTTGACCCTCCCCCGCCCCCAGCCATTCCTACTCCGGGCAAGCTCCCCTACCCCAGTGTCTGTGTCATTGGTTGTGCTAATATGTATGCATACAAGTCCTTTGGTTGCTCTATAAACCCCCTCCCATGCCATTTGTCCCTGGATCTATTCTTGTTCATCAAATTATGTTAATCATTATATCCCACATATGAGTGAGATCATGTGATATTTATCTTTCTCTGTTATTTTGCTTAACATAATGCTCTCCAGTTCCATTCATGCTGTTGCAAATGATAAATGTTCCTTCTTTTGTGCATAGCATTCCATTATGTAGAAGTACAACAGTTTTTAATCCACTCATCTGCTGGTGGGCATTTAGGCTGTTTCCAAATCTTAGCTATTGTATATTGTACTGATTTGAACTTAGGTGTGTTATATCCTTTCTGATCGGTTTCTGATTTCTTGGGATATATTCCTATAAGTGGGATTACTGGGTCAAATTGGCATTTATTTTTAATTTCTTAAGGAAACTTCATACTATTTTCCACAGTGGCTGCACAGTCTGCAACCCACCAGCACTGCACGGAGGTCCTTTTTCTCCACATCCTCACCAGCACTTATTTGTTGATGGCCATTCTGACAGGTGTTAGCTTGCACCTCATTGCTGTTTTGATTTGCATCTCTCAGATGATTAGTGACTTTGAGCATGTTTTCATGTCTCTTGGCCTTCTCTATGTCCATTTTCAAAAAGTGTCTATTTAGGTCTTTTTTCCATTTTTTTATTAGATTGTTTGTCTTTCTTTTGTTAATACGTATGTGTTTCCTATAAATTTTGGAGAGATTAGACCCTTATCAGATATAACATTGACAAATATTTTCTATCATGCAGTGGGCTTTCTTGTTGTTTATTGATGGTTTCTTTTGCTGTGCAGAAGCTTTTTATTTTGATGTAGTCCCATTTGTTTATTTTCTCCTTAGTTTCCATTGCCCAAGGAGCTGTATTGCTAAAGACACTGCTATAACATATGCCTGCTATTTTGCTGCCTATGGCTGCTGCTGCTGCTTCTTCTTCTTCTTCTTCTTCTTCTTCTTCTTCTTCTTCTTTTAAAAATGTATTTTATTGATTTTTTTACAGAGAAGAAGGGAGAGAGATAGAGAGCTAGAAACGTCCATGAGAGAGAAACATCGACCAGCTGCCTCTTGCACACCCCCTACCAGGGATGTGCCCGCAACCAATGTACATGCCATTAACTGGAATCGAACCTGGGACCTTTCAGTTCGCAGACCGAGGCTCTACCACTGAGCCAAACCGGCTTCGGCTGCCTATGGCTTCTTCTAATATTTTTTATGGTTTTCCATCTTAGATTTAAGTCGTTTATCCATTTTGAGTTTATTTTTGTGTGTGATGTAATGCTGAAGAGACTGTCTTGACTCCATTGTATGTTCTTGCCTCCTTGGTCAAATACTAATTGAGCATAATGGCTTAGTTCGATTTCTGTGTTCTCTGATCTATTCCATTGGTTTATATGTCTGTTCTTGTGCCAGTACCAGACAGTTTTGATAACAGTAGCTTTGTAGTATAGCTTGATATCTGGTATTGTGATCCCTCCCATTTTGTTCTTTCTCAGGATTGCTACAGCTATTCAGGGTCTTTTTTAAAAAAAAATTATTATAATTATTCCATATGAACTTTTGGAGAGTTTGCTCTAAGTCTGTGAAATATGCCATTGGTGTTTTAATAGAGATTGCATTGTCTTTCTGGCACCCCTGTTTACCTATGTTACTTTGTTTCATGTTGTCCCAAAGCTTCTTTAGTTCTCCTCAACTTTCTAATTTTTTTTCCTCCAATTGCTATTCATATTGGGTGTGTTTTTGTGCCCTATCTTCTAACTCACTAATTTGGTCCTCTGCTTCTTCTAGTCTACCTTTGAAACCTTCCATTGTGCTTTTTACTGTAGCTATATTATTTTTTTATTTCCTCTTGATTCTTACATAAGTTGTTGGCTTTCTCATCCAGCTGGCTTAGGAACTGAATGGCCCTTACTCTGAATTATTTTTCTGACTTATTGCATCCCTCCATTTCATTTAGTTCCTTTTCTGGTGATTCCTCCTTTTTCTTTCTTTCTTTTCTTTTTTTTTCTTTTTCTTTTTTTTCCTTTTGGGGTTGTTTCTTTATCTCCCCATTTTTGCTCTCACTGAAGGATCCAGGCGCTGAGTCACATGGGACCTGTGTCTGAAGTAGTGGGCTTGGCTGGAGGGTCATGCACTCTGAGACTCATGGGAGAGCCCAGATGCCGGCAGGAGGGAAGCACACTCTGGGTCTCATAGGAGCCTGTGGCCAGGAAGGTTGGTTTTCCAGTGTCTGTGGGTGTTCAGATGAGGTAGCAGGTCTTTGGCCAAAATGGCTATAGTGTATGGTATGCTGTCTGAGGCCAGTCAGGATGGTGTTGAGGCTGGGCTCCTAATCACAGCCTCTTCTTCAAGGTGGTATAGTTTCTGTGCCAGAGTCAGTCACCATGGGAGTGCTTGCAGTGGTAGCAAGGGCTCCCCATCTAGTAGAGCCATGTCTGCCAACTTTTGAGAATCCTGCAGGATCTAACTGTCCCTAATTCACACACACACAAACACACACACCCCAAATGTACACATTCCTTCTCTCACTCCCACTCTCTCATTTTTCTCACTCACTCACACTCTCTCCCTCTCTTCGGTCCACTTAATCCACTGAGTATGATAGGAAGAATTAACATTGTTAAAATGTCCATACTACTCTAAGCAAACTACAGATTCAATGTATTCCCTATCAAAACACCAATGTCACCTTTTGTAGAACTAGAACAAATAATCCTAAAACTTATATGTAATCAAAAAGACCTCCAATAGCCAAAGAAATCTTGAGAAAGAAGAGCAAAGTTGAAGGTATCATGTTACCTGATAGCAAACTATACTACAAGCAGAATGGTACTGGCATAAAAGCAGATCAACAGAACAAAAGAAGCTAAAAAATAAACACATACCTATACAGTTGATTAATCTATGACAAAGGAGGCAACAATATACAACAGGATAAAGACAGTCTTCAATTAATGGTGTTGGAAAAACTGGGCAGATACATGAAAAAAATTAAAGTACCCCACAAGAATTAACTAAATGAATTAAAGTCTTCAATGTAAGACTAAAAACCATAAAACTCCTAGAAGAAAACAGGAAGTTAATTCTTAGTAATATATATATATTTTTAATATGTCTTCTTGGGCAAGGGAAACAAAAGAAAAAATAAACAAATGGGACTATATTTAACTAAAAAGTTTTGCCCAGCAAAAGGAACCATCAACAAAATAAGAGACAACTCACTGAATGGGAGAACATGTTCACCAATCATATATTTGATAAGAGATTAACATACAAATATATAGAAATTTGTACAGCTCAACACTAAAAATATATAAAATAAAACACACACACACCCACACACACACACACACACACACACACAATCTGATTTTTAAAGAAGATGGGCAGAGGACCAGAATAGATATTTCTCCAAAGAGGGCATAGAGATGGCCAGTAGGCATATGAAAAGATGCTCAATATGACTATTCTACAGGGAAATGCAAATTAAAACAACAATGAGATATCATCTCATAACTTTAAGAATGTCTGTTATCAATAAATCAAGAAATAACTGTTGGCGAGGATGTGGAGAAAAGTGAACTTTCATTTGCTATGTGTGGAATTGTAAACTGATAAAATAGTATGGAGGTTTCTCAGAAAAGTAAATATAGAACTACCATATGACCAAGCAATTCTATTTCTGGATATTTATTTAAAGAAATTTAAAATACAATTAGGGGGTCAGGGGATACATGTAATACTTTTAACAATAAAGATTTATAAAATAAAATAATAAAATAAAATAATAAAGGTGATGGGAAAAAAGAAGGATCTCTACTCTTTGAGACAGTCTGGAAGGACCTGGAGAGATTATGCTAAGTGAAATAAACCAGCAGAGAAAGACAAGTATCACATGATCTCACTCATATGTGGAATCTAATGAACAAAATAAACTGTTGAACAAAATAGATCCAGAGACATAGAAGTATGGAACAGACTATTGCATCTCAGAGGAAAGATCAGGTTAGGTGGATGGTGGGAAAAGATCAGCCAAAGACCTTGTGTGCATATATACGTAACCCATGGACACAGACAATGTGATGGTGGAAGCCAGGGGTGTGGCGTGGGGAGAGGCTATAAGGGGGCAATGGGAACAAAAGGGGACATATGTAACATTTTCAACAATAAAGATTTTTTTAAAAGAAAAAACACAAAATTATATGCATACTTATGCTCATTGCAGCATAATTTATAATAGACAAGATATGGAAACAATCTATTGATAGATAAATAAAGAAGTGGTACATATATACAATGAAATATTATTTGGCCATAAAAAATAACTGAAATATTGCCATTTGTGACAACATGAATGGACTATGCTAAGTGAAATATTTGTCAGACAGAGAAAGACAAATACCATATGATTTCTCTTATACGTGGAATCTAAAAATGAAAATAAACAAACAGAAGAACAAATTGATGGTTTTCAGACTGAAGGGAGGTTGGGGAACTGGGTGAAAAAGTTGAAGGGATTTAGAAGTACAAATTGGCAGTTATAAAATAGTCATGGGGATGTAAAATGTGCATAGCTAATATAGTCTATAATATAATAACTCTGTCTGGTATCAGGTGCATACTAGACTTATTGGAGTGATCACGTTCTAAGTTATATAAATATGTAATCATTATTTTGTACTAATATAACATTGTATGTCAAACATAATTGAAAAAACAAAAAACAAATAAATACATTTCTAAATAATTAGGGTGGATTTAGGGGAAGCATACTTTTTATTTATTGCCAATGAGAGTCCAATTAGAAGCATACATTTCACATATTGTAGAATATATTTAAAGCAGAGAAAACCACCATATTTTTAATTGAAAAAAAATGTAAAATCATCAATTAATAAAGAATTTTATTATTATTTAAGTAAATGCAAAATAAACAAAAGGGAAATTTATAAACAAGCCTTTATTGTTAGTTAAATTGGTAAAATAACTCATACTTTACGTGCATTAGAGAGACACCAGGGGCAAGACTAATATAATTGAAATCACAAAAGAAGAAGAGAGAGCAAAGCTAAAGCAATAGTGAAAAGGCCCTGGCTGAAAGTTACAGAATCGAGAAGTTCTACATACCCCTAGAGTAAATGCAAAACGATAATATGGCCTGGAATGGCTGGGGCAGGAAGCCCCAAACCACAAGTGATGTCAGTGGAAACCAAGGAGCAAGGGGTCAATCTTCAATTCCTTTTTTCCTGAATGTGACTACTTTAGCTACTGGTAACACATAATTACAAGTGAATTGTTGGTTCAGTGCATATTTTACATCTTGGACTTCTTCATTTCAATCAAGTTGGGTGTAATCCCAATCCTAGAGCCTTATCTAAGTTTTTAATAGGCTATTCTATAGTTATTTGTGGCTGGAAACTTCCCAGAAATGTAGATCCCATAATAGTGTTTCGGTTGTCACATTTCTTCACATAAATACCTTATTCACTGTAAATACTTTTGTCTCTCAATCCAGAAGCAATCTTCATGGAATCTTATATATCCGTTACTCAAACACTCTGTAAGCCCTGGGTAATGTCCTGGCATAGGGACTGCAGGCATGGAAGGAAAACCCATCTCTGGAGAAGTCATTTTTAATAAGGATATATCACTGCCCACTGCATGGAAGAAGGGGTGTGATGTAATTGACTTGGCACTGAATGGATCCGGTCTTTCTGTAGAATGGCACCATATCAAGTCCTCAGCATCGGTTCCTTCTATTGATCAAGTGTTCAGTAGCAGAAATAGCAATTATGAGACCAACCTTGGTAAAAAGGAGGACATGCTTTTGGTCTGTAAGATATAAGTATTCATGCACTTCATGTCCACTCACATAGGTCCATCCTCATTCTTCTCTGCCAGAATACTTTTCTGATACTCCAATTTTGATCTTTCTAACTAAGTGAAATGTTTCTGACCCTTTTCAAGAATATAGGGTGTTTCCCAAAAATGTATAAATAGTTTAAAGAATTATTCATTCAAATGGGTTAAATCTGAAAAGAAATAAGCATCAATTGAGCTATCAGCTTTCAGTAGTATAAACATTTTTTTTGGAGGGGGGACAACCTGTAGTAAGTTAATAAATGGGGAGAGAAGAGGGTTACTCCAGCGCTCTTGTCAACCTTGCTTTAACTGTTGTTGTTTTTCTAAAAGCTCATTTGAAAAGAAAGGTTTCATTGAAAAAACTTCTATAAAAAGCCTGAATATTTTCAAATGATACCATCTACCAAGAACTTATTTGTTTGACAACAGATTCCATTAATCACATTATTTCAGCCTGTTATCAATATACAAAAATAATTCACATAAGGCAGTTCAATCATACAAAATTTTATTTATCTACCTCACTAACTATAACCTTATCTATGCCTTTGTCTTTGCTTTAATAATGTGGGAGATCAAGCATCATCATTCTTATTCTGCCCAAAATTATATTGAAGATACATTCCAAAATCAATAATTCATTAAATCAATTTAATAATTGCTCATGGTAAACATATACTGATTAAACAACAATTTGAAATTTCTCTTGATTCATAAATATAATAAGCAGTGGGAAAAACAAGTTTCTATAAACTTGAATTAATAAATGACCCAGTGTAGTGTTCTAGTGGAAGTTACTTTTAATTTTCCAAATTAATCCTGATACAGCTTAATTTTATGCAAATATATACAGATAAAATAATTAAAATTTATAAAATAAAAATTTACCTTTCAAATTAAACATGCCAATTGTTAGCTCAGGTAAATATCAAACCCCTTAAACAAAGATGTCCAGAGTTGGTCAGAATGCTATTAAAACAATTGATATTTATTAAACATATATTAAACATTATGTCCTTCATATGATTTTCTGTGGTATAAGTATCATTATTATCTTCCTTTCCAGATTATGAGACATTAAGTCTCTTGCCAAGGTCACACCACTAACAATCTGTAGTACTGGTAAAAAGATACATGGACCTAAGATTTTACTACACTCAGGGTGGGTTGAGGTTCTGCAAAGCCTAAAACTTATAAATTATGAGGGAACTTCTTTAAGAAAAGAAAAAGAGTAAAAAGAACGAATGAAAGGTTGTGAGGGCCCATTCCATGATCCTGGGGGAAACTAATGCAAAGAAGAAAGTATGAAACAGCATTTTTTTTTCCTTTAACACTTTTGGAAGTATACATCACTTCTAGTTTTTATTTCCATTCTATTTACATAATTCCACCACATAATTATAATTATATTTTATCTGTTTTTATCTATACCTGATTTTTTAAAAGTTCATCTTTATTGTTAAAAGCTGAAGTTGCTTATCAACATAGTCTTTTTGTAAATTCTTAGTATCTCAATACTCCTTCAATAGTGTTATTGGGAATTTAGACCATTTAAAGCTTTCCTCTACCTGGTTTGTTCATCTGGCATGTTTTGCAAAACATTATTTTACCTTCAGATGCCCTGATGGCAAAGAATACCATCTTGACTGCAGTTTAAGTAGCCAATGGCCATGTCACTGCATTTATCCTTAATAAGAGGATCAACAGCATGTTGAGATGACTTAGTGATAAAATAATCAATCTATAGCTCCTGATTAGGTAAGTTTTAGGTGTTTATTTAAAAATAGAGGCCCAATGTACAAGTTCATGCATGGATGGGGTGCCTCGGCCTGGCCAGAATTGGGGCCATCTCACCCAGTCCTGATTGGGGTTGGCCTGCCGGAGGGAGGGACTGCAGGAGGTTGGCTGGCCAAAGGAGGTTGGCTGTGGGAGCGCACTGACCACCAGGGTTCAGCTCCTATATTGAGCATCTGCCCCCTGGTGGTCAGTGCGCATCATAGCTACTGGTTGACCAGTCATTTGGTTGACTGGTTGTAATAGTCACTTAGGCATATATATATATATATATATATATATATATATATATATATATATATATATATATATATATATATATTAGAGGCCTGGTACATGAAATTTGTGCATGGGTGGCATCCATAGACCTGACTGGTGATCAGGGCCATCTTGCCTACTCCCAAAGGTGCTGGACCTGCCAGAAGGGGGAGAAATAAGGCAGAGGGGCTGCAGGCGGTTTACCGGATGGGGAAGGGACCAAAGTAGGTTGGCTGGCCATGGGAGGTTGGCTGTGGGAGCACACTGACCACCCGGGGGGTAGCTCCTGCATTGAGTGTCTGCCTCCTGGTGGTTAGTGCACATCATAGCAATTGGCCAGCTGGTCGTTTCAGTTGTTCCGGTTGTTCTGATAAGTTCAGTTGTAACCTTGCTTAGGCTTTTATAAATATAGATGTGGTGCTGTCTTGTGTGTTGACTCTCCATTGGTGAAGTTGATAGGTAGTTTGCTTTATAAATGGAAATGCTCCAAAGACTGGCCATGGTCCTTTTCATTCTGAGCTACAGCGTCTTTCTATGAATCTAACTACTCAGTCTTGTTGATGACTACTCAGTCTCATTGCTGACTTACTTCACAGAGTCACACCTTTGAGGGTTTTGGCAAACATGTCCTTCACTTTTATAAATCTCCACACAAGCACTGAAGACTGATGATATCCCTTTAAAAAGACTCCAGATTTATATTGAAAAAAAGAAAAAAAGCTATACACCTTATTCATTAAAGAATATATTTCCTTTTCAAATAAATTTTATGAAATAATTACTGGGGGCATTTTTAACACACCAAGAAAACATTTCTACCTAAATGAGTTCCATGATCTTGAACACTTTTGCACATGTAACTAAAACTGAGATAAAGTCCACACACACAACCTAAATTGGCCCATTTATATCACTATTTCTAAAAAAGTTATACTTTTATTTTGAGGATGTAAACACATTTCATCCTCAAATTAATACTGTAAACATTTTACCCAACAATTTCAACATGACTAGTTTATTTTTTATTGTTTAAAGTATTACATATGTCTCCTTTTCCTCTGATTGATGCCCCCCCACCCTCGCCACAACCACCCTCCAGGACAAGACCCCGCTGTCCCAGTGTCCATGTCCATTGGTTATGCTAATATGCATGCATACAAGTTCTTTGGTTGATCCCTTATTTCCTCCCCTGACTTCTCTCTGAGGTATGATGGTCTGTTGAGTCAAACATGACTAATTTTGAAACATAGTGTCAAAACTTTTAAATCATAAAGTCTTCCCTTGTTTGTTTAACACATTAATAAAGAAAAGAAAAACACTGATTAAGAAAAAACACATTTTTTCTCATATGGTTTAAAATGAAAAGTTAGGAATTTCTTTTTTAACTTCTTTCTCATCAGTGATAATTAGTGCATATATACTTCTTGGTTTTCTCTTTTTACTCAATAATGCCAGAAAATAATAACAATTAGATATTTATCAAATACTGTGGTTGCAACAGATCCTCATTCTTGTGGATGAGCTGGATAATATACTGGACCTCATATTTTATAAATATCAATATAACTCACCAAATTTTAAAAAACAGTTGATCCTTTAATGATTTCCATCATTCAAATAAGATAATCAGTGAAACAAGTCATCCAGAATTATTTGACCTTCAATGCTTGCAATTCTAGTACTGAACAGAAGGTGGTAATAATACCTTTGTACTAATCTTCAACCTAGCATTTAAAATGATAACAGACAAACAAAAACAACAACAACAACAAAAAACACCCTGATTGTATATAGAAACATACAATAACGGTGTATTACTAAGCACAAAATTCTTATTTTTGCATCCAAATATTAAAAGGAAAATGTGGTTTAACCAAAGTGTAAAGCAATATAATACTTTTAAATGAAAGTATAGGCTCCCCATAATTTTACTTATTATCATAAATGGTACATCTTCATTTAATTCTAGCTTTAACTTCCCACACATTAAGCAACCATGGTTTTCATATGAAGCAAATTGTACTGCTTTGAAACTCATTTCATAATATTTTCTGATTTGTTGAATTCTCCAGGCTCTTTATGCATTCTGCATTATTAGAAGGAGCTATGGCTGTGTTTATTTCTTTGCTAACTAAAAGTGAGGGGTGCAGATTCCTCTACTTATAGCATTTCCTTTGGAACCAATAAACATTTGCAATGAAATATAGCAAGGACTTTCTTTGATAGAAGAGATCACAAAATGATTTAAATGTTAAGTAGTAACACTCAGAGATATATGTAGATAATCACAATTTGTCATAGGCTACTCCTATGGCAGTATTGAGTTTCTAAGGCTTATATTTATAGAAATTTTACTAATTTTATTCAATTCTCTGAGTAACTCAGTTGTTAGTGTTATGTAAATGTTATCTCCTAGTTTTCTTTTAATCTATACTTCCTCTTCTCATTTTCTTTCCTTTTATCAGTGAACAAGGTATTAATCTTGAATTTCCTAATTGAAAAAGTCACTCTTTGTATTTTTTATTCCTCACATAAGGATGTGTTTATTGATTTTAGAGAAAGGAAGGGAGATGAAAGATAGAGATAAGAGATAGAGGGAGAGAGAGAGGGAGAGAAAGAGAGAGAGAAAGAGAGGAACATTGATGTGTGAGAGAAACATTGATTGGTTTCCTCTTATAAAATTTGGTTACTTAGACAACCAGGAACAGAATGTGAAACCTAGGTATATGGCCACTGGGAATTGAACCTGTGACTTTTTGGGGTATGGATGATGCTCCAATTAACTGGGTCACTTTGGCCAGAGCACTCTTAGCATTTTTATAAATATTCTTTGCTTCTAGAAGAAATTGCTTTTCTAAAATTTAAAATGTATTTTAAACATTCATATTTAAATATGAAATTACCTTGTACTTTCACAAATTTTGGCAATTACAGTTTAATAAGAAGTAAGAGCACAACATGTGCTGTGTATACAAAAACTGTGGTACTTAATGCCTTGGATGCTAAAACTAAAAGATAACCAAACTAGAAGTTAACTAAAAAGAATGCAAAGGAGCTGCCTTGTTGGAATTTAGAAGTCTATTTTTCAATTTTCTCATGGCTGCCTTCACTTCTTGGTTTCTTAATGTATATGTTATTGGATTCAGAATGGGAGTAAAGATGGTATAAAACACAGACAAGATCTTATCTGCTAAAAAACTGCTTAGTGGCCACATATAGATGAAGATGCATGGCCCAAAGAACATGAAGACAACAATGAAATGAGCTGTGCAGGTAGAAAGAGCCTTAGACGGCCCTTTTGAAGAATGATTCTTGATAGTAACCAGGACAATAACATAAGAATTAAATAAAAGAATAAAGCAGGACAAGGCAATGATGCCACTTGTTGAGATCATAAAGAGGCCTAGGACATAAGTATGCACACAAGACAACTGGAACACCACAGGAAGGTCACAGAAAAAGCTGTCTACATCATTGGGACCACAGAATGGTAAAGTGAGAGCAAATATGACCTGACTCATTGAATGCATGACTCCCACAACCCAGGAAGCCACCACGAGGGCAACGCATACCTGGGGACTTAGGATTGAAGCATAGCGGAGAGGCTTACATATTGCAATGTATCTATCAAAGGACATAGCCATAAGTAAAATGATCTCTGTACCAGTAAAAAGGTGCAGAAAAAAAATCTGAGTGATGCAGCCATCAAAGGAGATGGTTTTGTGTCCAGTAAGATAGTCTATAATCATCTTAGGGGTGGCAAAGGAAGCAAGAGACATATCAATGATGGAAAGGTTGGTAAGCAGGACGTACATAGGAGAGTGTAGATGAGAGTCAGCTATAACTGTGATGACTATGAGGCTATTACCCACCATTGATGCCACATAAAACAATGAAAACACCACGAAGAAAAACATCTGTAGTTCCCAGGAATCAGAGAGTCCCAGCAAAACAAATTCAGAAACAGTAGATTTATTAGCCACATCCATTGTTCTGAATGATAGGTGGAAGCCTGTATTTGAGGGGGGAAAAAAAGTCAAGAGAAAGTATGAGTCTATTGCAGCAAAATACACATTTCCAAGAAATCACTTTCATAGCTTTGTTTCCTCTATGAAAACTTATATTTAATATTCTTTCCAACCTCATTTGGTATATTGATTTGAAAGATAATTATAGGCTATCAGGGATCATAGTGGGATACCATTTAAGTCATAGGTGCTGAAAATAACACTTTCTTTTCTGGTACTATAGGCAATCAAATTGAGATAATATCATCTTGAACTGATCTACTTATTTACATATTTGCCCACCAATTTGATTATACAATCCTGAAGATAATAACTTAACATTAAGTGAGCCCTTACTCTGGGCTAATGAAGTGTTAAACACACACATTTAATTATTTAGATTTTATTCATAATAATATCCTTATTAAAAGAACATATAAAAAATTAGACGAAACCGGTTTGGCTCAGTGGATAGAGCATCAGCCTGCGGACTCAAGGGTCCCGGGTTCGATTCTGGTCAAGGGCATGTACATTGGTTGCAGGCACATCCCCAGTGAGGGTGTGCAGGAGGCAGCTGGTCAATGTATCTCTCTCATCGATGTTTCTAGCTCTCTATTCCTCTCCTTTCCTCTCTGTAAAAAATCAATAAAATATATTTTTAAAAAATTATTTCACATACAAATTATGTAGGCTATTAAGCAACATTGCAGAAAGACTTAAAATAGTTGCAAGAAATCATAAATTTCCAGAGAAAAATTGTTAATATATACACAGAAGTTGCCTGGCTGAAACAGAACAGAAATACAGAAAAAATTAGTTTTGCTGATATTTATCCAGCAGAAGACTGTTATTGTCAACTATACTACAATGTAACCAACTGTATATCCCAGGGGATGGCACTTAATATTTTTTCTTCTCAATTTTTGTTTTTGTTAAAATAGAAATCTGTTCCTCTTACAAATATTTATAATTCTATGGCTTAAAATTTTACCCTGTCTCCTATAAAATATAGCATAAGTTTTATGGGAATAAGCTATTTAGTCTCATACCTGTTTGAATTCTTCTTTCATATATACCAACACATGCAAGCTATATATTGACCTTAGCTGCCTGGGATAAGGGTTAGGAGATGGAAGTAGAAAGGGCAGGCACATAAAAAGTTTTAATAGGAACCATTGGTGAGACATATTTGCTTACCAGATCTATAGCAGAATCAGCGTTTCAGATTATTCAGAGTGTTAACCAGACTCTGACAGACCACTGATAGGAGACGATCTTAAATATAAATAAATGACCTAGATGAATCATTTGTTGTTTAGCAGCTGTAGATAAAATGGATGTGCCAGGGACTTGGGAATTGACCAAGAAATAGTCCTGCAATGGGATTTATTAAACAACTAAAATGGTATTATTTGTTTCACAACAGAAAGATATATCAAGAGTCTTATGGGAATTTACAATGATTGTTTTCACCTGGACTTGAGAGGTTCAGGGAACAGATTTGGAAAGCTATCATTTAAGAAGCATTATGAAGTATTAAATCAACAAGTTTTATCTTGGTTATCTAACCTTGTTCTAGAGGCAGTGGAGAATAAAATCCAGAAACATTCACTTCTGCTTCAAGGAATTTATAGTTTCTTAGGAGACATTGAATACCTATAAATAAAACAATTGGTGAAAAACACACACTGTGACATCAATCAAATGTTTGAACAATTGTCAGAGATAATGAGTGAACTTGATTTTAGTTAAAGAAAAATGTGTAACACGCTTAATCAAGAAAGTGTTCTTGCAAGACAAATGTCATGAACTTGACCTGCAAGGAAAACTAAAGTTTTGATTGGCAGGGAGAAATGTATGTATATAATAAAATAGTGGAACTTCTTTGCATGAATAAGTTATTCATTTAGAAGGTTAGGAGAAAAATAATGTCATTCTAAAATATAACTTTATGTGAAGGCTACCAAAGACCCATTGTAAGATTGTAGGCAGGGTTATGATGATGTAAAATCAGTATTTTGTAAAATTAGAGAAAAGTTAAGACAATATATTATTTTTATAAAGGTATAAGGAGATCACTTTGACTCTTTAGGTACTAGTAATGTGAATGTAATTAATAAAATTAAAATTTCATAAAGTTTAACATCCCATTGACATCACTGAATATATCTCTCAGACAAAAAAATCAACAAGGAAACAATGACCTTAAATGACACACTAGATCAGTTGGATCTAATTGATATATACAGAACATTTCATCTAAAAGTGGCAGAATATTTATTCTTCTCATGGATCATTCTCAAAGATAGACCATATGTTAGAATATAAAATATGCCTTAACAAATTCAAGAAGATTGAAATCATATCAAACATCTTCTCAGATCACAATGGGATGAAACTATCAATAGAAATCAACTACAATTAAAAAACTCAAAAGCATTCAAACACATGGAGGCTAAGTAGCATGCTATTAAACAATAAAAGGATTACCAATGAGATCAAGGAAGAAATAAAAAAAACTTCCTAGGAAAAAATAAAAATGAACACACAACAACCCAAAATCTGTAGGACTCAGCAAAAGCAGTACTGAAAGGGAAGTTCATAAACAAGCCTGCCTCAAGCAAAAGTTATATAACAATCTAATCCTACAATTAAGGAATTAGAAAGAGAACAACAAGGAAAGCCCAGAGTAAATAGAGGAAAGAAAATTATAAATATTAGAGTGGAAATAAATAACATAGAGACTAAAAAAAAAAAAAGTACAAAAGATCAACGAAACCAAGAGCTGGTTCTTTGAAAAGATAAACAAGATTGATAAACCTTGAGCCAGACTCATCAAGAAACAAAAAGAGAGAACCCAAATAAATAAAACAATATTAAAGAGGCAAAATAACAATTGACACCATAGAAATTCAAAGGATTGTAAGAAAATACTATGAACAACTATATGCTAACTAGCTGGATAACCTGGATGAAATGGACAAATTCCGAAAAATATAAACTTCTAAAACTGAATCAAGAAGAATCAGAAAACCTGAATAGGCCTATAGCAACTGATGAAATCAAAGCAGTCAATTAAAAACACACACACACACACACAAAAAAAAACTGCCAACAAACAAAAGTCCTGAGCTAGATGGCTTCACTGGTGAGTTTTATCAAACATTCAAAGAAAAACACCTACAAATAAAGATAATAATAAGCCAATATCCCTGATGAACATAGATGCCAAAATCCTCAACAAATATTATCAAATGACCAAGTGGATTTTATTCCAGGGATGCAAGTTTGGTACAATATATGCAAATCAATAAATGTGATACATCACATTAACAAAATAAAGGATAAAAATCACATGATCATATCAACAGATATAAGAAAAAGCATTTGACAAAATCCAGCATCCATTTTTGATAAAAACTCTCAGCAAAGCAGGAATAGAGAGATCATACCTCAACATAATTAAGGCCATATATGACAAACCTATAGCCAACATCATACTCAATGGGCAAAAACTAAAAGAACAGGATCAAGACAGGGATGTCTGCTTTCACCACTCTTACTCAACATAGTACTGGAAGTCCTAGCTACAGTGATCAGTCAGGAAGCAAAAATCAAAGGCATCCAAATTGGAAAGGAGGAATTAAAAATGTCATTATTTGCAGATGGCATGATATTATACAAAAAAAGAAACCCTAAAGAGGGGTTTCTTTAGAGAAACCTTCTGTAGAGAAGCATGGGACTTGGTTGAAAAGTCTGTAAGAAGGATTCTCCAAAAGGTTGGGGGCCTCTAGGGGAAACTTGCAGGAAGAAGCAACCCCTGCCATGACTTTTCCAAACAATTCCGAGCTCCCAGGTGTTTTGCTAGAATCTCTATGTTTAATCTTGCCAAAACAGGTTTAGCTCAGTGGATAGAGTGTCAGCCTGTAGACTGAAGGGTCCCGGGTTCGATTCCGGTCAAGGGCATGTACCTTGGCTGTGGGCACATCCCCAGTGGAAGGTGTGCAGGAGGCAGCTGGTCGATGTTTCTTTCTCATTGACATTTCTGGCTCTCTATCCCTCTTCCTTCCTCTCTGTAAAAAATCAATAAAATATACTAAAAAAAGAATCTCTATGTTTAATCTTTAAGACTTGACCTTGTAGAAGCATGTGCTTTCTCAAGGATACTTACCCTGCTGATTGTATCTAGAGGTTAATTCTAGTTCAAGCTGTTGTTACAATAAAAGGCTAATGAGGCAGGCAATTGAGGCTATTTTTGGTGCCTAATGCCAACCAGCCCCTTAGCCTCTCTTTCACAGAAACATGTGTCTGAGTAATCTATTCATCTGTCACTCAGGGTCTGCTGGTCAGTCCTGGTAAGACTCCATCAAAAAACTACTAGGTTTAATAAATATATTCATCAAAGTAGTAGGATACAAACTTAACAAGCAGAAATCAATGGCATTTTTATATACCAATAATAGACTATCAGAAAGAGAATCCAGAAAAACAATCCCATTACCCATTACAATAGTAACAACAAAATAAGATTCCTTGGAATAAACTTAACCAAGGAGATAAAAGACCTATACTTGGAAAAGTACAGGACATTGAAAAAAGAAGTACAGGAAGGTACAAACAAGTGGAAGCATATACCGTGTTTATTGATTAGAAGAATTAACACAATTAAGATGTCTATATTGCCCAAAGCAATCTATAGATTCAAAACAATTCCTATTAAAATACCAACATCATATTTCACAGATCTAGAATATATATTCCAAATATTTATATGGAACCAAAAAAGACCTTGAATAGCCATAGCAATCTTGAGAGAAAAAAAGTAAGTTGGTGGGATCACAATACTGGGTATCAAATCAAACTATACTACAAAGCCACTGTAATCAAAACAGCCTGGTACTGGCTCAAGAACAGGCAAATCAATCAAGGAACAGAACAGAAACTCCAGAAATCACCCACATCATTATGGTCAATTGATATTTGACAAGGAGGCAAGAACATATAATGGAATCAAGACAGTTTATTCAATAAATGGTGTTGGGATAATTGGACAGGAACATTGATTATACTTATATGCATGCATACAAGTCCTTCAGTTGATCTCTTATCTCCCCCATATTTCCCTACCATACCCGCTATAATTTGACAGTCTTCTTGTTGCTTTACTGTCTCTATATCTATCTTTTGGTTCATCAGTTTATAATGTTCTTTATTATCCATAAATGAGTGAGGTCATATGGTGTTTCTCTTTCATTGACTGGCTATTTCACTCAGTATGATGTTCTCCAATTCCATCCAGGTTGCTGCAAATGATAAGAATTCCTTCTTTTTTTATGGCAGCATAGTATTCCATTGTGTAGATGTACCATAGTTTTTTTATCCAATCATCTGCTGATGGGCACCTAGGCTGTTTCCAAATCCTAGCTATTGTAAATTGTGCTGCTATGAACATAGGGTTGCATATATCCTTTCTGATTGGTGTTTCTAGTTTCTTAGGATATATCCTTTTTTTTTTTTTTAATGGGTAAGTGACCATATGTAAGCCTCTATGTTAGTTAAGCATCCATCAGCTGAAGAATGTATCCATCAACTGGGTTTGTGACACTTTCCTGTATTTTTAACATCTTCCATGCTGAGTCACTTAGCATTTACTATGAATTTTCCCTTCTGTGAATCCAATGAACTGGGTAGCTTCCTTTGTGACCACCCCTTGTTGATTAAACCTGCTTGCATAGATAGATGCATTCTGGAGTGTTTATGATTTCAACCCTGGTGTGATTGCCCTGATGTGCTTTATCCTCTTGGTGATCTCCTCCACCTAGCACCCTGGTCATCATTTGGCAACACAGTGGTGCCTCGCATAACGAACACCTCGCACAGCGAACTTTGGACAGGTTTTTCATGAAACCATCGGCCAAAAAGCAGAAAATGGATGAAGATGTGCAAGATTCGGTAGACTCTACTTAGTCTGTCTTAAAATTAAAAAAATGTGTGTTTTTTTTTAAAAAAATTATGTTTTTAGATGTATCTAAATAAAAATATGTCATCTTAGCATATTTTTTTATGTCATCTTAGCATATTTTATGCTACAGAACGAATTATTTTTTTTTAACATGTATTGCTATGGGAAAACACGTTTCACATAACGAACTTTTCGCATAACAAGCTTGCTCCTGGAACGAATTAAGTTCGTTGTGTGAGGCACCACTGCATTCCTCTGGTGGGCCCTCAAAAGCCCTTCCCAGTTGCAGTGTCCCCTTCACTGTTGTGACCCTTTTCTTTTGCCTGTGTGCTTTCATCTATGTGTGGCCTTTCACAAATTTCCAGTAGACAAAGTGGTCTCAGTATTTTAATTTCATTTCATTCCACACTTAAATCCAGTGAGCCATACCCTTAGAAACAAAGATGTCAAGAATTCCATGAGACACTTACCAGCTGTATCTTTAAGGCTAGGAAAACTGGTAACACTCCTTGATTTCTTCACACAAAAATGAAATACTGGTAGCATTATCTCAATTCGTTGAGGTTCTGCTTTCCAGAATATGTCAACAGTTTGGCTCAAATAAACTCACAAAAATTCTTTACAGGTTTCAATGTGGGTTTTTTTGTTTGTTTGTTTGTTTGTTTGTTTGTTGTTGTTGTGTGTTTTTTATGTTAACATTACTTGGCGTAGTCATGCAGGATTCCAAAGAAACTCACCCAGGATCATCCCTTAGACTTGGACTCGGTGCTAAGATCCAGCAAAGGGCATTGAGCCCACCGGTTCTCCGCCCATTGGATAAACGTGGGTGAGTTGTCTCTTGGATCCAGGACTTACCTTGCTTTGGTAGAGGGTCTGACTTTGAGCTGTGTTTTAAAATCCTCGACGTGGAACCAGGGTTGACAGAACCCCATGTTAAGGGTTGACAAACCCAGGCTAAGGTTGGACTGGGTGATTGGTTTTGATTTGGCTTTTCAATTGGAATTGCTGAGAGTCTGAGCAAAAAAAACAACAACCTTCACTATATAAATGAGCTGAACTCATTCAGCTCTTAAGATGAAAGGGGCAACATTTTTTTTTTTTTTTTTTTTTTTTAGAATAGTCCAATTCTGGGGTGTTCTTAGGTGACTAAGAATCTTTGTGGAGCTGTCAGAAGTGCAGGAGCCCCATAGGGAAATCTCAATGCAACTGTAATTAACTAAATGGCCCATCTAGAGGGCCACCATAAGGCTTGGTCTGCCCAACCCCCCAATCTTTCCTGTGGTTTTAGACAGCCGGGAGAGAAACTGAGGCCATTTTTGATCCACTACATAACATGTCTAGAAAGTTTGCTCAGACTACAGATATCCAAAATTAAAAAAAAAAAAAAAATAACATGGGAAATTGTGCCTTCAAGGCAAGAAGATCCCAAGACCCCAGCCCTTATTTAATACTCCTGATAGGAAGCCTTTACTTGCAAGTACTTCACAGAAGTGGGAAGATTTAACTAGAAAATATTAACTGAGAAATGGCAAAAAATGCAGTTTGTTTGGGGTATTTATGTTAATATTTTGCATGCAGAAATTAGAAAATGCAGGCTCTGAAATTAAACTGAATGAGTATATGGGAAGCAGATCTTCATTTGGAAATTAGAAGCTTCTAAGAAAAAGCATAGAAAAAAAATTTTCTTCCAATAAGATGGAAATTAATAAACAATTTTAGAGACTGTCTCAGAACTATTCTGAAGTTAATTATTGTCTACACCCTGTTTTCCTTATAAGAAGCATGCCTCTGATTTATCTTCATAGAAGACTAAGGGTGAGGTAGAAGTGGGTGGCAGTAGGCAAAGGTATGGAGGGAGAGGGATACCTATAGTTGTGTCAACATTTGAAATTTTTTAAATTAATTAAAAAGAAGTATAACAGATTTTTTTTTTTTACTACTCGTTGGCTTAATCCTCAAATAGGAATAATTTGTAGGAATATCAACATTCCCAGGTGACTCAATAGATGCTGTTTCTTAAGTTTTAGTTGTCAAAGGTTGGAGGCAAGAGTGGATTATCTCAAAGTGGGGATTAGAGCTGGACAAGTTATAGGTAAGGCAATGGAAAAGGCATATTAAACATTTTAAGTTCTTTATTAAGGGTGACAAACTGCTGAGGTAATATACATGAATGGAGTAGTCTGGCATAAAACAAGAGATATCTGGTACTCACCTGATCATAAAACAGCGACAGTTTAGAATTTTGGCTCAATGTAGCTAAAAAAAATTTTAGTTTTTTTTTAAAAAAAAATCCATCAAACTATATTTCTAGAAATATTTTTATTGATTTCAGAGAGGAAGGGAGAGGAAGAGAGAGATAGAAACATCAATGATGAGAGGGGATTATTGATTGGCTGCCTCCTGCATGCCTCCTATTGGGGATTGAGCCCACAACCTGGGCATGTGCTCTTGACCAGGAATTAAACCGTGAACTTCTAGTTCATGGGTCTCCACTCAACTATTGAGCCACATTGGTTGGGTCAATCAAGCTCTATTTTTTAAGTGAAAAATCCCATTACTTTATTTTATTAACTAGGGGCCCAGTACACTAATTTGTGCACCTTGAAAGGAACTGTGGAGTGTGAAGCTGTGGTGGACACAGGGGCGGGACTTGGCCCATCCTCCATGCATAGGAGCAAAGAATTTTCAGTAACCACCAGAAGCTTGGCCCAATGACAGTGATCTTCGCCCTGCCTTGTACTCCCACTCACCTGCTTCATCATCCCACCTCAGCCAATGCCTATCATGTTCCACACACTGCCACTTGCTACTGATGCCCACCATGTCCCACACACACACCCTGGTCATCAATACATGTCATAGAGATTGGTTGTTCAGTTATTTTGCCGTCCGGTCTATTTGCATATTAGGGTTTTATATATATATATTGATACATTAGTTTTATCCTATATAATAAAAGGATAATATGCAAATCAACGGAACTGAGGGATGACTGGTCACTATGATGCACACTGACCAGCAGGGGGCAGACACTTAATGCAGGAGCTGCCCCCCGTGGTCAATGTTCTCCCACAGGCAGAGTGATGCTCAGCCAGAAGCCAGGCTCAAGGTTGGCAAGTGCAATGGCAGTGGTGGGAGCCTCTCCTGCCTCCTAGGCAGCCTCTCCCACCTCCTTGGCAGTGCTAAGGATGCCCAGAGGGGGAGTGGGCTTAAGCAGGCAGTCGGACATCCCTGAAGGCTCCTGGACTGCAAAGAGGTGAAGCCAGGACTGAGGGACCATCAGTGCACAAATGTACACCGGGCCTCTAGCCCTATCTAATAAAAGAGTAATATGCAAATTGACTGTACCTCTGCTACACCCACAAGCCATGCCCACCAGCCAATCAAGAGCAAATATGCAAATTAACCAAACCAAGATGGCTGCAGCCACAGAAAGAGCAGGAGGCTTGGGTTTCCCTGACAATGGAGGAAGCCAAGCTTTCTGCACACCCTGGCCAGCCCACGCCTCCACTCAATTATAGAAGATAAATAAATATCAGATCCCAGGGCCTCCACTTGGGTCATGGAGGGTGTGGCCAGCCTGCAAACCACCATAGGCCCCTTGTCCAGGCCACCCCATGCCACAAGGAAACCCCAACCTGATCTGGGACACCCTTCAGGGCAAACCAGCAGGTCCCCACCTGTGCACCATAAAAGTAATAATTTCCATATTACTCTAATAAAAGAGTAATATGAAAATTAAATATCACTCCAACACACAAATTGGCTTCCCCATGTGTTCAAAGATGGCTGCCCCATGTGGACACAAGATAGCCACCCAAGATGGCCAGCAGAGGAGAGCAGTTGTGGGCAATCAGGCCAGCAGGGAGGGCAGCTGAGAGGGACCAGGCCTGCAGGGGATGGCAGTTAGGGGCAATCAGGCTGTCAGGGGAGCAAGTAGGCATCAATCAGGCTGGCAGGGGAGTGGTTAGGGGGTGATCAGGCTGACAGGCAGAAATGGTTAGGGGCAATCAGGAAGGCAGGCAGGCAAGCAATTGGGAGCCAACATTCCTGGATTGTGAGAGGGATGTCTAATTGCCCTTTTAGGCCTGATCCTACCAGGATCCTAAATGGGCAGTTGGACATCCCTTGAGGGGTCCCAGATTAGAAAGGGTGCAGCCTGGGCTGAGGGATACCACCCCCTCTGTGCACGGATTTCATGCATAAGGCCTCTAGTTTCTTTATAAATCTTTGAGGGAAATGAAAACATATTGGGAATGCAGGCAGTTGCAGCTTGCAGCCTATTGACCTGCAAAGATGATAGATCAACTTTTTCCAAACCACAAACCTAGTAAGTGATGCACAGTTGAATTTAGATCAGGAAATCTGTCTTTCATGGGGCTGCTCACCATCCTCACTCCAGGAGTTCTTAGTAGTGTGAGTGTATGCGTGTGCGTACACAGAAACACACACACACACAACACACACACACACACACACACACACACACACACATACACACAGATAAATGTACCACAGACCTCTTTGGAAGTTCAGTGAAGCCCAAGGTTTTCTCATTAGAATAATAGCTCAAAACCATTAAATAAAATACATAAGAGCTCAAAGAAAACCAATTATACTGAAATATATTTATCAAAATGAGCAATGAGGACACAGGAAAGGGCTTTACCACCCAGAAGTGCTCAGATAGGGATTAGATGTTAATCCTGGAACTTCAGAAATATTTAGCTAGATATAATGGCTGATGCTATAATTTTAAGATTCCAATTTTAACACTTTCCTGGACAATACTTTCACCATGTCTTTAAATAAATAGTTATTTTATATTTTCATATATCTAAATAGCATTTCTGCCTTTAGTTAAAATGTATTTATTAATGTATTATATAAAAAATGAATAGATAATGTCATTATTCATTTTCCATTTGATGCTTTTAATAAATCTAGTTATAAGAATTTAAAGCATTTTATTACTATATTTTCAATAGGTGAAAGACACAAAATATGTGAATAATATTTTATCACTTTTTAATTATGTATTTTTATTTTAAAATGTTATTGTGACAAAACAAAATAGTGGTCTAATTTACATTGTGTATTTATTATTTTTTGCCTTTCACACACTCTTGAAAAATATTTCAACTTAAAATGAATAAGAAACCTCAAAAATATAATACTTCTTTTGAAAAACACAAGCCTATGAAAGACAACATTAACTATAGAAATACACAAAAAAATTAATAATTGGCAGAAATCCAATATTTAAACATTAGTTTATAGTAAATAAATTGACACATCCTACTGTAGTTTTAAAACCATGCCCTTTACATTCAAGTAAGCATATCTATTTTAATTCCAGTCACCCGATGATTTTTACATAAAAATTTAACACAATATTATTAATATTTATTTAGACCTTAATGAGTGCCATGTTCTGCTAGTTTGTTACATGTATTTTGGCTTAATTTTCACAAAATCTCTAATGGTTAAAAATTATGTGCACATTTTATAGGTTAAGAAAACATGAAAATGATTCTTGGAAACATTAAAAATACTTGCTCAAGATTGCACAATGAGAAAGTGTGGCACTGGAATTCAACCTACAGCAGATTGATCCTAGAATTGCTAAAAATGTGTCACTTAAAGACAGAGGGACAATCTTGTACTTTAATGTACAACAAAGATGATAATTTTTGCTGAATAATGGGAATGTGGCAAAAGTCATTTCTACCTTACCTTTTTTCATTCATCTGACTGACTTTGAAGCAAGAAGTAATAGCTTATGATTTGATTAAAAATGAAATAGTATTTAAAATTTAAAATGTGATTTTATACATAACTCCAACATTACATTTCTGCATAAATTTTTGTATATTATGTAACTTCAGATATTTAATATTTGGCTTGGAGGTTATTTGACCTAAAACACATAGAGACCTTAAAATTTGAAGAAAAATATAAGAAACTATTAATGCCAATTCTGATTTTGCAAGAGAGGTGCTTGTGGTTTCCTCAAAGTACTTACATAGTGTCTGAACCCATGATGACAGGTTTCTTTCTGCATTCTTTTCATATACTTCAGTCAATTCAAGGAGATACAACTTATCAGTGTTGTTTTCATAGAAATCTCAAAGTATCAGGCAATTTAATATAGTTCTACAGCTCCATGTTAGCAATGGAAAACTGGAAAGTGTTCTTTTTATTTTTCTGCCATATGTCTCAACAAGTTACAATCTTAAAGACATCCTAAAACTAAAATATCAAATTTTTATGCTTGTGAATTGGCCTGAGGGCAATTATTCTTCAAAGGCATACTGCTTAAAAATCTGATTCATTTTGTGTAGAAGTCCATGAGGATGGGAAGGGGAAAAGCTAATTACATTTTTTAGAATCCATTCTGTCCAGTTTATATAAAATAGTTACATCAAATAATTAATCCACTTTTATTATCCTTGTATTAGCTATTAAAAAGGGACAGTGAGGTAAAGGGAACCTTCCAGAATAACACAATTAGGAAATGGCAGATCCAAGATTTAATTCTGAGGTCCATTTATGTTTGGAACAATGAACTTTGCCCCTTACAGTGATTCAGCCTTGATCGAGCTCTATAAAATCTCAGGACTTCAGGTTGTTTAGCTGTTTGGGAAATGGGTTGGTGAACTGATTTCCAAACACTGTCTTGTAATAAAAAATATATTTAACATATTAGTAAACCAAGTTGGGGAAAATTCTTCTCTATATTTGTTAAATTATTTTCATCTTTTCTTCCACAGGTTATGTTAAATTGAAAAAAGACCCAAAACTCATTCTAAGACTAATAATACTTTTGAATATTTTATTTGAAATAAAAATGTCACATTAACAGTTAATAATTTTTCAAATGTTTTATCTTATAATTAAAAGAATTAATCATATCTATGATATTCATCTAGGTTTTAATGGTTTAAACTTTTAAAAGTTTGATTAATTATCTGCTATGTCAGTTATCAAGTATGATAACTATATGCCTATTGAGAAACCATATTGCTAAATTTCAGGTTCTCTGAACTGGTCTCTTTTGTTCAAAGTTGACTCAGAACTCAAACAATTAGACCCATTGAATTAAGATTGTTCAACAATATTCAAAAGTATCTCTTTATGATGTCATTTTTTTTCATGAAAATATTCTACTGCTATGGAAAAAAACAACAGCATATTATGCCTAAAACTCTACATTAAAGCTCATGTAGATACCATCAGAGTACCACAAGGTTACACAGCTCAGTAATAGTCTGAGTTAGTATACAAGTGAGCAGTATTTTATCTCAGCCTTTCTAAGTAGTCTTAATCTAAGAATGTTTGTAGGATTCGGTCTATGATACCCTGAATTATTGTTCACATTTGATGTGCACATTTTTCTATGAAAAAAACAACAGATTCTTGACAGATTTTTAAATGGATTCATAATCTTAAAAGGATTGCAAACACTGCACTGACTTTTAAGCAATATATTTTATATTTTCAACCTTGGCTTTGGACTTGAAAGGTGGCTACTGAGTTTAATTTTTCTATTGCACTAAGAACAAAACTCAAGATACTAAATCTCAGACAGGGATCTCTATTCACTGGACTGGATATCTTGGGGTCATTTTACCAAGATATAAATATTGATTCCTTAGTTTCTTCATCACAGCTGTTTTTACTTCCTGGTTTCTCAAAGTATAGATAAGTGGATTCAAAAATGGGGTGAAGATGGTATAGAAAACGGAGAGAACTTTGTCCACTAAGAAGTTTGTGAAAGGCCACACGTAGATGAAGATGCAGGGCCCAAAGAACATGAACACAACAATGAAATGGGCAGTGCAGGTGGAAAGAGCCTTAGATGATCCTATGGAAGAGTGGTCCTTGATAGTAACAAGAACAATAATGTATGAGGTGAGCAAAAGCAGAAAACTTATAAGAGCAATCACACCACTGGTTGAGATCATGAAAACCCCAAGAACATATATATCTATACAAGCCAGCTGGATGACCAAAGGAATGTCACAGAAGAAACTGTCTATAATATTGGGGCCACAGAAGGGTAAGTAGAGAATAAAAGCTAACTGGCTCATTGTATGCAGGAAGCCCACCATCCAAGAAGTTACCACAAGCCCAACACATACTCTTTGGCTTATAATAGTTGAATAATGGAGAGGTTTGCATATGGCAATGTACCTATCAAAAGACATGGAGATCAGCAGCACAATCTCAGTCCCAGTGAAGAGGTGCAATAAGAAGATCTGAGAAATGCAGCCCTTAAAGGAGATGGTCTTGCGTTGTGCAAAGAAGTCCATGATCATCTTTGGAGTGGCAAAAGAGGACAGGCACATGTCAATGAGAGATAAATTGCTGAGTAGGAAGTACATGGGGGAGTGGAGGTGTGGGGTGAACAGGATAGTGAACAAAATCAGGCAGTTACCAAACATGGTCATTAAATAGAAAATGAAAAACATCACATTGAAGAAAATCTGGAGCTCAGGAGAATCAGTAAGTCCAAGTAACACAAATTCAGACACTCTGGAAGAGTTGAATCCTTCCATTGATCTATAGACTTTGCTCTATAATGACAAAATGGAACAGAACGATAGAGCTAGAAAATGGGATACTTCTATAAATACATAATAAGGAGTTATGATATTAGTTAATACTTGACTAGAATATTGATTATTGCCTAAAATCCAACTAATAACTATCTCAGTAACATTTTTTTCTTTTTGGAATCACTTACCAATTGCTATGAGATATCAGTTCAAATGGACAACTTCTTGGTTTTGACCAGCATTAGTACATGTTGGCTTATATTCATCACATACCCGCACAATAATATTCCTGTTCTGGATGTTGCATAATCTATATTTAGAGGGGAAGATTACACTGAGTTAGTGTGCTCTATTTAATAAATCAGATACATAAAAAGTTAAATAAAGGTTGAAATAGAAACACTTTCTATAAAACCAAAAGAAAGAAATCATTATATTGAATCCACTATTTTTGAGCACTGGGTTAAACTAAAAGTTACCAAACATGGTCATTAAATAGAAAATGAAAAACACTTAGTTTACGAGGGTGAGAAATGATTTTCATTTAAGTGAACTCCCAATCTCCTCAGCTACAGAAAAACCCAGTTTCATACTCATTTCACTTGCTTACTTTGAAAGTGTTTTGTCAGTATTGATAAGAACTCTTTTTATATATTAATATATAAATAATAAATTAATTTCTAATTCCATAAAACTACTGATGATCAAATGGTATATCTGTAACATATGAGATTTAAAATTTGTCAGAGAAAAATATTCCAGAAATTTTAAGACTGAACTATGGCAAAAGGGTTAAAGGTTAAAGTATTTTTTTTCTTAACTTACTCTGTGATCTTGATCATTCCTCAGTAGTCTCTCTGACACTTGCTTCTTTGTCTGTGAGAATTAAATTAGTTGATTTATATAAAGCAGTAAAAATATTTTCTGGTAAGATTCATGAACTCTCCACATTTTCCAATGAAAATTTAAGAATACTGTTCAAAAATAATCATTTTAACTTATTTTATTAATAGTAGTAGTAATTGCAGTAAAAATATTCTAAGTTTTAATTCAGAAATTAGAAACAGACATATGCTTCCAAAACAACTTCATCTTTTTAAAGTTAAATTACTTCTTTTTATATGAAAATTATATGAGTATCTTAATATATTAAATGCAATGAAAATTTCAGACTTATATATTTAACTATTTCTCATACTTTCCTTTCTTGATAATGTAATTATTAATGAGAGCGTGGGAACTCTTACTATACCCAGTTTACATATATAATGTATATATTACGTATTCATTGTCAGTGAATAAACAAGGTTGTCAGGTTTTTACCTCCTTTCACTTCAGAAGGGTACCTCCAGTACCTATTTAGTGGAATCATTCATCTTTATATCTTCAAGTTATATATATATTTTAACTTCTCTCTATTATTTTTGCTTTATATAATTATAAGTGAATATTTTTTTTACTAACTAAGGAACACAAACTACAATTGCTTCTTAAGAGCCTTAATATTATTTCCAGCTGTTAACCTACCAGCTACTCATCAGGGATCAAAATCACCAAATCCTGCAAGATTCACAAGCCTACTGAAATCAACACGGTCCTTAGTAAGCAACAGAAGTGTGGAAGATGGATATATATTTTCTCTAGTCTTGGTATAAAAGCCACTCAAAGACAGCAACATTTAGGAGATCAGGGATTAAGCACTACAATCTATTTGCAGTGGGAGTTATTAAAATGTTGAGCAACTTTCCCCAAAGTTTCAAGAACTGTGAGGTGTGTCTTTGCTATTTAAAGTGAAGATGCATATTCATGTTGAGATAATGTGAGTACAGAAACAGCACAACTGGCACTGGCCTAGGAGAAGGAGAGCTTTGCAAGGCCATTTAAGAAGCAAAAAAAAATGCATCTTTTAAAAAGATATATATTTTATTGATTTTTTTACAGAGAGGAAGTGGGAGGGATAGAAAGCTAGAAACATCGATGAGAGAGAAACATCGACCAGCTGCCTCCTGCACACCCCCTACCTGGGATGTGCCCGCAACCAAGGTACATGACCTTGACCAAAATCGAACCTGGGACCTTTCAGTCCACAGACGGACGCTCTATTCACTGAGCCAAACTGGTTTCGGCAAAAAAAATTACACCTTTGAATATGGAAATATTGCCACCTTTCTGCCACAGTATTCTATGTCTGAAAGTTGGAAAATTACTCTTTTATGATAAGGACATTAAAAATTAATACAGGCTAATAGGTAAGATAGCTGCTACCACAGGTGGCTGAAATCTGGGGAAGAGGTTGGGAAAGTTGGAAAGCCCAAAGTAACTGGAAGAAATGAACCAGTTACTATGCAAATACTCTACAGGGGTGAAGTAAGAATTAAATTATTCAAATAAATGTAAAGCATTCAGCACAATTCCTGCAGAGAGGAATTGCTGGATAAAATATGGTAGAAGGAATAGCAGAAGTTATAATTAGTAACATTTTTTTTGAAATGTCAATGAAACATAATTCAGAAATATACTAAATGTGGATTCTCAACCTAAAACTATGACTGAGAATCTTGCCATGTTTAACTGAAGGCCAATCATTTATCTGTGACTTGCTTTCCAAACCCAATTTTCTTCCCAAATACTTCAGTGATTTGAATTCTTCCCAACTACCATACCTATTCTACATTCCTCACAGGACTAGCAAACGAGCCCAAAAAAATCTTTCCAGCTGACCACATTCCTTTATGATTTTGAAATAAGAATACAAGTGACTGTCTTTAAGATCTTTAAATTTTTTCATCTGCTAAAGAGAGAGCAAGGAAATGACTAAAAAGACACCCAAAAAGAAAGAAAAAGGATAAAGCCAACCAACAAACACAATGATTTGGTAAATTCTAAAGTATTTGCCCTGGTTAAAAAAAAAAAAAAAAAAGGTAAGTGTATTACTGGAGTTATCAAGGAAAAGGCAAGAAAATTAACAGAAACATAATAAAAATAAAAGATAATTTAGAAAGACAAACAATCCAATTAAAAAATGGGCAAAGAGACACTTCTCCAGAGAAGATATACACAAGGTCAAGAGATATATGAAAAAGTTCTCCAAGTCACTTATCATCCAAAAGATGCAAATAAAAATGACTTTGAGGATTACCTCACATCTGTCAGAATAGGTACAATAAATAAATAAATAAAACAAAAAGTGCTGACCAGTATGTAAAGAAAAGGGAACTCTAATACTCTGGTGATGGGGATGCAGACTAGTGCAGTCACTGTGGAAAACATTATGGAGTTTCCTCAAAAATATAAAAAATTGAACTACTGTTTGACCCAGTGATCCCACTTCTAAGAAGATATCCTAAGAATCCCGAATCAGAAAAAATATATTCACCTTTTGTTCATAGCAGCATTATTTATAACTAGTGGTCTGGTGCATGAAATCCATGCACATTAAGAGGGAATTAATTAGAGGAAAATTTTTAATATTGCTATTTGCCCTTTCTCTATAGTAGAAGTGTCAGAGGTTAAAGAAAATTAGTAAAATGTATATGAAAATTTCCCTCCAGTCAGAGTCTGGGGCAAGCCTTAGGACCCAGAGTCAAGTCCTCGCCCATCGACCTGTGCCTCAAAATTTCCTAACCTGATAATCCTTTTACTACTTGTAAAATCTTACCTTTGATAAACCTGTATGTATTGCTAAAGGGAAAACTCAAGTAAATAAAAAGCAGACCAGCCAGAGGTCAGGGTGCCTCTTCAAGAAAGAGGTCTCTACCTGGCCCCCAATGCCTTCTAAATTCCTATTTCTTTTACAGCATTTTCATTTGTTTGTTGGCCCCTTCTTCAGATCCTGAACCCTGCTGAAGGCTAGTGTCAGATGGAGACAAATCAACTCTTGGAATTAGAACAACTCTCCTTCTGCAGATCCTGTTAATATTTCAGCTTTGACTAGGTTAGGTCACAATTTTTTCATAATGAATCTAGTACCATTACAATGATCCCATTTACCATTAAGATTTCTCAGTAGCATGATGATTGTACCAACTCTCAATTTTAATTTATGCCACGGCATTCCCGAAGGAGTCATACTACCGTGTTTCCCCGAAAATAAGACATCCTCTGAAAATAAGACCTACTTACAGGTTTCCTTCTGAGTGAAATATAAGGCATCCCCCTGAAAATAAGGGCCCCCCCCAGGCTAAACATGAGAGATTTGGTCCACTGATTCTGAAAGAAATGGAGTCACAAGAAATTCACCAGGAAATTCAGGAATTGGATTGTTATGATGATGTTCCAGAAGATGATGACATGATTGTCATTGAATAAATGAATAAATTCTTGATACTATAGGATTCACAGTTTGTCTGGTTTGTGTTGACAACTACCATACTACCGTACCGTATACAGGTAATAAATTTTCTTTATTTTCATTTAACAATAAATGTGTACTGAATTTCTTCTTCATGGAAAAATAAGACATCCCCTGAAAATAAGACCTAGCGCATCTTTGGGAGCAAAAATTAATATAAGACACGGTCTTATTTTCGGGGAAACAGGGTACTAAGAAATTTGATGATGAATTTTCCCTTTTGGGCATCATCCATTGAATCGTTGAAATTATTACTCAAATAGGTGTGAAAATATCCAACAATTTTTAAATTGCCAGTGAGCATCATATGTACTGGCCAGTCAGTCAGTCAGATGGTCAGTTAAATTGTCAGGGCTCATCATATCTACCAGCTGGCCAGTCGGATGAACATATGGTCAGTCACTTAGCCTTTTATATAGATAGATAATGTTTACAGTATTGTAAGCTAAGAGATTTTTCAGATACAATTAAGGCTGCTGATAAACTAAACTTAGAATAGGGAGATCATCCAGCATTATCCTGGCAACTCAATATAAATGCAAGTGTCCTTAATTGTAAAAGAGTAATTTTGTAGATATCAATGAGATAGTTCTAAAACTTATAAAGGAAGACAATAACCTTGGAATAGCCATCCCAGTACTAAAAACAAAACAAAAAACAAAACAAAACAAAAAAACACAAAGTGGCAGGACTCACACTAACCATTTTAAGACATATTCTGAAGAAACTTTAATCAAGATAGCATAATATTATTGAAAGAATACATACCTCAATGAAACACAATACAAAGCCTAAAAATAGACCCACACAAATATAGGCAATGATCTTTGACAAAGGAGCAAAAGCAATTCAGTGAGGAAGAAGGCGTTTTTAACTTGTACAACTGACAAAATTTTAATATTAGATATTTTTTAATGGTGAAATCGTATGTACATTTTACTTTATTTTAAACAAGAGGCCTTGGTGCATGAAATTCATGCACGGGTTAGGGACTCCTCGGCCCAGCCTACATTCTCTCCAATCTAGGACCCCTCAGGGATCAGGCCTAAACCAGTGTCAGATATCCATCTCACATCCTGGACTGCTTGCTCCTAACCGATCACCTGCCAGCCTGCCTGGTCACTCCAACTGCCTTCCGCTGCTGGCCTGGCCACCCCTAACTGCCCTCCCCTGCTAGTCTGGTCACCCCACACAACCTGCTGTTCAATTGTACATTCAGTTATTTTTGTCATGATGGCCCATGGCTTTTTATATATTAGAATTCATTTATTTAATCAGTATTTATGAGCACCTGCATTGTGCCTGGCAGTTGACAAACAAAGCTCCCTGTGGCAGTTCCAACCCCTGCTGTGAAGATGAGGGTTAGGAGGAGAGAGATTATCTGAATTATTATGTGTCAGATATGATGTGTTACGGGACAGGTAAAGACTGATTATTGGGGCTGCATCTACATTGGGTGAGAGATAGATCAGAGTACAGGTTCCTGTCCAGCTGATGGGAAGACAGATGTATGTATTTTCCCCAGAGGAAGAAAAATCCCTGATCATGGAGACAAGCTGATAGGTGTAAGGAGAAGAGGTGGACTAAAGAGTATGAGATTCCTTTTCCCAGTTCCGCACTCCAAGCTGAGAGGGAAGTTGTCATGGCGCTACCAATAAGGTGTGACAGATGAGTGACTGAGATTTTATTGCAGTGAAAGTGGGAGGGAAAGGAAAGGAGTAGTGGAAACCAGGGACCTGAATGGTTGGAAAAGAGGTTAGACACTGAATATTCTGATTTAGCTTAAGAGGTATCCAGCAGCCTTGTCCTGCCAGGCTTGGAGACTGAAGCCTCACTTTCTTGCTTAGGGTAACTTCTTTCTTTATCTTCCTTCCTTCCTTCCTCCTTCCTTCCTTCTTTCTTTCTTTCTTTCTTTCTTTCTTTCTTTCTTTCTTTCTTTCTTTCTTTCTTTATTTATTTCTCTTTCTTTCTTCTTTCTTTTTCTCCTTCAAAAATGCATAACCATGCAACAGGCCTTCTATTGTATTAAGTAATTCTAAAAGGCGTGGGGGGAAGGGATGAGGGGGGGAAGGGAACAGGCGCCATAGCTGTTCCCAGGCAAGCCAGGCCTCTAGCCACTTCAGTCCCAAACCACCACATTCTTCCCATAGATAATGATCATAGAGGAGATAAGGCATTTACAGTCCAAGGAATGGCTCGGCCTTGTGGGGTAAGAGAGTGAAACTGAGGTAAATGACTGTGTTTGGGACAACTGGATTTTATGAGGGGATGCATGATAGCCCTGTCTGGGTACCAAGGTAGAATGAGAAAAGAGTGAATGGGGGAATTTAGTAAGATGCAGTGTAGATGTGAGGTGGCTAATAGCTGTAAGACTAATCCATCAAACCCCATAATGGAGACTGAAGATTGGACAAGCGAATTCAGAGAGGGCAGAATAAATGGCCCTAGTGTCAATTAAAAAGGAGATCGGCTTACCTGCCACCACAGTCATTACCCAAGGCTCTGTCCTGGTGATGTAAGTCAATGGGGCCCTGACAAATTAGATTTCAAAGTGAAGGACATAAGAAGAAATAATGAAGGCTACTTCATAATACTAAAGGGAGCAATCCAACAAGAAGAAATAACCCTGGTAATCATATATGCACCCAATACAGGATTACCTAAATACATTAAAAAAACAAACAAAACACAAACAAACAAACAAAAAAAAAACTGCTACGGGACATTAAGGGAGAGATTAAAAGCAATACAATCATAGTAGGAGATTTTAAAACCACACTATCACCTTTGGACAAATCATCTAAACAAAAAATCAGCAAAGAAACATCAATCCTAAATTACTCACTAGACCAGATGGAATTAATTGACATCTTCAGAACATTTCACCAAAAGCCACAGAATATACATTCTTCTCAAGTGCACATGGGTCATTTTCAAAGATAGACCACATGTTGGGACATAGGCAAAGTCTTTTCAAATTCAAGAAGATAGAAATTATATCAAGCATCTTCTCAGATCATAGTGGTATAAAACTGGAAATCAACTACAATAAAAATAATCCAAAAAAATCAAACACATGGAGACTAAACAGCATGCTATTAAACAAGGACTGGGTTACCAGAGAAAGCAAGGAAGAAGTTAAAAACATCCTGGAAACAAATGACAATGAAAACACAACTATCCAAAATCTATGGGATACAGCAAAAGCAGTTTTGAGAGGTAAGTTCATATCTCTATGAGCCTATTGAAAAAACAAGAAAAATGGTAACAAATTATCTAACTCTACAAAAAAAAAAGAGTTAGAAAAAGAGCAGCAAGAAAAGCCCAGTGTAAGCAGAAGGAAGGAAATAATTAAAATTAGAGAGGAGATAAATGACATAGAGATCAAAGAATCAATACAAAAGATCCACAAAATCAAGAGCTGGTTCTTTGAAAGGATAAACCAGATTGACGAACCTCTAGCCAGGCTAACCAAGAAACAAAGAGAGAGGACCCAAATAAACAAAATCAGAAATGAAAGAGGTAAAATAACAACAGACCCCGCCGAAATACAAAAGATTGTTCCAAAATACTACAAACAACTCTATTACAACAAACTGAACAACCTGGAGGAAATGGACACATTCCTAGAAAAATATAACCTTCCAAAACTCAATCAGGAAGAATCTAAAAATCTCAATAGAGCAATGACTTGGGAAGAAAAATCTTCCACCAAACAAAAACCTGGGGCCAGATGGCTTCACAGGAGAGTTTTACCAAACATTCAAGGAAGAACTAAAACCTTTCCTCCTCAGACTATTCCAAAAAATTCAAGAGGAAGAAACACTTCCAAACTCCTTCTATGAAGCCAGCATCACCCTAATACCAAAACCAGAAAAAGACAACTCAATGAAAGAGAATTACAGGCCAATATTCTTCATGAACATAGATGCCAAAATCCTCAACAAAATTCTAGCAAATCGCTCCAGCAGTACATCAGAAACATCATACACCATGACCAAGTAGGATTTATTCCGGGAATGCAAGGATGGTACAATATCCACAAATCAATAAACGTGATACATCACATAAACAAATTGAGAGATAAAAATCATATAGTCATATCAATCGATGCCGAAAAAGCAACACCCTTTTCTGATAAAAATTCTTAACAAGGTGGAAATAGAAGGATCATACCTCAACATAATAAAAGCTATATATGATAAACCCACAGCAAACATCATACTCAATGGGCAAAAACTAAAACCATTCCCCTTAAGAACAGGAACAAGACAGGGATGCCCACTATCGCCACTCCTGTTTGACATAGTACTGGAAGTACTAGCCATTGCAATTAGACAGGAAGAAATAAAAGGCATCCAAATTGGAAAAGAAGAAGTAAAGTTGTCCTTATTTCCAGATGACATGATATTGTATATAAAAAACCGAAAAGACTCCATCAAAAAACTAATTGACTTAATAAATGAATTTGGCAATGTAGCAGGATACAAAATTAATGCCAATAAATCCATAGCATTTCTATACACCAATAGTGAACTTACAGAAACAGAGACTAAAAAAGCAATCCCATTTACCATCACACCAAAAAAAAAAAAAAAAGAATTAAGATACCTAGGAATAAACTTAACTAAGGAGGTAAAAGACCTATATGCGGAAAACTACACAACACTGAAAAAAGAGATAGAGGAAGATGTAAACAGATGGAAGAACATACCATGTTCATGGATTGGTAGAATCAACACTATCAAAATGTCCATACTTCCCAAAGCAATTTATAGGTTCAATGCACTCCCCATTAAAATACCAAGGGCATATTTCACAGACCTAGAAAGAACTCTCCAAGAATTCATCTGGAACAAAAAAAGACCCAAAATAGCCACAGCAATCCTGAGAAAGAAGAATAAAGTAGGAGGGATCTCAATACCAGATTTCAAGCTGTATTACAAAGCCACTGTTCTCAAAACAGCCTGGTACTGGCACAAGAACAGACATATAGATCAGTGGAATAGAATAGAGAATCCAGATATCAACCCAAATCACTATGCTCAATTAATATTTGACAAAGGAGGCATGAACATACAATGGAGTTAAGACAGTCTCTTCAATAAATGGTGTTGGGAAAATTGGACAGATAAATGCAAAAGAATGAAACTATTATAGATCACCAACTTACACCATACACAAAAATAAACTCAAAATGGATCAAGGACTTAAATATAAGACAGGAAACCATAAAAATACTAGAGGCATCCACAGGCAGCAAAATCTCAGACATATGCCAAAAGAACTTCTTCACTGATACTACCCCTAGGGCAATGGAAGCTAAAGAGAAAATAAACAAATGGGACTACATTAAAATAAAAAGCTTTTTTTACAGCAAAAGAAACCATTAACAAAACAACAAGAAAGCCCACTGTATGGGAGAACATATTTGCAAATGTTACCACTGACAAAAGTTTAATCTCCAACATCTACAGACAGCTTATACAACTTAATAAAAGGAAGATAAATGAACCAATTAAAAAATGGGCAATGGACCTAAATAGAATCATTTCAAAAGAATACAGAAGGAAGGCCAAGAGGCACATGAAAATATGCTCAAAGCACTAATTATCTGAGAGATGCAAATCAAAACGACAATGCGGTACTATCTCACACCTGTCAGAATGGCTGTCATCAATAAATCAACAAATGACAAGTGCTGGTGAGGATGCGGAGAAAAAGGAACCCTTGTGCACTGCTGGTGGGAATGCAGACTGGTGCAACCACTGTGGACAATAGTGTGGAGTTTCCTCAAAAAACTGAAAATGGGACTCTCATTTGACTCAGTAATCCCACTCCTAGGAATATATCCTAAGAAACTAGAAACACCAATCAAAAAAGATGTTCATAGCAGCACGATCTATTTTACAATAGCTAGAATTTGGAAACAGCCTAGGTGCCCGTCAGCAGATGATTGGATCCAAAAACTATGGTACATCTACACAATAGAATACTATGCAGCTACCAGGATGGAATTGGACATTATGCTGAGTGAAATAAGCCAGTCAACGAAAGAAAAACACCACAGGATCTCACTCATTTATGGATCTCACTTATTACTATGGATAATAAGGAACATTATAAATTGATGAACAAAAAGGTAGATACAGAGACAGTAAAGAAACAGACTGTCAAATTACAGCGGGGAGGGTAGGGAGATATGAGGGAGATAAGAGATCAACCGAAGGACTTGTATGCATGCATATAAGCATAACCAATGGAAGAAAAACTCTGGGGAAGGAGGGCATGTTTGGGAATGGGGGGGGGGGGTGGTGGGGATTGGTAAGGTATGTACACATATCTTAATAAAAAAATAATAATAAATTCTCAGAGGTAGAAATGCCCCATCCTACAACATCCTGAGGGAGAGGTGGAGTATGCAAATGCCACTGCCACCACAGCCGCTTTTCTAACTCAGCAGAAGGAAAGAAGAGGTTAAACCTATTCCCGGAGTCGGACAAGAACTGTGAAGGGGAGTCATCCTGCTCTCTAGCATTGACCTGGGAAAAAGAATGCTTAGTCAGGGAGGGACAGGTTTACGGTTGTAAGGAGATAATGGGAGTGAGACACATGAAGAGAAATGATCCATCAGGGCGAAAGGTCAGAAGACAGAGAAAGGGGCTTGAGAGGGGAAAGAGGACTTCACGCGGAGGATCTGATGGATGGAACATGAGGAGTAAAGCTAGGGTGAGAGCAAGATTGGGTGTTGGGGAGGGGAAGCCTGCTCTTAGGAATCTCTGAGGCCTTCTTGTCCAGTGGCAAAAATTATCTAGATCTTGGAGGATATTGGAATGGATTGAGAGGTTCCCATGACCAGAGGAAAGGGCCACCAAGAAGTTGGCGAAGGAATAAGAAGCATCCTTCTTTTCCCTCATGGCTGAGAGAAAGAAATGAGAGAAGGTTCCAAGGTCGTCACCCCAAAACCTTTCCCATGGAGCAGAGCAGAGTTTTCTCAGCCAGGTACCTGGGCTTTCATAGAACGAAGAATGTAGAATGCATAGGCGAGTGGACAGGAAAACTCTGAGGCCCTCTTTCCAGGTAAAGGGAACCAGGGGAAGGGTAGGATCAGGAAAGTCCCTGAGGCCTACCAGTAGGAAAACAATGAGATTTCCATGTGTCCTGGTATGTCAGGGTTTGAGAAGTGTTCTGAGCAGGCCAATCAATTCAGAACCCTGCCACAGAGCAGAGTCAGAGAAGGAGTCAGAAGCTCGGGCTAGGACCGAGGATCGTCCATGCTCACCCAGGTTTTCTGGCACCAATATGAAAGATGAGACAGAGGGGACAGAGAACCAGGACTCAGGCTTTATTGGAGGAGAAGACCCCTGCCGGGCTGCCTCCAAAGGAGAAAGAGCACCTGTGCTTGGGTGAACACACCTTTTGAGGGGAGGAAAGAGAAGGAATGGGCTTAGGTTCTTGGCACACACTGATTAGTGTTTTCATATAAGGCACATAATTAGGGACTTAGGAATCGAGGGCTTAGGGTATTTGGCAGGTGTTGATTGGTGGTTCAATGTACAGTCCATATAAGGTCCCTGGTTAGGTGTTCAGGAATGTTCGGACTACACATGGAATTTACGTCATTCTCTATCCATCAGTTGGGGTAAGGGAGGATCTATCAATTATTACTAAAAATTTAGTGAGCCAAAACCAGTTTGGCTCAGTGGTAGAGCGTCGGTCGGTCTGCGGACTGAAAGGTCCCGGGTTCAATTCCGGTCAAGGGCATGTACCTTGGTTGCGGGCACATCCCCGGTAGGGGGTGTGCAAGAGGCAGCTGGTCGATGTTTCTCTCTCATCCATGTTTCTAGCTCTCTATCTCTCTCCCTCCCTCTCTGTAAAAAATCAATAAAATATATATATTTTTAAAATAAATAAAAAAATAAAAATTTAGTGAGCATAAAACTGTTCATTATACCATTAATGTATATCACATTTTAAATTATTTAACATATCTTAACTTTCTCTTTCTAATTTCTGAGTATGTTAGTGTTGTACATAATATCTGCTTTTAGTAATGAATCTATAACACGTAGAACGATTATTATATTGAGGATGTTATGCTCAGAAAAGTTTGGATATTATCCATCTAAAAAATTATCCACAAAGTTGTCAGAAGGAAGGGGAGATGATAGTTTGGGAGCCATGTGAGAGAAAGGAGGGATCCATTAAATAAAAAAGGTCTACACTAATAGTGCAATGAATCATCCTATTAAAATATTCTCATGCCTATTTCAATCAGGCGATGCTCAGAGACAACAGCAGCATATTACAGGGCCCAAAACTAAGTATAAACCTCTCTTTTGGTCATGCTAGGGCAGCAGCTTCAATGCTTTAACAACTCCCACTGAAATTTGGATTCCCAGAGCTCCAACAAATATGTCTCCAAAGTGGTTCACATCTCTACAAAAGAGGCAGAACACAGTATGCAGAGTTTGATACAGAGTGCCACAGAGTGTGAAAGGTAGATTTTCAATATTAAAAATCCTGTGAACATGTTATGCCTCATACTATGCCTTTAGAACAGGTAAGAGAAAATATTCTAGAGAGTTAATTCATTCAAAGTTTAATGTAGTGAAGATGCTGTTTTAATTAATTTTGTGTTTGCTTAAAGAAAATGATGTGACTTTGAGATATGAAATCCTGTCTCTGGGAGGTCACATAACTATTTTACAATGTGATATGACCAACAATTTTTATGAAAATTTAAAGGATATATGCTTTCAAAGTGACATAGCAGAGTAAAATTTGTCAGTAGGTGGAATGATGTCTAAATTTAAGAGCATTCAGATAACTCATACCATCATCAAAAATAATGGAAAAGCTAGAAACTCATAAATATTTGCAGAATAGGAATATTTTCCTTTTTATCAAGTTTCAGATGTTGACAGAATATATAGTAACTAAGCATATTAGAGAAAGAGCTGCTGAGGGAGAATTAGTGACTAGAACTAGATATTTGGAAAAATCTCTGTATAAAACTTACCATTAAACCAATATAAATGCAATATTAAATGAATAAAGAGGGAGAAGTCCTTACAAGATATTCAAATTTAGGGGAATGAAGGGAAATACAAATTAACTCAGGAAATTTATTATGAGTATTTTACATAGTTGGGAAATTATTAACAATACTGCTAAACAAAACCAGAGAATAGGAAGTTTCCTGATACATAAGGCAGTAAAAACATAAATTCAAATAGGGGACACTAAGAAACTTTAAAATTAGATTGGATGAGATTTCCAGTATGTCATTGATTGTCTTCTACTGCAAGATAGTTGAGTACAAACTGCCTGATAGTTCTAGAAAGCTGCATTTAAAATGCTAAAGTAATATATTAAAAGCAATTTAAACTTAAGAATAAGAGCAAAAGTAAAATAATAACAAGTTTTATTGAATATAATTCACATGGTATAAAATTCACCTATTTTAAGTATACATTTTAATGATTATTATATTTGCATAGTTATCCAACTACCACTACAATCTTATTTTAAATCATTTTCATCATCACAAAAAGAAAACTCGTACCCATCTGAACTCAGTCTCCAGCTCAAGGTGACCACCACTATACCTCTGTTTATGAATTGTATTACCTAGGCAATTCATATAAATGAAATTACACTACATGTGATCTATTATGTCAGGCTTCCTTTACTTAGCATTATGTTTTTGAAGTCCCTCTGTAACTTAGCATAACTATTTATAATTTTTAAAAACCATAAAATCAATAAAGATTGAAATTGTATTTTCTTAAATTGCCTATAATGAAAGAGGAAAAAAATAATTACCTGAATAAGTTATTTGTATATTAATATATTTTATATTAATGCATGAGCAAAAACAAAAATGTTCATATCCAAGTACCTAATAAAACAAGCATTGGCTCATTCTTTTCCTAAAAGAGATTTATGTGGAAAATTCTCAGGATTATAATCTTGGATTTACTTATATGAATAAATCAAATTCAACACATACCTTCTCAGCGCTCATTCTGAGCCTGTCCAAGAGCTTATACATGTATTATCTTGCCTAATACTCACCACATTCCTTTGGAGTAGTCCTGTCTCTAAGACTTGTGAAAATTTACTTGATTTGATAGATCTTGATTTTTTTACTTATTAAATACAATATAGAGAATAAATATTACTGATTTCATTCCTAGCTCTAATATGATTATCCAAAGTGCATCACAAATTGAGTAAAAGTAATTACAATAAAATGGGCAATTAATTATTCAAGAGAAAGAATTTTTTCTTCCCTAGTAGAATTTTTGTCTAAACTATATAATCATTTCTTTCCTTCTATTTATACTGTCTTTGTATATTTATAATATAAGAATAGGCATATAAAGTATAGAACTAAAGAAATATTTTTAGAAAGCTTCTTGAGAAAAGCAGAAGAGTGATAAGAGTTAGGATGATATATTACAGCCTGGCAAAATCTATATGTTAGGATTGAATTATTTCATTATTTATTCATAAAACATCATATATGTACACTTACACATAATACACACACTCCTCATTGAAAACAAGCACAAAAATATCTGCGGCTGAGCCCATGTCTCTCAATATACTACACAACAGAAACCAAAAAGCAAAATTATTTTTAATGAATTCAAAGACTCATTTAAATGCATAAATTAGTTTCTAATTTTGTGTGTGTACCTTGTTTATTTTAGAACGGTAAGAGTAACCTTTGCAAATTACCTCAGAGATATAGGACAATACAATTCCCTCATCTCCAAATCTTAATTCCATATATTCAGATAACATAATGTCAAAGGGTGACACATAAAGAAGATTATAATAAAAAGGCAAAATAAATATTAATCTAGTTACTTATCTAATTTTTCCTCATGAACACATTAGTGATGAATTCATGATCAATTGATGAATATTATTTGATAGAATACAGTAGAAAACAAAATTTCACTTCTTCAAATGCTCTTTAATTACTGAGTAACTATAAGAATATTGTTACTAAGTGATTTGACTAATAAACTAAACTTAAATTATAAATAGTGATATGCTGATGTAGTTCAGATGCTCTCATATCACCAACTATTATTCATTAAATAGAAATAGAAAAGCATTGGTACTAACTGTGGCTATTTTTTTTACTCTTTTTGTAGAAAAGAACTTCTGGGACTTTTCTGATTTGAGTAAATGGATCTCAAAAATGAATCTGTAGTGACTGAGTTTATTTTACTAGGGTTTTCTGGACGATGGGAACTTCAGATTTTCTTCTTTGTGACATTCTCCTTGGTCTACAGTGCTACTGCACTGGGAAACATCCTCATTATAGTCACAGTGACACTGAGCACCACCCTTCATTCTCCCATGTACTTCCTCCTTGGGAACCTCTCTTTTTTGGACATGTGTCTCTCCACTGTCACCACACCCAAGATGATCACAGACTTGCTCGCTGAACACAAGACCATCTCCAAATGGGGCTGCATGACCCAGATGTTTTTTATGCACTTCTTTGGGGGTGCTGAGATGACGCTTTTGATAGCTATGGCCTTTGACAGATACGTAGCCATATGTAAACCTCTGCATTACAGGACAGTCATGAGCCGTCGCTTGCTGAATGGGTTTGTGATCCTTTCATGGATAATTGGGTTTATACACACCATGAGCCAGATGGTACTAGTAGTGAATTTGCCTTTCTGTGGCCCCAATGTGGTAGACAATATATTCTGTGATCTCCCCCTTGTGATTAAGCTTGCTTGTATGAAAACATATACCCTGGAACTGTTTGTCATCGCTGACAGCGGGCTGCTCTCACTTATCTGTTTCATCCTCCTGCTGGTCTCCTACGCTGTCATCCTGGTCACTGTGCGGCAGAGATCACCTGTAGGGCTCTCCAAGGCTCTGTCCACGTTGTCTGCACATGTCATTGTGGTCACTCTGTTCTTTGGACCTTGTATCTTTATCTATGCCTGGCCATTCAGTAGCTTTGCAGGCAATAAAATCCTTTCTGTATTTTACACTGTTATCACACCCTTCCTGAATCCAATCATTTATACCCTGAGAAATCAGGAAATGCAAGTGGCCATGAAAAAATTACAGTTCCTACTTGTTAGCTCTAAGCAGAACTTCTAAATTTAAGCACAATAAAATTAACACTACTTTCAAATACTATGCTAACAGAACTTGAATAGATTGTACATAACATGTGGTTTTACTCTTCTTATGTTAAAATCATAACCAGTACAGAAAAAATTGATAATAAAATATTTTAATGGTCACAGTGCAGTAATACCATATAATGATAATTAGCAGCCTGCAGCAAAACAGACATAAAATCATTGAGTACGTTTAACATAGGCATTCAATATATATTTACAGTACTAGTGAAGAAATAAATATAACTAATTAGAACTTTAGTCTTCTTATTTGACAAGGTAATATGTCAAAATTTTGAGGAAAATATATTCATGTTACAATTTCATTTTATACAAAGATGAATGAAGAGCAAGAAGAATGCCAGAGGTTCCATTAATCCAAACATATTCTAATTATATTGAATGAGAACTTAATTTTCATCTCATGTTCTAATGTGGGATGGTGGTAGATAAGATTTCTTCTTTTTAAAATATATCTTTATTGTTGACAGCATTACAGATATCCCTTTTTCCTCCCTAGATCCCCTTCCTCCCCCCCTGCCCCTTTCTAGGCCTTCACCCCACTATTGCCTGTGTTCATGGATTAATCATATAAGGATATAAGTTATTAGGTTGATCTCTTCCCTCTCCC
Source organism: Pipistrellus hanaki (assembly GCF_964339955.1). Taxonomy (NCBI): domain Eukaryota; kingdom Metazoa; phylum Chordata; class Mammalia; order Chiroptera; family Vespertilionidae; genus Pipistrellus; species Pipistrellus hanaki. The sequence continues at coordinate 69,594,948 of NC_140503.1, forward strand.
ACCGCATTCCCTCTGAGGATCCTCAGTGTGTTGTGTGCTTCCATGTCTCTGGATCTATTTTATTTGTCAGTTTATTATGTTCATTAGTTTCAACATATAAGTGAGCTCATTTAATAGTTGTCTTTCTCTGACTGGATTGTTTCACATAGTGTAATACTCTCCCAGTCCCTCCATGCTGTTTTAAAGAGTAACAAATACGTCTTCTTTTTTACAGTTGTGTAGTATTCCGTGGTGTAAATATACTTCAGCATTTTTATCCACTCATCTACTGATGAAGACTTGGACTATTTCCAGTTCTTAGCTATTGTAAATTGTATTGCTAGGAACATAGGGATGCGTACATTCTTTCTGATTGGTGTTTTGGGTTTCTTAGGATATATTCCTAGAAGTGGGATCACTAGATCAAATGGTAGTTACATTTTAAATTTTTTTAGGAAACTACGTTGATTTGCATAGTGGCTGCACCAGTTTGTATTCCCACCAGTAGTCTATTAAGGTTCCCTTTTCCCACATCCTTGCCAGCACTTATCGTTTGTTGATTTATTGATGGCAGTCATTCTAGCAGGTGTGAGGTGGTACCTCATTGTTGTTTTAATTTCCATGTCTCTGATTATTAGTGACTTTAGGCATTTTTTCATGTCTCTTGACCATTTGTATACCCTCTTTGGAGAATTGTCTATTTAGGTCTCCTGCCTACTTATTATTGGGTTATCTGCCTTCCTATTGTTGAGTTGTATGAGTACTTTACATATTTTGACTATTAACCCCTTATCAGATGTATCATTGAAAAATATGTTCTCCCATACAGTGGTTTTCCTTTTCATTTTGATGCTGGCTTATGTTGCTGTATAAAAGCTTTTATTTATGTAGTCTCTTTTTTCTTTTTTCCTTTGTTTATTTGCCCTCAGCATTGTGTCAGTGAATATTTTGCTACATGAGATGTCTGATATTTTGCTGTCTATGTTTTCTTCAAGGATTTTTATGGTTTCTCAGCTTTACATTTAAATGTTTTATCCATTGTGAATTTATTCTTATGTATGGTGTAAGTCGGTGGTCTAGTTTCACGCAAACACCATTTATTGAAGAGACTGTCTTTACTGCATTTTATGCTCTTTCTTCCTTTGTCAAATATTAATTGAACATAGTGTCTTGGGTTGATTTCTGCATTCTCTGTTCTGTTCCATTGATCTATATGCCTCTTCTTGTGCTAGTATCAGGCTAAGGTTTATTCTTTTTCATGATTATTTGCTTCATTCTTCAACACTAAGGTGACTTTTGTTTTAGGGACTTTAAGGCTGGTTTTGAATTATGATTTAATTAACTTATTTATTATTAAATTGATTTCTTATTGAACAGACTTCTTCTTTCCTCGAAATGGAACAAAAAAATTGACTTCTCCATAAGTTCAAAGACCTATCTAATTAAACAAAGAAAAAGAAAAAAAGGGAAAATAAATGCATATATATAAATAATAAAATATTGGGTTCTACTTTTGTCTTTTTACCTCATATCATATCTCCATATATAAGCAATATATACTACTATTTATTTTGTCACACTGTGTTTCACTTAACTAGGATTAAAGTCTACTGTCTGATAGAATTATCAAACACAAATATATATAACTACAGAGAAGTTGGTCTTAAGTTTTTTTGCCTAGCCTGGTTGGCTCAGCAGTTGATTATCAACCCAGGAACCAAGAAGTCACCAGTTTGATTCCCAGTCTGGGTTGCAGGCTCGATCCCATGCAGGAGGTAGCCAATCAATGATTCTTTCTTATCATTAATATTTCTATCTCTCCCTCCCTCTCCCTTTCTGAAATCAATAAAATATATATTTTTAAAATGTTTTCAACTTTCACTAACCAAGAACAACATAATTTTAGAGTAAATGAAGTATTACTAATTTCAAAATAACATATGGATCTAGGAACTTAAAATAGAAGAAAGAGTAGGAAATTTTTGGAATCATGGAGGATATGACAGGAGTAGAAGTGTTGATAATAATTTGTTGTCAATTGAATAATAATCAACCATATAAAGAGTTAAGAAATTCTTAACATAGAAAATTCCCCAAGATATATGGAAAGTTAAAAATAAGGTACAGGATATTGTGTGATATTGTTTAAAAAAAATCTTAACTTCCATGGCTGAAAATCTTTTTATTTTTATTATTGAAACTATTACAGTTGTCCCTATTTCCCCCTCCTTTGTCCACCTCCACCCTACCCCAACTCCCCCTTTATTCTAATTATCAGCATGCTTCTGCCTTTGTCTAGGATATACAGATGGACAATAGATATTATGGAAAAAATGCTCAACATCACTAATCATCGGAGAGATGAAAATTAAAACCACAATGAGCTATTACCTCACACCTGCCAGAATGACTACCATCAATAAATCAGCAAACAATTGCTGGCAAAGCCTTTTTTAAAAGAAAGGATTTATTAGGCCAAAAAGGACCAGTTCCTGGGACATGAAATCTAAACCACAAGTAGCAGCAGTAGATGGAAAAGGCAATGTGTCCATTGTCATAGGGTTGAGGAGCACTTAAGATTTTTATTTGTTGATTGATTTTTAGAGGGAGAGAGATCAATTTGTTGTTCCACTTATTCATTAATTCATTTTTTTTGTATGTGTCCTGACTAGGACTCAAACCACAAACTTGGTGTATCAGGATGATGCTCTAACCCACTGAACTACCTAGCCAGGACGGAGGAGTGTCTTTTCCCACTATAGTATATAATATCCATGAAAGCAAGGAGTCATTTGTATGTCATTCTGCACCCTCTCCAATCCAGGACTCCTAGAGGATCATGCCTAAACTGGCAGTTGGACATCCCTCTCACAATCCTGGACTGCTTCCTCCTAACCACTCACTTGCCTGCCAACCTGGTCACCCCTAATTGCCCGCCCCCCCAACAGCCTGGTTGCCCCTCATTGCCTCTGCCTGCCAACCTGGTCACTCCAAGCTGGCCTCCCCTGCCAGCCTTGTCATTCCTAAGTGCCCTCCCTGCTGGCCAGGTTGACCCATGCAGCCTGCTGTTCAGTTGTCCATCTGGTAGTTTTGTTTGTGACGGCCCCTGCCTTTTTATATATTAGCATTCATTTGTTTAATAAATATTTATGAGCTCCAACTTTGTGCCAGGCAGTTGACAAATAAATAACTTCCTGCTTTCCTGGATATTATATACTGTAATGGACAAAGACAGGCAATAAAATAAATATGTGGAACATATATCAGGTTAATGGGTGATAAATACTGTGGACAAAAGTAATGCAGGGAAGAGGGAAATGGAGAATTGTTGAGAGTGGGTTGCAAATTTGAAGAGGGTAGTCAGGGAAGGTCTCATATGGAAAGGTGATATTTGAGGAAAGAACTGAAATAAATTATGAAGTGAATCATGCCAATCAACACCTTGGGAAAGCACTTTCCAGACAGAGGAAAAAGTAAGTCCAAAGTCCTGGGAGGGGCGGGGACAATGAGGAACATTCTAGGAGCAAGAGGCCAGTAGGGCTGAACATTGTGGAATGGAGTAGAATGAGAGGTCAGAGAGAGGAATCTGAGAGGAGTTGAAATAGAGAAAGGGTTACATGGACCTTTATGGTAGATAACAAGGAAGAACTTTATTCCTTATTTTAAGTAAGATGGAAGTTATTGAGAGTTTTAAGAAGAGGAGATTACTGGATTTTCATTAGGTGATTCTGGATGCTCAGCTAAAAATAAACTAAAATGGAACAAGAACCAAATTGAGACTAGTAAAGAGGCTACAGCCATAAGAGAAGATGGTTTGGGCCCAGATGGTAGAATTTGAAGGAGAGATCATCTATTCAAGCAGTTTTGTGATGACAGAGCTAGTAAAGACTTGTTAATATATTGCATGTGTAATATAAGAGAAAATGTTTCTAACATAGTATGAATCCAATATTTTGGACAAGAGATTGGAAGGATGGAATCACAATTCACCAAGATTGGTTGTGGGGTAGGGAAAGGGGGATGAAGCATCAGTCTGGAATATTATGTGTGAGGTGATACTAACACATTAAAGTTGAGCTGTGGCAGTGGCATAGGATGCTGGCTATGGGACAGGAGCCTAGAGTTCATAAGAAAGATATGTGTAGAGTTAATCAACATGTAGATGAAATTAAAAGCTGGACAGCTAAGGAGAAACTCTCAAAGAAAATTGAGAAAACAGCTGGTTTGGTGGAGGGAGACTATGAAGTGGATTCCTGAGAAGGCAGTGATCCACTGTTTCAGATGCTGCTCAGGAATCACATAGGAGACCTAATAAAGATTATTGATATTATTGATTATCCTGACAAGAGCTATTTTATGGGCCTGATCAGGTGAGTTGAAAAGAAAAGAATTTGGAAGCAGAGAGCATAAATATGCCAGCCTGAAAAGGCTAAATACTGTGTGTTTCAACTATATGACATTGAAAAAGGCAAAACTACAAAAGGCAAAGCTACAAAGACAGTCAAAAGATCAGTGGTCACTCGAGGCTTTAGGGTCGAGGGAAGAGAGGGTGGAATGTACAGGCAGAGCACATGGGATTTTTAGGACTCATAGTAGCAGTATTCATTACCCAGTGTTAGGAGCATGGTCCACATGCAGATGTATCTTTTTCTTGTTTTTTGAGATAGGCCTGGAGAGCTATGAACTTCCCTCTCAAGACTGCTTTTGCTGTGTCCCATACATTTTTTTTAATTTTTTATTTTTTAGGTTTAGTATATTTTTAATTTTTTAATTTTTAAAAAATAAATATTTACTGTTCATATTATTACAAATGTTTTTCATTTTTCCCCCTCCATTGCTCCCTTCCACCAGGTTCCCATCCCACCCTCTACCCTTTCCCCACCCCCCATTGTCCTCATCCATAGGTGTACAGTTTATGTTCAGTTTCTTCCCACACTCCCCACTCCCCTTTTCCCCAAGAATTGTCAGTCCACTCCCCTTCCATACCTGTGATTCTATTATATTCAACAGTTAATATTGTTCATCAGGTTTTTTAATTCCCTTGGTTTTTAGATTCACTTGTTAATAGTTACATATTTGTGGTTCATAATTTTTATCTTTATTTTCTTCCTCTTCCTAAAGAACCCCCTTAAGCAATTCATATAATTCTGGTTTGGCAGTGATGAACTGCTTTAGTTTTCTATTATTTGTGAAGCTCTTTATCTGGCCTTCGATTCTGAGTGATAGCTTTGCTGGGTAGAGTACTTTTGGCTGTAGGTTCTTGCTATTCATCACCTTGAATATTTCTTGCCATTCCCATCTGGCCTGAATGGTTTCTGTTGAGAAATCAGCTGACAATAGTATGGCTGCTCCTTTATAGGTAACTACCTGCTTTGCTCTTGCTGCTTTTAATATTCTCTCTTTGTCTTTTGGTCTTGGCATTTTAATTATGATGTGTCTTGGTGTGGTCCTCTTTGGATTCCTTTTGTTTGGGGTTCTGTGCTCTTCTGGACTTGTAAGTCTATTTCTTTCACCAGGTGGGGGAAGTTTTCTACCACTATTTCTTTCAATATGCTTTTGGTATCTTGCTCTCTGTCATCTTCTGGGACCCCCATAATTCTGATGTTGGTTTGCTTGAAGTTTTCCCAGAGGTTTCTTACATTGTCTTCAACTTTCTGGATTCTCTTGTCTTCTTGTTTTTGTGGAGGAGTGTCCTCTGGCTCTTTGTGTTCCAAATCTTTGACTTTATTCTTGTGATCTTCCATTCTGTTTTTAGGACTCTATAATATTTTTTATTTCAGACAATGTATTCTTTATTTCTAGTTGATCCCTTTTCATATCCTCATAGGTCTTCTTTATTTTATCAGCCTTTTCTAGGAAATTCTTGAAAAACCTTATAACCGTGATTTTGAACTCTATATCCAGTCACTTTTTGTCCTCATTTCTTTCTTTTGTGATCTGTTTCCTTGTCTCGGCATTTTCCCTGCTTCCCTGAGTTGGTAGGGTGGCTTTGTGTGTCAAGGTGTCCTATATGGTTCAATGGGTCAGCCTCCCAGTTATCTGAGGTGGACACTCTTGGTGCACCCCTTTGTGGATGGTGTGTACAGCCTTATTGTAGTTAAGTCTTGCTTGTTGTTGATATCACTGGGAGGAACTGACCTCCAGGCCAATTAGCTGTGAGAATCAGCTGCATCTATGCCGGAAGACAGCCTTATTTAATTAGACTTCGAAAATTACAAAAGCCTCTGTGCTCAGCTTGGATTGGGGGGGAGTTTCAGGGTGGAGCCTACAGCCTTGAGATTTTCTTCAGCCCCACCCTATGAGGTTCCTGAGTCTCAGTGTTTCTCAGTGTCCTTCAGTACTTGCTGCAAGCACCTCTGAGAAGAAGGTGCCCTTGAGTTTCGCCCACTACCAGACAGTCTAGTCTGTGCCCCATTGAGCCCAGAACTGGGGTTCAGTGCAGTTGGAAGTGGGGTTAAGAGCAGTTAGGAGCTTTTGTCTCCTTCCCATTAGGGCAGGGGTCTTCAAACTACAGCCCGCGGGCCACATGCAGCCCCCAGGGGAGTCTGACCCTGCCCGCCAGGTTTTTTGGGCAGTGAGCGCAGCCAAGGTGTTACAGTAGGAATTAGTAGTTCATATAGTCCGGCCCTCCAGCTCTCTGAGGGACCGTGATCTGGCCCCCACTTTAAAAAGTTTGAGGACCCCTGTATTAGGGCAATCCAGTGGCACAGTCAACAGTCCGCCCACTGCACACAATGTGTGTGCCTCCAGGGCTCTGCCTTTTGCAGCTCCCCTGAGCTTCTGCCTTAGAGCCCAGATTCCCTCTGTGTGAGCTTGGGACCACAGGGTCTCGCCCAGAACTGGGGTTCAGCACAGTCCAGAGCTTTTATCTCCTTCCTGCTAGGGAACGCCAGCCAGACACTCAGCTGCGCCTCCTCTCCGGCTCCGTCCTCTTCCCATGCACACACTGTGTCTCAGTACCTTAGGCTTTTACAGCTCCTCTGATTTTCCTTCTGGTTTTCTCTTTTCTTCAAGTTGTAGACTTTCCAGTCAGTCAAATTTCCTATAGTTCTGGATAATGTCCACTTTATATTTTAATTGTATTTTGTGAAATTGTTGTGTGAGGCTGCAGTTAGGCGTTTACTTATGCCACCATCTTGGTTTCTCCTCTGTCCCATACATTTTGGATTGTTGTGTTTTCATTGTGTTTTATTGCTATGATGCTTTTTATTTTTTCTTTGATCTCTCTGGTAACCCAGTCATGGTTTAGATGCATGTTATTTATCCTCCAGGTTTTTGATTTTTTTAAATTGTTTTTATTATAGTTGATTTCCAGTTTTATGCCATTGTGATCTGAGAAGATGCTTGATATGATTTCTATCTTCTTGAATTTGAAGACTTTGCCTATATCCCAGCATATGGTCTATCTTTAAAAATGACCCATGTGCACTTGAGGAGAATGTATATTCTGTGGCTTTTGGGTGAAATGTTCTGAAGATGTCAATTAATTCCATCTGATCTAATGAGTCCTTTAGGATTGATGTTGCTTTTCTAATTTTTAGTTTAGAGAATTTGTCCAATGTTGATTGTGGGGTATTAAGATCCCCTATTATGACTGTATTGTTGTCCATATCTTCCTTCTTAGCCTCCAGAAGTTTATTTGTTTGTTTGTTTGTTTGTTTTGTTTTATGTATATGTGTGCTTCTGTATTGGGTGTGTATATATTTACCAGAGTTATTTCTTTTTGTTGGATTGCTCCCTTTAGTATTATGAAGTGGCATTCTTTATGTCTTTTTATGTCCTTCACTCTGAGATTTAATTTTTCAGATATAAGTATTGCTACTCCAGATTTTTTATCATTTCCATTCATCTGAAAAGTCTTTTTATATCCCTTCACCATCATTCTGTGTGAGTCCTTTTTTTTGAGGTGGGTTTCCTGTATAGAGCAGATATGTATGAATCATGTTTTCTTATCCACTCAGCTACACTATGTATTTTGATTGGGGCATTTCATCCATTTACATTTGAAGTTATTGCTGATAAGTACTTGTTTGTTACCATTTTTATTCTTTACCCCTGGGTTTCTTCTTTACTTCCTATTTCTTCATTTTATAGCAGACCTTTAAGCATTTCTTGCATTGCTGGTTTGGTGGTAATAAACTCCCTTTGTCCTTTTTTGTCTATGAGGTTCCTCATTCCCCCCTCAATTTTGATTGATAGCCTTGCTGGGAATACTGTACCCAGCAAGGCTATTTGAGTCAGACTCTGGATTCAGACTCTTCCTTTGCATGACTTTGTATATTTCATTCCATTCTCTTCTGGCCTGAGGTGTTTCTGTTCAGAAATCAGTTGTTAGTCTGATGGGGGATCCTTTGTAGGTAACTTTCTGTCTCTCTCTGCCACTTTTAAGATTCTTACTTTGTTGTTGGTGTTTGCCAATTTAAGTATAATGTGCCTTGGTGTTGGTCTTTTGGCATTCATTTTTGGACTCTGTTAGCTTCTTGGATTTGTGTGGCTTTTTTCTTCCGTATATGAGGGATGTTTTCTCATAATTTCTTCAAACAGATTTTCTATTCCTTGCTCAGTTTCCTCTTTTTTTCTGGCATCCTATTATGCAGATGTTGTTTTGTTTCTTGTTGTCTCAAAATTCCCTTAGGCTCTCCTCCTTTTTTAACATTTTTTTTTGTAGGTGATGCTCTGCTTGGGTAGTTTTTCTACCTTGTCTTCTAACTCACTGATGTAGTCCCCTGCTTATTCTAGTCTACTTTTGATGATTTCTATTGAGTTCTTTATAGCAGTTATGTCATTTTTTATTTCTTCTTGGTTATTCTTCATCTTCTCTCGATTCTTACATATATTGTTGAATTTGTCTTCCATTCTTTTCAGCAACCTTATGACCATTTATCTGAATTCTTCTCTGACATATTGCTTGCCTCCATTTTGTTTCTTTTCTAGTGATGCCTCCTTTTCATTCATTTAAGGGCTGTTTTTTTTTTTGTCTCCTCATGATCTCTCTTCTTAGGGTATCTGGTTATGTAGTTCTCTCTCTCCTGCATTGATTTAAATGCACAAAATACAACACACAAGGCACTGAACAGAAATGTATTCATGATACTAATAACTAAAGTTTCCACAAGAGAAAAGAGAATTATGAGATAGAAAAAAAAAAAGAGTGCAAAATGATAGTGAGAAATGGAAAAAAGTAAGAGAGAAAATAAAAAGAATAAAAAAGAAGAGGGGCCAAAACTGGTTTGGCTCAGTGGATAGAGCGTCAGCCTGTGGACTCAAGGGTCCCATGTTCGATTCTGGTCAAGGGCATGTACCTTGGTTGCGGGCACATCCCCAGTAGGGGGTGTGCAAGAGGCAGCTGATCGATGATTCTCTCTTATCAATGTTTCTAACCCCTATCCCTCTCTTTTCCTCTCTGTAAAAAATCAATAAAATACATTAAAAAAAGAGAGGGGAACTATTAATATGAGGAGAAAACTCCAATAGAACAACCAATGATACCAAAAAATGCAAACAAGAAATACCCAGAGATGAATGGCTACTACAAAAAACAACTAATAATAAGCGAGGAGAGGAAAAACAGAAGCAAAAGACAAATGAAAACAAAAAAAGAAAAACAATCTCACAAATAAGAACATAAAAAACCCCACAATCTAATCAAGAATAAAGTAAGGACAGAGAGAAAAAAAGGAAAATAAAAATAAAAATAAAAATAAAACAAAAAAAAAACCTAGAATAAAAAAACCAAACCAAACCAAAAAAACGACAATAGCAAAAAACAAACAAACAAACAAACAAAAAACAAACAAACAAAAAAGGACAGAGAAAAAATATTTGGATAGAGCAGAAAGAGAAGAAAGAGGTATGTGTGAACTTAGAGCCAGGGATCAGAAATTAGATATATAAGGAGGATGAATTTTTAACAGGGGGTAAAAAGATGGAAAAGGGAAAATCTAAAGCAGGAAGAGGGTAATAAAAGAGGAAAAGTGAGGAAGAGAGCATTGGCATAAAGGTAAAGTTGAGATAAAGTAAAATGATGCTAAAGGAAAAATGTAAATAAAATGTAGAACAATAAACCCAAAATAAAATAAAATAAAATAAAATAAAATAAAATAAAGAGGAAATAAAAAGACTTGTTTAAAAAATAAGGTAAAATAATAAAAGTAATAATACTGGATAAAAATAAAAATACAAATTATTATCAACACTTCTACTCCTGTCATGTCCTTCATGATTCCAAAATTTTCCTCCTCTCTCTTCTATTTTAAGTTACTAAATCCATATGTTATTTTGAGATTAGTAATACTTAATTACTCTAAAATGATGTTGGTCTTGGTTAGTGCAAATTGAAAACATTTTAAAAATATTTATTTTATTTATTTCAGAAAGGAAGGGAGAGGGAGTGAGAAATAGAAACATTAATGATGAGAAAGAATCATTGATTGGCTACCTGCTGCATGACCACTACTGGAGATTGAGCCTGCAACCTGGACTGGGAATCAAACCGGTGACCATTTGATTCGTTGGTCAATAATCAACTGCTGAGCCAACCAGGCTAGGCAAAAAATAATAATAATAATACCAATTTCTCTGTAATTATATACATTTGTTTTTCATAATTCTATCAGAAAAATAAATAGTATGGAAAAATAAATAGTAGTTTATATTGCTTATATATGGAGATGTGATATTAGGTAAAAAGACAAAAGTAGAGCCCAACATTTTATTATTTATATGTAAGTACTTATTTTCCCTATTTTTCATTCTCTTTGTTTAATTAGATGGATGTTTGGGCCTATGAAGAAGTCAATATTTTTTTCATTTCTAGGTAAGAAGAATTTTTAAAATAATAACTCAATTTAATAATAAATAAGTTAATTAAATCATAATTCAAAACCAGCCTTAAAGTCCCTTAAACAAAAGTCACCTTAGTGTTGAAGAATGAAGCAAATAATCATGAAAAAGAATAAGCCTTAGCCTGGTACTAGCACAAGATCAATGGAACAGAACTGAGAATGCAGAAATCAACCCAAGACACTATGTTCAATTAATATTTGACAAAGGAAGAAAGAGCATACAATGCAGTAAAGACAGTCTCTTCAATAAATAGTGTTTGCGTGAAACTAGACCACCGACTTACACTATACAATAAGAATAAATTCACAATGGATAAAACATTTAAACGTAAGCTGTGAAACCATAAAAATCCTTGAAGAAAACATAGACAGCAAAATATCAGACATCTCATGTAGCAAAATATTCACTGACACAATGCCAAGAGCAAAAGAAACAAAGGAAAAAAGAAACAAATGGGACTATATAAATAAAAAGTTTCTGTACAGCAACATAAGCCAGCATCAAAATGAAAAGGAAAACCACTGTATGGGAGAACATATTTTTCAATGATACATCTGACAAAGGATTAATAGTCAAAATATATAAAGTACTCATACAACTCAACAATACGAAGGCATATAACCCAAAAATAAATAGGCAGAAGACCTAAATAGATACTTCTCCAAAGAGGACATACAAATGGCCAAAAGACATGAAAAAATGCCCCAAATCACTAATCATCAGTGAGATGCAAGTTAAAACAACAATGAGGTGCCACCTCACACCTGCTAGAATGACTACCATCAATAAATCAACAAATGATAAGTGCTGGCAACATGTGGGAATGCAGACTGGTATAGCCACTACTCAAATCAATGTAGAGATCCTAAAAAAATTTAAAATGGAACTACCATTTGACCTAGTGATCCCACTGGTAGAAATATATCCTAAGAAACCCAAAACACCAATCAGAAAGAATGTACACACCCCTATGATCATATAAGTGCAATTTATAATAGCTAAGATCTGGAAATAGTCCAAGTCTCCATCAGTATATGAGTGGATAAAAATTCTGTGGTATATTTACACCATGGAATACTATACAGTTGTAAAAAAGAAGAAGAATCTGATACCCTTTAAGACAGCATGGAGGGGTGGAAGAGAAGATGGCAGCAGAATAGACAGATGTGTTCTGAGCCTTGTACCGAAGCAGAAAGAAGGAGCAGTTAAGGGTCACATGGGGAGTGTTTGTTGGCTGCAAAGGAACAGCTAGACTCCAGGAGAAGTGGGGAGGAACTGCTGGACAAGGTTCCCCTGACTGAGCAGCTCCCATTGTGGCTGTGTCTCTTCCTGGAGCTACGGGCTCAGAGGGGGAAACCTCACCATCTTGAACAAAAAGGTCGATCTTATCGGAAGCCTGAAAATCCACAATTACAGAAACCACTGAAAAACTGGGAGCCCCAGAACACCAGTCCCCAATTGGCGCAAACACGTGGATTCAAAGGAGCTCTTCACTCCACCAGGGAAAGGTCAGATTTTTCCAAAGATAAGGAGAGAGAGACCTACATAACCAATCATCTGGAGAAGAGAGACCATGGGGAGACAAAGAAACAGCTCGCGTGTGGAAAAAAAAGCAGGCATCACAGAAAAGGAAGTAAATGAATTAGAGGCAAGCAACCTATCACAGAAATAATTCAGAGAAATGGTCATAAGTTGGATGAAAATAATAGAAGACAAATTTGACAACCTGAATAAGAACCGAGAGGAAATGAAGAAGAACCAAGAAGAAATGAAAAATGACATTGCCGCTATAAAGAACTCAATAGAAAGCATCAAGAGTAGACTAGAAGAAGCAGAGGACCACATCAGTGAGCTAGAAGACAAGATGATAAAAAATACCCAAGTAGAGCAGCTTCTAGAGAAACAAATTAAAAAACAGAAAGAGAACCTAAGGGAACTTTGGGACACCATGAAACAAAAAAACATCCACATCATAGAGATGCGAGAAGGAAAGGAAACTGAGCAAGAAATAGAAAACCTGTTTGAAGAAATAATGACAGAAGACTTTCCTGATATAGGGAAGAAAAAACCCACACAAATCCAAGAAGCTCACAGAGTCCCAAACAGAATGAACCCCAAAGACTGACACCAAAGCACATTAAAATTAAATTGGCAAACAGCAATGACAAAGTAAAAATCTTAAAAGTGGCAGAGAGAGACAGAAAATTACATATAAAGGAACCCCCATCAGACTAGCAACTGATTTATCAATAGAAACTCATTAGGCCAAAAGAGAATGGAATGAAATATACAAAGTCATGCAAAGAAAGAGTCTGAATCCAAGAATACTATACCCAGCAAGGCTATCAATCAAAATTGAGGGGGAAATGAGAAACTTCACAGACAAAACAGCACTGAGGGAGTTTATCACCACCAAACCAGCAATGCAAGAAATGCTTAAGGGTCTGCTGTAAAATAAATAAATAAGAATCAAAGAAGGAACACAGGAATATAGAATAAAAATGGCGATAAATAAGTACCTATGAATAATAACTTTAAATGTAAATGGATTAAATGCCCCAATCAAAACACATAAGATAATGAGTTGCATAAAAAAAAAAGACCCATATATCTGCTGTGTACAAGATACCCACCTCAGAAAACAAACAAACACACACACACACACACACACACACACACACACACACACACACTGAGGGTGAAGAGGTGGAAAAAAGTTTTCTAGGCAAATGGAAATGAAACAAAATCTGGGGTAGCAATACTTATATCTGACAAATTAGATTTCAAGTGAAGGACATAACAAGTGATAAGAAAGGTCACCTCATAATACTAAAGGGAGCAATCCAACAAGAAATAACTCTGGTAAACATATTCTCACCCAATACAGGAGCACCCAAATACATTAAAAAAAAAATCTCCTGGAGGATATCAAGGGAGAGATTGACAGCAATACAATTATAGTAGGAAGCTTTAATGCCCCACTATCACCACTGGACAAATTCTCTACACAAAAAATCATCAAAGAAACATCAATCCTAAATTACTCACTAGACCAGATGGAATTAATTGACATCTTCAGAATATTTCACCCCAAAGCCACAGAATATACATTCTCCTCAAGTGCACATGGATCATTTTCAAAGATAGACCATATGGCCGAAACCGGTTTGGCTCAGTGGTAGAGCGTCGGTCTGCGGACTGAAAGGTCCCAGGTTCGATTCCGGTCAAGAGCATGTACGTTGGTTGCGGGCACATCCCCGGTAGGGGGTGTGCAAGAGGCAGCTGGTCGATGTTTCTCTCTCATCGACGTTTCTAGCTCTCTATCCCTCTCCCTTCCTCTCTGTAAAAAATCAATAAAACATATATTTAAAAAAAAAAAAAAAAAAAAAAAAAGATAGACCATATGCTGGGACATAGGCAAAGTCTTTTCAAATTCAAGAAGATAAAATCATATCAAGCATCTTCTCAGATCACAATGGCATAAAACTGGAAATCAACTATAATAAAAACAATACAAAGAAATCAAACACATGGAGACTAAACAGCATGCTACTAAACCATGACTGGGTCACCAGAGAGATGAAGGAAGAAATAAAAAAACATGATGGCAACAAATGACAATGAAAACACAACAATCCAAAATGTATGGGACACAGTAAAAGCAGACTTGAGAAGGAGGTTCATAGCTAGACAAGCCTACTGCAAAAAAACAAGAAACAATGGTAATAAATTACCTAACCCTACACTCAAAGAGTTAGAAAAAGAGCAATAAGAAAAGCCCAGTGTAAGTAGAAGGAAGGAAATAATAAAAATCAGAGAGGAGATAAAGAACATAGAGACCAAAGAAACAATACAAAAGATCAACAAAACCAAGAACTGGTTCTTTAAAAGTATAAACAAGATTGATGAACCTCTAGCCAGGATCACCAAGAAGCAAAGAGAGAGGACCCAAATAAAAAAAATCAGAAACGAAAGAGGTGAAATAACAACAGACCCCGCCGAAATACAAAGGATTATTTAAAAATACTACAAACAACCATATTTCAACAAACTGGACAACCTGGAGGAAAAGGACTAGAAAAATATAACCTTCTAGTCCATTTTTAGAAAAATATAACCTTCCAAAATTCAATCAGGAAAAATAAAAACAGCTCAAAAGGCCAGTAGCTATGGCAGAAATTGAAGCAGTTATTAAAAAGCTCCCAGCAAACAAAGCCCTGGACCAGACGGCTTCACAGGAGAGTTTAGCAAACATTCAAGGAAGATCTAAAACCTATTATCCTCAGACTATTCCAAAAAATTCTAAGAAGGCAGCATCACCCTAATAACAAAACCAGATAAAGACAACAAAATGAAAGAGAATTACAGGCCAATATCCCTCATGAACATAGATGCCAAAATCCTCAACAAAATTCTAGCAAATTGTATCCAGCAATACCTCAGAAAGATCATATATCATAACCAAGTAGGATTTATCTCAGCAATGCATGGATATCCGCAAATCAATAAACGTCATACATTACATAAACAAATTGAAAGATAAAAATTATTCAGTCATATCAATAGACACAGAAAAAATATTTGATAAAATCCAACACCCTTTCCTGATAAAAACTCTCAACAAGGTGGGAATAGAAGGATCATACCTCAACATAATAAAAGCTATATATGATAAACCCACAGCAAACATCATACTCAATGGGCAAAAACTAAAACCATTTCCCCTAAGAATAGGAACAAGACAGGAATGCCCACACTCACCACTCCTGTTTGACATAGTACTGGAAGTACTAGCCATTGCAATTTGACAAGAAGAGGAAATAAAATGCATCTAAATTGGAAAAGAAGAAGTTATCCTTATTTGCAGATGACATGATATTGTACATAGAAACCCAAAAGACTCCATCAAAAAACTAATTGACTTAATAAATTAATTTGGCAATGTAGCAGGATACAAAATTAATGCTAAAAAATCTATGGCATTTCTATACACCAGAAACTTACAGAAACAGAGACTAAAAGAGCAATCTCATTTACCATCACACCAAAAAAATTAAGATACCTAGGAATAAACTTAACTAAAAAGGTAAAAGACCTATTCGCAGAAAACTACATGACACTGAAAAGAGATACAGGAAGATGTAAACAGATGAAAGAACATACCATGTTCATGGATTGGTAGAATCAACATCATTAAAATGTCCATACTTCCCTAAGCAATTTATAGGTTCAATGCACTCCCCATTAAAATTCCAATGGCATATTTCACTGACCTAGAAAGAACTCTCCAAAAATTCAACTGGAACAAAAAAAGACCCCAGATAGCCACAGCAATCCTGAGAAAGAAGAGTAAAGTAGGAGTGATCTCAATACCAGATTTCAAGCTGTATTATAAAGCCACTGTTCTCAAAACAGCCTGGTACTGGCACAAGAACAGACATATAGATCAATAGAATAGAATAGAGAATCTGGATATCGACCCAAATCACTATGCTCAATTAATATTTGACAAAGGAGGCATGAACATACAATGGAGTCAAGACAGTCTCTTCAGTAAATGGTGTTGGGAAAATTGGACAGATACATGCAAAAGAATGAAACTAGATCACCAACTTACACAAAATCTCAGACATATGCCAAAAGAACTTCTTCACTGATACTGCCCCTAGGGCAATGAAAGCTAAAGAGAAAATAAACAGATGAGACTACATTAAAATAAAAAGCTTTTTTACAGCAAAAGAAATCATCAACAAAACAACAAGAAAGCCCACGTATGGGAGAACATATTTGCAAATGTTATCACTGATAAAGGTTTAATCTCCAACATCTACAGACAGCTTATACAACTTAATAAAAGGAAGATAAATGAGCCAATTAAAAAATGGGCAATGGACCTAAATAGAATCTTCTCAAAAGAAGACAGAAGAAAGGCCAGGAGAAACATGAAAACATTCTCAAAGTCACTAATTATCTGAGAGATGCAAATCAAAACAACAATGCAGTACCATCTCACACCTGTCAGAATGGCCAACATCAACACATCAACAAACCAACAAATGTTGGCAAGGATTTGTAGAAAAAGGAACCCTCTTGCACTGCTGGTGGGAATGCAGACTGGTGCAGCCACTGTGTAGAACAGTATGGAGTTTCCTCAAAAAACTGAAAATGGAACTCCTATTTGACCCAGTAATCCCACTAATAGGAATATATCCTAAGAAACTAGAAATACCAATCAGAAAGGATATATGCAGCCCTATGTTCATAGCAGCAAATTTTACAATAGCTAAGATTTGGAAACAGCCTTGGTGCCAGTCAGCAGATGATTGGATCAGAAAACTATGGTACATATACACAATGGAATACTATGCTGCCACAAAAAGAAGGAATTCTTACCATTTGCAGCAACCTGTATAGAATTGGAGAACATTATGCTAAGTGAAATAAGCCAGTCAATGAACGAAAAAGTCCACATGATGATGATCTCACTCATTAATGGATAACAAAGAACATTATAAACTGATGAACCAAAAAGGTAGATACAGAGACAGTAAAGAATCAATCAGACTGTCAAATTATTACGGGAAGGTTAGGGAGATATGGGGGAGATAAGAGATTAACTAAAGGACTTGTAATAAGTATAACCAATAGAAACAAAATTCTGGGTGAGGGGGGGGGCATGTATGGGATTGGGGTGGGGAGGCAATGGTAAAACATGTACACATATAATACCTTAATAGAAAAAATTTTAAAAATAAACTATAAAAAAAAATGACAACATGGAGGGACTGGGAGAGTATTATGCTAAGTGAAACAAGCTAGTCAGAGAAAGACAATTATCACATGATCTCACTTATATGTGGAATCTAATGAACATAATAAACTGACAAACAAAATAGATCCAGAGACATGGAAGCACACAACACACTGAGGATCCTCAGAGGGAATGCAGTGGGAGAGGGAAGAGATCAACCTAATAACTTATATCCTTATATGATTAATCCATGGACACAGGCAATAGTGGGGTGAAGGCCTAGAAAGGGGCAGGGGTGGGGAGGAAGGGGGTCATTAGGGAGGAAAAAGAGAAATCTGTGATGCTGTCAACAATAAAGATATATTTTAAAAAGAAGAAATCTTATCTACCACCATTCCACATTAGAACATGAGATGAAAACTAAGTTCTCATTTAATATAATTAGAATATGTTTGGATTAATGAAACCTCTGGCATTCTTCTTGCTCTTGATGCATCTTTGTTTTAAACGAAATTATGGCATGAATATATTTTCCTCAAAATTTTGACATATTACCTTGTCAAATAAGAATACTAAAGCTCTAATTAGTCATGTTTATTTCTTTACTAGTACTATAAATGTATATTGAATGCCTATGTAAAAGTACTCAATGATTTTATGTCTATTTTGCTGCAGGCTGCTAATTATCATTATATGCTATTACTGCATTGTGATCATTAAAAATATTTTATTATTAATTTTTCTGTACTAGTTATGATTTTAACATAAGAACAGTGAAACCATGTGTTATGTATAATCTACTCAATTTCTGTTAGCATAGTATTTGAAAGTAGTGTTAATTTTATTGTGCTTAAATTTAGAAGTTCTACATAGAGCTAACAAGTAAGAACCGTAATTTTCTCATGGCCACTTGCATTTTCTGATTTCTCAGGGTATAAATGATCGGATTCAGGAAGGGTGTGATAACAGTGTAAAATACAGAAAGGATTTTATTGCCTGCAAAGCTACTGAATGGCCAGGCATAGATAATGATACAAGGTCCAAAGAACAGAGTGACTACAATGACATGTGCAGACAACGTGGACAGAGCCTTGGAGAGCCCTCCAGATGACCTTTGCCACACAGTGCCCAGGATGACAGCGTAGGAGACCAGCAGGAGGATGAAACAGATAAGTGAGAGCAGCCCGCTGTCAGCAATGACAAACAGTTCCAGGGTGTATGTTTTCATACAGGCAAGCTTAATCACAAGGGGGAGATCACAGAATATATTGTCTACCACATTGGGGCCACAGAAAGGCAAATTCACTACTAGTACCATCTGGCTCATGGTGTGTATAAACCCAATTATCCATGAAAGGATCACAAACCCATTCAGCAGGCGACGGCTCATGATTGTCCTGTAGTGCAGAGGTTTACATATGGCTACGTATCTGTCAAAGGCCATGGCTACCAAAAGAGTCATCTCAGCACCCCCAAACAAGTGTATAAAGAACATCTGGGTCATGCAGCCCCATATGGAGATGGTCTTGTGTTCAGCGAGCAAGTCTGTGATCATCTTGGGTGTGGTGACAGTGGAGAAACACATGTCCAATAAAGAGAGGTTCCCAAGGAGGAAGTACATGGGAGAATGAAGGGTGGTGCTCAGTGTCACTGTGACTATAATGAGGATGTTTCCCAGTGCAACAGCACTATAGACCAAGGAGAATGTCACAAAGAAGAAAATCTGAAGTTCCCATCGTCCAGAAAACCCTAGTAAAATAAACTCAGTCACTACAGATTCATTTTTGAGATCCATTTACTCAAATCAGAGAAGTCCCAGAAGTTCTTTTCTATGAAAAGAATTAAGAAAAGAGCCACAATTAGCATCAATTTTTTTTATTTATATTTAATGAATAATAGTTGGTGATAGGAGAGCATCTAAAATATATCAGCATATCAATATAACTTGAGATGAGTCACATCACTTAGTAACAATTAAAGAGCATTTGAAGGAGTGAAATTTTGTTTTCTACTGTATTCTGTCAAAAAATACTCATCTATTGATCATGACTTTGTCACTAATGTGTTCATGGGGAAAAATTAGATAAATAAGTAGATTAATATTAATTTGCCTTTTTTATTATAGTCTTTATGTGTCACCTTTTGAGATTATGTTACCTCAATATACGGAATTAGGATTTGCAGATGAAGGAATTGTATTATCCTATATCTCTGAGGTAATTTGCAAAGGTTGTTCTACCATTCTAAAATAAATAGATGTATGCACACAAAATTAGAAACTAACTATTGTAATACATGTGAGTCTTTAAATTCATTAAAAATAATTTTGCTTTTCAATTTCTGTTGTGTAGAATACTGAGAAACATGGGCTCAGCCTCAGATATTTTTGCACTTGTTTTCAGGGAGGAGTGTGCAAGTGAACATATGTGGTGTTTTAGGAATAAATAATGAAATAATTCAATCCTAACATATAGATTTTGCCAGGTTGTAATATATTACATTAATTGTCTTTACTCAACTTTTTAGACATTGTTCATGGAATCAAGAGTGATCAATTTTGATCAGTAACATTAGGTGATTATTGTGTGCTAAGATCTGTTCTGTTTCTCATACATTAAGACATTTGATTCTCATAACAATCCCAAGTATTATTTTATCCTAATTTTTTGCATATTATAAACCTATGGCATAGAAGTATTAAATGACTTACTCATGGGTACACAGCTAAGGATCAAAGCTGGTATCAAGCCCCATCGGTCTGATATCAGAATCTGGGCTCATACTAATATATCACATTGCCTCCAAAATTAAAGAAATATGTATTTATGGTTAAGTTATTATATTACTATATATTTATTGAATTCATATATCACATGTGAATTTCTTAGGAGATATGATTCAATAAGTATATTGGAATCCCTCTATGTTGTAATTATCTGCACTATTTTTTTTCTTATATAAAATAAATCAATGCCCTATGGTCCAGAAAGTTGAGACATAATTATCAAATAAAAATTGCAATAAATCATACAAGAAAGTGTTAAATTTATTACAGGATGTATGTAACATGTATGGATTTTAAAATAATGGAGACCAATTCTAAGTGTCACCTCAGATATGGCTCTAGGTTATTATCTTCAAAACATTTAAAAGTAAAAACAATTCTCATGGTCAATAAACAACAACAACAAAAAAAACAGGCTTAGAGAATGTATGAGAATTTATAGGAAAAAAATAATTGAAAGCAATGTAAAGAAAAAATGGTGTATTTAGATAAGGGTCTGAATTAAGGTATAAAGATGCATAGGAAGTGTCTGTTCTCTTTTCTCCAATGACCTGTAATTCTAACCTTATTTTCATTTCTACTCAGGTTCTTGTAAAAAATATCACCATTATCCAAACTTAATTCCTTCAATTACTTTCCTTACTTATATACTTTAAGAAATAGATGGTGCCTATAAATTAGGGAAAATAAAGATGAAGGTGATGGATGTAGTTCCCGTAGGACAACCTTCAGGAGGACACGGAGTGGATGCTGAGAGACTGGGTCTGGAGGAGCACAGAGAGGACCGCCACCACACCATGCCTTCTCTGAAGGGTTGTGCTACATTATTATCATGTACGTGAGCAGAAATTTTGTGACAGTGATTAATATAATTAGAAAATGACAAGTCTTGATAATTATTAGATGGAATGAATATGCCAGTTGTAAATTGGGAATGAATACCTACCTTTGTTACATGGAATTTTATGCCCTAAGATACAACAGAAAAACTTGTCTCAGTGGCTGGAGTATGGGACCAAGCACCAAAGAGTTTCGGGTTCAATTTCTGGTCAAGGACACCTACCTGGGTTGTAGATACAAACCGGGCCCCAGTCAGGGCATGCAGGGGAGGCAACCAATCGATTTGTCTCTCACTCAATGTCTCTCTCTCTTCCTTTTCCTTCTCCTCCTCTCTCCCTTGCTCCTTCCCTTCCACTCTCTCAAAAATCATTATAAAAAATATTCATTGGTGAGGATTAACAACAACAACTAATATAATTAAGCATAAATTGATTAAGAAATGTTTTATTATGTCAGAGGGAAAGCTGGCATTCATTTATGTGACAGCTTTCCCAGCATTTTGTTTCTCTTACTGCTCTTCTGCTTTTCTCAAGCAAGATTTCTAAAAATATTTCTTTAGTTCTATACTTAAATGCCTATTCTTATATTATGAGTATAAAAAGGCAATATAAATAGAAGGAAATAAATGATCATACAGTTTAGAAAATAATCTATTGAAGAAGAAAAATTTATTTCTCTTGAATAATTAATTGCACATTTTATTGTAATTACTTTTACTCAATTTGAGATGCACTTTGGATAATGATATTAGAGCTAGGAATGAAATTAGTAATATTTATTCTCCACACCTTATTTAATAAGTAAAAAATCAAGATCTATCAAATTAAGTAAATTCTCACAATTCTTAGAGACAGGACTACTTCAAAGGAATGTGGTGAGTATTAGGCAAGATAATACATATATAAGCTCTTGGTCAGGCTCAGAATGAGCTCTGAGAGCGTATGTGCTGAATCTGATTCATTCATGTAAGTAAATCCAAGATTATAATCCTAAGAATTTTCCATATAAATCTCTTTTAGGAAAGGAATGAGCCAATACTTATTAAGTACTTAGATCTGAACATTTTTGTTTTTGCTCATGCATTAAGATTATATAAAATATATTAATATACAAATAACTTATTCAGGTAATTATTTCCTTCCTCTTTTATTATAGGCAATTTAAGAAAATAAATACAATTTTAATCTTTATTGATTTTATGGTCTTTAAAAGTTATAAATAGTTATGCTAAGTTTCAGAGGGACTTTAAAAACATAATGCTAAATAAAAGAAGCCTGACATAATAGACCACATGTAGTGCAATTTCATTTATATGAAATGCCCTAATAACAAAAATTCATAGACAGTGGTGGTCACCTTGAGCTGGGGACTGGGTTCAGGTGGACACAAGTTTTCTTTTTGTGATGATGAAAATGATTTAAAATAAGATTGTAGTGGTAGTTGGATAACTATGCAAAAGTAATAATCATTAAAATGTATACTTAAAATAGGTGAATTTTATACCATGTGAATTATATTCAATAAAACTTAAGCTATTATTTTACTCTTGCTCTTAAGTTAAAATAATTTTTAACATATTACTTTAGCATTTTAAATGCAACTTTCTAGAACTATCAGGTAGCTTGTACTCAAATATATTACAGTAGAAGACAATCAATGACATACTGCAAATCCCATCCAATCTAGTTTTAAAGTTTCTTAGTGTCCCCTGTTTGAATTTATGTTTTTACTGCCTTATGTGTCAGGAAAGTTGCATTCTCTGGTTTTGTTTAGCAGTATTGTTAATAATTTTCCAACTATGTAAAATACTCATAATAAATTTCCTGAATTAATTCACATTTCCCTACATTTCCCTAAATTTGAACATCTTGTAAGGACTTCCCCTCTTTATTCATTTAACATTGCATTTATATTTGTTGTCTAATGGCAAGTTTTATACAGAGATTTTTCTAAATATCTAGTTCTAGTCACTAATTCTCCTTCATCAGCTCCTTCTCCAATATGCTTACTTACATGTTCTGTCAACACCTGAAACTTGATAAAAAAAAGAAAGAAAGAAAATATTCCTATTCTGCAAAATAATTATGAGTTTCTAGATTTCCCATTATTTTTGATGATGGTATGAGTTATTAGATGCTCAAGATTTACTTTTCTTAAGTTTAGTCATCATTCCTAAGAACTTACCACCTACTGTCAAATTTTACTCTGCTATGTCACTTTTAAAGCATATATCCTTTAAATTTTCATAAAAATTGTTGGTATAGCACAGTGTGAAATAGTTATGTGACCTCCCAGTGAGAGGATTTCATATCTCAAAGTCACATCCATTCCTTTCAGCGAACACAAAATTAATTAAAACAGCATCTTCACTACATTAAACTTCGGATGAATTAACTTACCTGTTCTAAAGGCATAGTATGAGGCACAACATGTTCACAGGATTTTTAATATTGAAAAGCTACCTTTCGCACTCTGTGGCACTCTGTATCAA
Source organism: Pipistrellus hanaki (assembly GCF_964339955.1). NCBI lineage: Eukaryota > Metazoa > Chordata > Mammalia > Chiroptera > Vespertilionidae > Pipistrellus > Pipistrellus hanaki. The sequence goes on from NC_140503.1 coordinate 69,618,639, forward strand.
ACTCCGCATACTGTGTTCTGCCTCTTTTGTAGAGATGTGAACCACTTTGGAGGCATATTTGTTGGAGCTCTGGGAATCCAAATTTCAGTGGGAGTTGTTAAAACACTGAAGCTGCTTCCCTAGCATGACCAGGAGAGAGGTTTGTACTTAATTCTGGGCCCTGTAATATGCTGCTGTTGTCTCTGAGCATCGCATGATTGAAATAGGCATGAGAATATTTTAATAGGATGATTTGTTGCACTATAAGTGTAGACCTTTTTATTTAATGGACCCCTCCTTTCCCTCAATTGACTCCCAAACTATCATCTCTCCTTCCTTCTGACAACTTTGTGGATAATTTTTTAGATGGATAATATCCAAAATTTTCTGAGCATAACACTCTCAATATAATAATTGTTCTACATATGTTATAGATTCATTACTAAAAGCAGATATTATGTACAATACCAACATACTCAGAAATTAGAAAGAGAAAGTTAAGATATGTTAAATAATTTAAAATGTGATATACATTAATGGTACTGTTACACCCAGACTTCATGATCCCCAAGGACCACCAGGGAGCCGAGTCCAATGCAATAAACAAATGAGCCTTCTCCATGCTAGCATGGGCTCTATCTCACTCACACCGGCAGCATGGCGGAAGAGAGAGCGCATTTCGCCCAGTCCAGGGGTTTTACTCTGGTCGGTGGTGATGTCACTGCCTTGGCTAACCCTGATTGGGCTGAATCTAGTTACAAAATGGAGGATAACTCCGCCCTACCCCACAGTGGAGTCAGGAGCTCATCCTCACCCCGCCCTGCCCTCTCATTTCCCCCTTGTCTTATGTGCCTGAGTCAAATCATTGACTCAACCTACTTCCTTTCAGCATAAATAACAAATACCGTTACTAAGACCCTTAGTACCACAGTTCCCATCAGTATTTTCCTCACTGAAGTCCAGTTCCCCTCCTGCAGGCATCAGTTCTCCTCCTGGCCTGTGTGGAGCCCAGGCTGGGAATCTCACAGGTGAGGCCGCTAGTTGCCAGGATCCAGGCCATGCAGCTGGGAGTCATGTAGTCAGGACTGGGTTCCATCTACTTCAACAGCAGTGGGCGTGCTAAGGATAACAGTGTAGCATCCCTTTGAGTCCTTGGGCAGTGAATTTCTTTACCCACATTGAGTTCCTGAGCTACAGGGTCTGCGGTGGGCACTGGCAGTGCATCTGGAACAAGCAAACTGCAGAGCCTGTAAGGACTTGAGCAAGGGAATGGTTACCATCCATGATCCCCCCCAGAAAAAGGGGAAACTTGTCCCAGTAAGGGGTACACTTGACCCTTAAGAGGACAAAGGACAGGGGGTTGGTCCAATTTTCACCGATTCTAGGACACATTTAGTTAAACTAAACCCCTTTTCTAGAGTCTCACTTTACCTGTCCTAAGACTAGAGCTATACTCTGAGATACCTTAGCTACCAAGGTGGGGCTGTTATCTGATACTGGCAGCCCGAATCTAGGTATAATCTCCTGGAGTAATCTCTTGACTACTATAGATGCAGTTTCTGTCTTAGTGGGGTATACTTCAACCTAATCTGAAGTGTCTACAAAAACTAGACCTTAATGCTGATGGTTTAATCTCTGAAATCCACCTACCAATGCTCTCCTGGGGAAGTTCCCTGGGACCCAAATTCCCAGGGGGACCCCCTTACCTTGCTTGGCATTTACCTGTGCACAGACAGTACTTCTAGCAACTCTGCCTCACAGAAGTTCAGAAGTCTTGGTGACACTTAAGTGGGTAATCTGGTGGCACTCGGCAATTCTGACCTAGAGCCTCTGGGACCAACAGTCTTGTCATCTGGAGGATCCACCAATCATCTGGTCCTTCAGTGGCTTGCTTCTGTTCAGCCGATTCCTTCTGGCTGCAGTTGGTAACCCTCTTTTCTCTGTGGATGGCACAGTGTCTCCATCAAAGGGCCTGGATTAAGGCCAAAAGTTCTGGAATTGTGCCCAAATGGTGTGGTCCGGGGTGACTACCACTGCACCTGTATATCAGGTCCCATCATGAATGTAACTGCTCCCATCAGTGAACAGTACCTTGTCATCTGTTACCTCTGTGCAGTCATGAATGGGTTCCTCCATCATCATCTGGAAGCAGGCTGGCAGGGTTGATGGGCAGAGTCTTATGAATCCAGACACAGGGCTGATCCAGGAGAAAAGCTTGGCCCATCCAGGTTAGCTCCTGGTCCAGTCTGCTTATCTGCCTCCTTCACAAGCAATGCTGTGGTGGCCACTGCCTGGAAGCACGCTGGCCACCCTGCTGCCACAGGGTCCAGTCTCTTAGACAGATAGGCAACAGGTCTCTTCCAGGGACCTAGAGTCTGAGTGAGAACCCCTTTGGCAATGCCTCTTACCTCACTCACGTAGAGGTGGAAGGGCTTCGCGACGTCTGGCAAGGCCAGGGCAGCTGCTGAGATGAGAGCCTTCTTGATGTCCAAGGAAAATGGGCAGTTTGTCCGGTGGCTTCCTGGGCTGATGTACGAGTCCTATCGGCTCTCTCAAGACTAAATAGGCTGCTCCAATGCCCATCAGGAAACTAACAGGCTTGCCTCTCCTAGCTAACCTGTCAGGACATTCTCTTTATAACTTTTATGAAAATCTTATCTTCCAAAAATACATAACCATGCCTCAAATTTTAAAGAAAAGGCAAGGGAGGAGAGAGCAGGTCCAGTACCTGTTCCCAGGCCTCTAACCGCTTGAAATTTAAAATGCCACATTTTCCCTACAGATACAGATTTATCTGCATTTCTAAACCCCCTCTCTGCTCCTCCCCCCCTCCCCCCCGCAGAACATCGGTGATATCAGCCAAAATATTACCTCCTCAAGAAGACTTGTCTTGATAAACTGGAAGTAAACCTCCTCCCACTCCACACTCTCTATCTATCATTGCTTTTTAAATTTTTTAGGACACTATCCTTCCTGAAACTATTTATGCTATTTATTTTTTATCTTAATAGCTGTCTACTTTCACCAGAGGTAACTTTAGGAGATCAGTAACTTTACTTGTCTTATTCATAACTCTTTCTCTCCCCCCCCCCCCAAGAAAAATTAATAAAAATAACTCTTTCTCCCAGTGCCTAGAATAGTTCTGACAATGGGAGATGCTCAATAAATGAAGTGTTTTGGGAATGTATACATTTCAGACAAAATTCTCCAGTCTTGATTTTCATATTTTTCCCTTCCTCCCTTTCATCAGGCTAAGTGCTGATTAAGCAACCTCCTCATGGAAGCTTTTATTTCCTGATTGCGAAGAGTATAAATCACAGGATTTAACAAAGGGAAGATCACAGTGTGGAAGAAAGAAACCACTTTGTCAGCTGGGAAGGCTCTGAAGGGGCGAGTGTAGATAAAAATGGCAGGCCCAAACATGAGAAATATAACAATGATATGGGTGGTGCATGTGGACAGGGCCTTGTTCTTCCCCTCAGAGGATGACCGGTGCACACGGCAGATGATGACTGCATAGGAGCCCAGAAGCCCCAGGAAGCACAGGAGGGTGAGCAGGCCACTGTTGAAGACCATAAGGAGCTCCACCATAAAGGTGTCCGCGCAGGCCAGCTTGATGACCTGCGGCACATCACAGAAGAAGTTATCCAGCTGGTTTGGGCCACAGAAGGGCAAGCGGAGGATGAGGACCACCTGAATGATGGAGTGGATAAAGCCTCCCAGCCACAGAGCCAACAGCAAGGCATAGCAGGCTCTGGGGTTCATGACAGTTGAATAGTGTAAAGGACGGCAGATGGCTATGTAGCGGTCAAAGGCCATCACAACAAGAAGTAACCCTTCCCCTCCTCCAAGGAAGTGCAAGAAAAAGAGCTGAGTGATGCAGTCCCTGTAGGATATTACCTTTTTCTGAGAGAGGAAGTCCACCAGCATCCTGGGTACCACAATGAAGGAGTAAGATGCATCCAGGAACGCCAAGTTGCCCAGAAAGAAGTAGAGGGGGGCTGTGAGGCCAGGGTCTGATCTGATGGTGAGAATGATGAGAAAATTTCCAGGGAGGATGATGAGGTAGAAAATTAGGACTAGCACAAAGACCAGTAGCTGAATATTTTGAGACTGGGTCAGACCAAAGAGGATGAATTCAGTTATCATTGTGCTATTCTCACTCGCCATCTCCTTCGCCTGCAGTACATCAAGAAGCAGAATTCATTATTATGATTATTTCTTCCAAAGACTCTAGTTTTTCTCCAGTAAAATATTTTACATATCTGTTGCTTCAGTTAGAACCAACATGTTTCAACCCTCTCCAATATCCTGGGTAAACTCTGAACCTTTCCTTCTTCCAGACTTAATGCAAGAAAGCAAATAAAAATGCTGTTCTTAAAGCCAGACTCTTATTGCCATTCACCCATGGACTTTTATAAAACTTCTCTCCACTTTAAGAGTCTGGCATTCTAAACCTTGTGATTCCTACCTTTTTTAGTTATATGAGAAGCTTCTGATTGATATACAACATAACTCCAATTATCAAGGTTTTTGCTCTTTTGTGGTTGTACTGTGCTTGAGGCTTAGCTGGTTTCTTGGAATTACAACCCTCATTCATTAACTCATAATTTTTACTAAGTATTTCCTCTGTTCAGTTCCTCTGAATTCCAAGATTCTGTCAGCTAACTTTTTGCTTTGCTCCTGTGTTCTCTTAGTAATACTCTTATTGCCCTTCCTCAGGTATCATTGCGTTACCCTAACTCCAAACTGATCATCAGGATCTCAACAATAACTCTAGTTTTCACCTAACTTAGAGGTAGTAACCTAGCTGTATCCTGGTTAAATACCACTCTGTAGCCATTTCATAACTTGTTCATGCAGCTTAATGGTCACTGTCTGAATCTCAGTTATTTTGTACTTCAAATCTTCTTTCTCTGAGTCTCAGTATGGTACCCAAGGGAGAGTCTTTCAACAAACAATAAATATAGTATAAGACAAAATTTTCCAGTATAAAAATATTAAATTATCTCAAATCATAAAAATTATAGCATAAAAAATTGGAAGTAACCATAAAGAACCTGTAGTCTAATATATTCCTTTCAAAGAAAAGAAAACTAAGATGACTGTAGCTGCATTATTTAAGTTTAGAATGAGATATTTTTCATTATATTGACAAGTATTAGAAGAATACAGGTGTTTACTCTTTAGTTTAAACAAATAAAAAATTATTTACACAGCTTTATTAATTTATGATTTTTGTGTATTTGAATAACTAAAACTAATATTTCTAGTCTAAAATCGCTCCTTTACAGAGCTTAGAATTAGAAATTGAACCATGTCTAAAAAATAGAACACTAGTTATTGTGAAGAAAAATTTATATTTAAGGCTCAGTCTGTTTAGTGCTGGGAGCTAATTCCAGAGGTGGAAAGAAAATAGTATTTTATAAATATTTATTACATGTATATAGTTAATCACATATATGCATATCCATGCATTTTAATTTTATTCTTTTAAAATATTTATAATACACACTGAGTAGCCAGATTATTATGATCTTTGAATGCATAATAATCTGGTCACTCAGTGTATATCCTATATAATAAAAGGCTAATATGCAAATTGTCCCCTCAACCAGGAGTTCAACAAGCAGGCAGGCTGGCCAACCATCCATGTCCCCTCTTCCTGGCCAAGCTGGCTGGACCCCACCCATTCATGAATTCATATATATATATATATATATATATATATATATATATATATATATTAGAGGCCCAGTGCATAAATTCGTGCATGGGTGGAGTCCAGAAGAGGGGACATGGACGGTTGGCCAACCTGCCTGCTGGTTGAACTCCTGGTTGAGGGACAATTTGCATATTAGCCTTTTATTATATATGATATGTACTGAGTGACCAGATTATTATGCATTCAGAGACCATAATAATCTGGCTACTCAGTGTATATTATCTAGTTATAATGATATATATATATATATATATATATATATATATATATATATGCTTTATTAGTAAATACGCATATATTTTAGGTACATACTCAAAATATTTTTTGTTATGGGTATGAAATGTTCTTAAAGTTTGCAAATTGATAATCTACAAAAAATATAGTATAATGCATTCCAATGTTCCCCTTACTATTGATATTTAACTAAATAGTGCAGCTGTTTTAACTAAGTTATGTGGAACATGGGGTGCAAAAAGTAGGGAAATATTTGACAGAAAATGTTACTGAATCAGTATTTAGAAAAAAAATGAGAGAAGGCTGAGAGTGAGAAAGAAGAGAAAATAAATTTTAAAAAGAAAATAAAAATAGTAAGTCTGTACAGTGCATTGTTAAAGTTACATCTTTTGGAAAACATTAAAAGTATCTACATTAATTATCGCTAGTTCTAAATAGAATGGTTAATATATGTTTCCATGTACTATTTCTAGCAACCAGAGGAACTTATGACAGTCATACCTCAACATATCAACAGATATGAATACAAACACTACATGTGTGCTCATATATACTCACACACATGAGAGGGGGTGGGAGAATGAATCCTACAAGAAATTTTGACTAAAAAAATATTTTGTAGACTCTCCAATTAGCTTCTCTGCTTACTTCTTTTCTCCATTGAGGCAGTCATTTGTCTCAACATTCGTTCCATTAAAATGTTTCTTCTTAAAAAGTTGACAAATTACAATTCTCTTCAGAATAAAATATACAAATTTTGCCAAATTAGTGGGAAAAGTGTTGTCAGAAAAGGCTGAGTTAGAAATCGAAATCTTTGCTACTGTATCTAATTTTCTTTGCCATTTAAGCTAATTCAGAGATTCATCTGATTCTGGCAATAATAATAATACAGAGGAATAGAAGGTGAGAGAGATTGGCTCTCCTCAATCTTAGGATGGAGACAAAGACATTTGCAGGCACCACTGTGCATGCCTGGGGTACAAACAGTGGTCGGACCAGCTCCTGGACCCAGGTGTTTAGAAGAGACCTAAGGAGTACTTTTCTCCATTTCTTTGAAACATTTTCTCATGCTTCCTTTCTAATTTTTTCTCTTCTTTTCTCTTTCTCTTCCCTTTCACTCATCAATAAGTCTATATTTTACTACTTTATTTTTCTGTTTGTTTGGTTATATTTTTCCTCTTTATTTATTGTCTCTTATAGTCCCCTAATTTTCTTTCTCTATTTGTTTTGTTTTCTTTAAATCTAGCTCTATCATCTTCTCTTCCCTCTCCCTAGTGGAAAGTTTTTCACTCTTTCCACTTGTCCTCATGTCCATTGCTACTCAATTATATCCCATGCATATCTTGTCATCATATCTAAAAACAGAAACAAAACAAACTTTACTCTTATTTGCTTTCAAGCAAGAATGAACAATATGTGGGCTTCCCACCATCTTCCATTCTAAACATGTATATAAAATAAAAATGTATAATTCATTCTTCAATACTAACCATTTTTTCTTGAATGGTATTTTTCTTGCATATAAGTGAAACTCATAAAATGAGATGATTTTTTTCCTTTTTTTGTTTTGTTTGTTTTTGAACTTTACTGTCATATTTAGAGTCTAGCTTATTATATTTTTGGTAGCATCTGTATGGTAATTCACATACCATACCCCTCACACACATGTTAAGTATACTTTAATAGTTTAGCATTTTCATATAAAAAGTCAATTTCAGTATCATTTCAATGAAATGAATAAATAACAAATTTTCCAAAACTTTGAGAATAATGTCTATTAGCATGTTGATTGAAGCTTGTAAATTATTTAAGTATAAATTAGCAAGTTTAATATATACTTAAAAACCTGGATAAGGTGAATAATATCATCAAATATTTAGTTTACACTGATGCTGATGAAAGACATATAAAGCCCTGAGCAAACGTATAGATCTTGAGCCAGGAAATTCCCATATCAATAAAATGGATGGTTAGAGTAAATTACCTCTGAATTTCCTTCAAATACTAGCTTTTATAGCAATGTTAGAAATAACCTTAGTTTGGGATCATTATATCTGATCCTAATGCCTTGGCTCAGCAATTCATTAACTTTATGACCCTAGAAAAGTCACTTACCTTTCAAAAGTCTGTTTTCATCTATCAAATAAATAATGTGTTGACTCTTTCTATTTGATAGGAGTGATAGATAAGAATCAAATGAGGTGACAATGGTAATAATAAGTAATTCATTCAAGTATGCTTCAACCAAAACCAAACCTGAAAATATTTAGCTGTTAAGAGGTAGCTCTATTAGACACATATCTCCAAAGAAGATATACAGATGGCCAATAGAAATAAGAAAAGATGCTCAACATCATTAATTATCAGGGAAATGCAAATCAAAACCACGATGGGATATCACCTCATACCTGTCAGAAAGACTATTATCAATCAACAAATAAGTGTTGATGAGGATATGGAGAAAAGACAACCCTTGTGTCTTATTATTGGAACTGTAAATTGATGCAGCCACTATAAAGTATAGTATGGAGGTACCTCAAAAAATTAAAAATAGAACTACCATATGACCCAGAAATTCCACTTCTGGATATTTATCTAAAGATATCAAAAACAGTAATTTGAAAAGATATATGCATCCTTATGTGCATTGCAACATTTATTTACAATAGCCAAGATATGGAAGCAAACTTAGTGTCTATTGATAAGCAAATGAATAAAGAAGTGGTAAATATATCAAAGGTATATACTTAGTTATTAAAAAATAGCAAATAAATTTTCTTTTTATAACAATATGGATGGACTTAGAAGTTATTATGTTCAGTGAAATAAGTCAAATATATAAAGATATATACTATATTATTTCACTTACATGTTGAGTTTAAAACACAATATATATTAACAAACAAAGCAGAAACAAACTCATAGATACAGAGAACAAACTGAAAATTTCTAGCTGGAAGGAGGATTAAGGGGATAGTGAAAAGATTAAAAGAATTAAGAAGTACAATTTGCCAGCTATAAAAAAAATAGTCACAGGATGTGAAGTTATAGCATAGTGAATCTAGTCAATAGTATTGTAATAATTATGTAAGGTGTTAGATGGGTACTAGACTTACCAGGTGATCACTTCATAAATTACATAAATGTCTAACCTCTATATTGCACACATGAAACTAATATATTATATTACAACTATTGAAAAAATAAATTTTAAAAATAAAAAAATAAAAAAACAAACAAATAAACAAACAAACAAATAAATAAATAAGAGGCAGCTCTATTGAATGGAAAGATTTGCCACTAGATCTTTTCTCAATGTCCTTACAGTAAACCTTTGGTAATAATAGCTGCATAAATCTGAGCAATTACTAGAAGAAATTGTGGCAATGCATTAAAGCATGGATGTAAAATTACTAATGCACCCAGCTGTTTGTCCATAAAGTTTTTCTCAGTTTCACAACTTTCTCTCTAACTGCCAAAGTCCTATGTTGATCAGTAATAGAATCATAGACAATAGAAGAAACACAAACATATTCAGTGAAAATTCAGAGATCTGGGCTAATCTACAAAACTATAAAAATCTGTTAATTTTTTCTCTGGAGCCTTCAGCCTATGCTGTGTGCACTTTTTCATCTGTACTTTACAAAGAAAATAAAACATGTCAGTATTTGTATGCTCCTTGGTTTTAACACTGGACATCAACTCTCTGAAGCCTATTGATAATTTTACTTAATTGTGGTAATAGAATGGGAGTTTTGACCACCATTAAAGTAATACTAAGCAATCCATGGCAAACAGAGATCTACTGGGGGAAGGGAAGCTGAGAATGCCACACTACTTAGCCTCTGGCTAGACCTTCTGGAACTCTCACCTCTATTCCATTGCAATTCAATGCAGCCAGTAGAAAAGTTGCAATCCTTTTCTATTGTCTTCTTCTTGTTTCAAGTCTGCTTCTGGAAATTCGAGTCTCAGGAAGTTTTATATAATTCTCACAAAATAGCCATACTCCCATCCTGATGAAACATTAACTGACCATTCTTGTCAATGGTCATAAATATTTATTCTTACAGAGGGGAACTTAGATTTTGAAATCTCCTTTGCCTCTTTAGGATGCAGTGGAGAAAGTTCCTTGGAGAATTGAGACTACCACTACCATACTGAATATCTCCAAAGGGAGTTATTAGAATGTCAACTAAATTAGACAAGAGAATATAGCAAGACATTATATAGGATGGATATTTTTAAATGTATCACCTAGTGTCAACTGGGTTAATTCTGAAATCTGACACTAGAATCCCATCAGTGAATGAGATAATAGAACACTATTTGGGAACATATTTATTAGCTCAAAAGTAAATAGAAGGTTAAGAAAAAGTTTATTTATATCTTATAATATAATTCAAAAAAAAAGAAAAAATGCAGTAGAATGATGAAAGGATATATGTGTGTATATGAGTGTGTGTATATATATATATATATATATATATATATATATATATATATCCAACAAGGCCAGAATAAGGGTGAGAAAAGTGAAGTACTTGTTTCAGGTACAAAATTTACCAGAGTAACAGAAACCTTGATAATCAAAATAAATAATATTTAATGCAATATTTAAAAAATAAATGTTAATGTAAAAATTATAAATCCAATATCAATTTTTTTTTTAATGAAGACATTAACATGGCAGATTTTTCTTTTTGCCTCGGGTTCCAACATGGCTCAGCATGACACTTTTACTGATCCTGCCTTTAGTTAAAATTTGGCATTTATGTCCAGTCAGTGTGGCTCAGTGGTTGAGTGTTGACCCATGAACCAGGAGATCATGGTTTGATTCTCAGTCAGGGAACATGCCCAGGTTGCAGGTGCAATCCTCTGTAAAGGGCAGGAAGGAGGCAACTGATCAATGATTCTCTATGATCATTAATATTTCTCTCTCTCCCTCTCATTTCCTCTCTCTGAAATAGATAAAAATATATACTTTTTAATTAAAAATATATTTTTAATGTTAAGAAAGCAAACATATTGTTTTCCTCCCCCCGGGAAATGAAATGTTTAAAAATGGTATTTACTTTGTTCATTATGGATTTTAAAAATTAATTTTAATTTTTTAATGACCCTAAAAGCAAGTAATGTGGCCCACTTAGTAATGCATCTATAACATTCAGGAGATAGAATATAAATAATGCTCATGAAAATTTTCAAGGCATAATTCTTCGTAAAGAAAATGGAATATTAAAAAACAACTAATATTTGGAAAAAGGAAGAGAAATGCAATGGAACAAAGAAGAGATGAGACAAACAGGAAACAAAAATCAATGTGGACATAAATTCAAATATGAACAATTATGTATTTTACATAAGTATTTTGCAAAAATACAAATTTTTATCTTCTTTAAAATCTTTTGTGCTATTGTTGTGACATATCTAATTTCCACATTAGTTATAAGTCTCTTGGTACTTTATTATTTTTAATATAAGCAGTAAATTATCTTCATAAGTAAATAAATACAGATTAAGATAGACTTTTTTCCATATTTACATACTTACTATCACTTCTGTATCTTTTCATTTCTGCCCATAAAATCAGATTTCCATCTGGTACATTTTCCCACCAGCATGAAGAATTTCCTTTAACACAACTTTTGTGTAAGTCTACTCACAATCAATTTTCTCTCAGCTTTTATGAATATTAAAATGCCTATTGCACTTTTTTAAAAAAAATGTATCTTTATTGTCGAAAGTATTATAGATGTCCCCCTTCCCCACCCCCATTGACCAACTCCACCCCACTCTAGCCCCCTCTCTAGGCCTTCCCCACAATATTGTCTGTCCATGGGCTATATATATATATATATATATATATATATATATATATATGACCTTTTGTTTGACCATTCAATTGATAGCTATGATGCACAGTGACCACCAGGGGGCATACACTGAATGTACAGTCATGGAAACATGGATTGATGAATCTAAGAGGGAAAGGAGGAGGAGGAGGGTGGGAAGAGATTAACCAAAGATCTTATACTAGAGGCCCAGTGCATGGATTTGTGCACTGGTGGGGTCTCTTGCGGGGATCAGCTGAATCCATGCATCAGGCATCTGACATCTCCTGAGGGGTCCCTGATTGTGAGAGAGTTCAGGCCAGGCTGAGGGACCCCAATGTGCATGAATCCATGCACTGGGCCTCTAATATGCATGTAAGTTCTTCGATTAATCTTTTCTCCCCTCCTTCTCACCCTTTCCTCTGAAATATGCCAGTCTGCTACAACCTTCAATATCTCTGGATCTATTTTGTTTGTGATTTTATTTTGTTCATTAGATTCCACATATAAGTGAGATCATATGATATTGGTTTTTCACTTACTGGCTTATTTCACTTCATAATACTCTCTAGGTCCATCCATGTTATCTCAAAGGGTAAGAGGTCCTTCTTTTTTATAGCTGCATAATTTTTCATGGTGTGAGTATACCAGTTTGTTTATCCATTCATCTACTGATGGGCACTTGGGTTGTTTCCAGAACATAGCTATTATAAATAACTAGAGGCCCAGTGCATGAAAATTCATGCACTGGAGGGGGGTCCCTCAGCCCAGCCTGCCCCCTTTCACAGCCCGCAGGGGTGGAAGGCAACCCAGTGATCAGGGGAAGGTGATGCCCCCATTGCTGGCAATACAAGCCTTGGGTGGCCCTGGGTGGCTGGGCATCTGCCATCTGAGGTTTGTCTGTGCCTTGGGCTGGCCCTTGGCGGCTGGCAGGCTGAGGGGTCTGGGCGCTGCCATCTTGTGGCTGTGGGCACTGCCATCTCTGAGGGTGTGACAGTCAATTAGCATATTCCCTCCATATTGGCTATAGGCACCACCATCTTTGTGATGGAGTGATGGTCAATTAGAATATTACCTCTTTATTAGGTAGGATGCTCCTAAGAACATAACGATGCATATATTCTTTCCAATTGATATTTAAGACTTCTTAGTATATATTCCTAGAAGTGGGAGCACTGGGTCAAATGACAGTTCAATTTTTAATTTTTTAAGGAAAATCCACTGTTTTCCATAGTGGTTATAGAGTGTATGGTGTTACTTGGTAGTCTGGTTTCATTATTTTGCATGTATCAGTCCAATCTTCCCAATACCATTAATTGAAAAGATATCTTTACTCCATTGTCAAATATTAATTGAGCACAAATGCTTGGGTTGATTTCTGGGGTATCTTTTTGGTCCATTGATCTATATGCCTGTTCATGTGTTAGTACCTGACTGTTTTGATTATAGCACTTAGTAGTATAGTTTACTATCCAGTATTATGATCCCTTCAACTTTGTTCTTTGTTTTCTCTCAAGATTGCTGCAGATATCCAGGGTCAGTTTTGATTCCATATGAATTTTTGGATTGTTTGTTCTAGATCTATGACATATGCCATTGGTGTTTTAATGGGAATTGCATTGATCTATAGATTGCTTTGGTTAATATGGCCATTTTAATGATGTTAATTCTACCCATCCATGAACACAGTATATTTTTCTACTTGTTTATGTATTCTATCTCTTTTTTTCAATGTCCTGTAGGTTTCTGAATATAGATTTTTTATCTCCTTGGTTAAGTTTATTTCTAAATATGTTAATTTTTTTGTTGCAATGATAAATGGGATTGTTTTTCAGTTTCTCTTTCTGAAAGTTCTTTATTGGTCTATAAAAATGCCATCCATTTCTGGGTGTTAATTTTATATCCTACTATGGTGCTAAATTAATTTATTAAATATATATTTTTGGTGGAATCTTTAGAATTTTCTATGTACATTATTATATCATCTATGAATAATAACAGTTTTTCTTCCTCCTTTCCAAATTTAAATCTTTTTTTTCTTGTCTGATTACTATGGATAAGACTTCCAGTACTATGCTGAATAAGAGTGGTGAAAACAGATATCCCTGAATTGTTCTTGTTCTTAGGGTGAATGTTATTAGTTTTTGCCCATTAAATATTATGTTGGTTATAGCTTTGTCATATATGGCCTTTATTATGTTAAGGTATGATCACTCTATTCCCACTTTTCTGAGAGCTTTTATAAAAAACTAGAGGCCTGATGCATGAACTTGTGCACCAATGGGGTCCCTCAGCCTGGCCTGTGGGATTAGGCTGAAAACTGCTCTCTGACATTCCCTGAGGGGTCCTGGATTGCGAGAAAGTGCAGGCCAGGCTGAGGGAACCCCAGTAGTGCACCATTAGGACCAGGAGAGACACAGGAGGTTGGTCAGCCAGGGAGGGACTATGGGAAGGCTCCAGGGCATGTCTGGCCTGTCTTGTTCAGTCCTGATCAGCCAGAACCCAGCAGCAAGCTAACCTACTTGTTGGAGCATCTATCCCCTGGAGGTTAGTACACATCATAGTGACTAGTCAACCGGTTGAAGATTTGCCACCTGGTGGTCAGTGAAAGTCATAGCAAGTGCTTGAGTGGCCTTAGTATATCATTAGCATTATTATACTTTGATTGGTTGAATAGAGGACCAGACGACCAGATACTTAGCATATTAGGTTTTTATTATACAAGATGGGTGTTGGATTTTGTCAAATACTTTTTCTGCATCTATTGATAGGATCATGTGATTTTTGTATTTTATTTTATTTATGTAATGTATCACATTTATTAATCTGTGAATTGTATCAGCCTTGCATCCCTGGAATAAAGCCCATTTGGTCATGATGTATAATCTTTTTAATATACTGCCAGATCTAATTTGCTAATATTTTGTTGATTTTAGCATCTATGTTCATTGGGGATATTGGCCTGTAATTCACTTTCTTTGTAGTGTCTTTATCTGGTTTGGGGATTAGTATAATGCTGGCATTGTAAAAAGAGCTTGGAAGTGTTCCTTCCTCTTGGATTTTTTTGAAATAGTTTGAGGAGAATGTGTGTTAGTTTTTTGAAGGTTTGTAAAATTCTCCTATAAATCCATCCAGCTCAGGACTTTTATCTACTGGAAGTTTGTAAATTACTGCTTCAATTTCATCAGTTGTCATTGGCCTACTCAGGTTTTCTGATTCTTCTTGATTGAGTTTTGGAAGATTGTCTTTTTCTAGAAATGTATCCATTGTTTTCCAGGTTGTTCAGCTTGTTGGTATTCAGTAGTTCATAATATTTTCTTACAATCCTTTGTATTTCTGTGTTGTCAGTTGTTTCCTCACATCTTTCATTTCTGACTTAATTTATTTGGATCCTCTCCTTTCATTTCTTGATGAGTCTGGCTACAATTTCATCATTCTTGTGTATCCTTCAACCAGCTCTTTTAACCAGCTCTTGAATTCATTGATCATTTGTATTTTTTAAAAATCTCTATGTCACTTAATTCTGCTGTGATCTTTATTATTTCCTTCCTTCAACTTATTCTGGGCTTGTCTTGTTGTTCTCTATCTAATTCTTTCAGTTGTGTTTGATAGTTTTCTAGAGATTTTTCTTATTTCTAAAAGTAGGCTTGTATTGTTTTGAACTCCCTCTCAGGCTGCTTTTGCTGTGCTCCTTAAATTTAGGGTTGTCATGTGTTCATTTTTGTTTTTTACCAGGAATTTTTTTTTTAATTTGTATTCTTGGGGTTTTTTAATCTTTACTGTTCAGTTTATTACAGATGTTCCTCTTTTTTCACCCATAGCTCCCCCCCACTCTCTCTCTCACACACACACACACACACACACACACACTGACTTTGTCCATAGGTGTAAGCTCTTTGTCCAACCTCTTCCTGCACCCCCCACAACCTCTTCCCCCTGAGAATTGTCAGTCTGCTCCATTTCCATGCCCCTGATTCTATTATATTCCCAATTTGTTCTGTTCATTGGGTTTTTTATTCATTTGATTTTTAGGTTCACTTGTTGATAGATGTGTATTTGTTGTCACTATATTATTCATAATTTTTTATCTTTACATTTTTCTTCTTCTTCCTCTTCTTAAAGAATATCCTTTAGCATTTCATATAATCCTGGTTTGGTGGTGATGAACTCCTTTAGCTTTTTCTTATCTGTGAAGTTCTTTATCTGACCTTCAATTCTAAATGATAGTTTTGCTGGATAGGGTAATCTTGGTTGTAGGTTCTTGCTATTCATCACTTTGTATATTTCTTGCCACTTCCTTTGGTCTGCATCATTTCTGTTGAGAAATCAGCTGACGTTTGTATGGGTGCTCCCTTGTAGGCAACTAACTGTTTTTCTCTTGCTGCTCTCTTCGTCTTTTCCTATTGGCATTTTAATTATGATCTGTTTGGTGTGGTCATCTTTGGATTCCTTTTGTTTGGGATTCTCTGTGCTTATTGGACTTGTAAGACTATTTCACCAATTAGGGGAAGTTTTCTGGTATTATTTCTTCAATATGTTTTCAATATCTTGCTCTCTTCTTTTGGCACTCCAATAATTCATATGTTGGTATGCTTGAAGTTGTCCCAAAGGCTCCTTACACTATCTTCATATTTTTGGATTCTTTTTTCTTTTTGCTTTTCCATTTGGGTATTTTTTGCTTCTTCATATTTCAAATCTTTCACTTGATTCTTGGGATCCTCTTGTCTGCTGTTTAATCTCTGTATATTATTCTTTGTTTCAGTTAGTGTATCCTTAATTTCTGATTGATCCCTTCCCATATTCTTGAAGGTCTCATAAATTTCTCAAAGGTTTCTAGAAGATTCTTGAGTAACCTTATAAGTGTAGTTTTGAACTCTATATCTAGTATTTTGCTTTCCTCTATTTCTTTCATTTGTGACTTGTTTCTTTGTCTCTGCATTTTGGATACAGTGTTTGTTTCTATGTACTGGGTAGCTGCTAAGTCTCCTTGAGTTGATAGAGTGGCTTGTGTGGTAGGTATCCTACAGGGCCCAGGGGCTCAGCCTCCCCAGTCACCTGAGGTGGACACTCTTGGTGAATCCCTTTGTAGGCTGTGTGCACAGTCTTGTTGTAGTTAAGTCTTGATTGCTATTGATATTACTGGTAGGAATTGATCTTCAGACCAATTGGCTGTGATGACCAGCTGTGTTTACACTGGAAGATCTGTTGTTCAGGAGATACCCTTATGGGGCAGGACTTGCTTCAGAGGGGCTTTGGTACTCACTGAGTCTGCCACTTGAATGTGTCTCTATGGATGTGAAGAGTTGTAGTCTGGTATGGTCTCCACTGCCTCTTGGATCTCCAAGGAGGTGCAAGATCAGCCACTGTCTGGGGCCACCCAATAGGAGCTACAGAGAGATCTGAAGATTCCTCCTCCTTGTATGGGTTTAGAGGTGCCCAGATGAGGCTCATCTGTGAAGCAAGGCAGGCTGCTGCTGCTGGGCCTGGGCCTTCTTTTGGAAGCTCTGGGGCTTTCTGACCCAGTGGCAGTTTGACATGTTTTAGGCAAAGAAACGAAAGGCCATTCATATGCCAAAGCAGGTGCAAAAGCCTGGGTGGGGTTGTAAATTGGGTGGGATGTGGTCTCTGGAAATCACCAATGGCTGCCAGTCAGCCCTGCACTGGAAAGGTCCCCGGGTCTCTGCATCCCATACCCCTGTGCAGGAACAATAATCTCTGCAAGCACCTCTGAGAGAAAGCCGTCCTCACATTCCTGTCCAGATGCCATACAGTCCAGTTTATCCCCTATGTGTCTGGGTCCCCCAGAGTCTCACCCAGAACTGGAGTTCAGAGCAAGCAGAAGCTTGTATCTCCCTCCCAATTAAAAGAGCAGCACATCCAAGTGCCAGCACCTCTTACACACCTCTGCACCTCTTACAAATCTCAGTGTGCTTTTTTCACCTCTCTAGGTGTAAAACTTACACTCAGTCAGTTTTCCCACAGTTCTGGGTGGTAGTTGTTCTACCTTTTAGTTGTAATTTTGATGTGGTTGTGCGAGGCAGCAAGTATAGGTGTTTACCTATGCTGCCATCTTGGTTCTCCCCTAGGAAGTTTTTTATTACTTCCTTGATTTCATTGGCAACCCATTCATTGTTTAATGTAAGTTTTTAAATTTTGTTTACACTGGATATAGAATTCTAGTTTGACAGTTTGATTTTCTTTAACAATTTTTAAAATGTAATTTTATTGACATGGTTTCCATTGTCTCTGATTTAAAAAAATCAACCACCATTCTTATTGCCATAGCTCCGAACTGTCTTTTTATCTTATGGCTGCATTTAAACGTTTTTCTTAATCATGCTTGTTTGTATTTATATTGCTTAGATTATCCTCAGTTTCTTAGATATATGGGTTAATGTTTTTATGAAATTTGGTGAAATTCTTGGCAGTTATATTGTTATTCTCTTTGTTACCTTCTTTCCTGTTCTTATTTTCTTATTAATTATTTCATAACACTATTTGTGGTTTTTAATCTTTTCACTCTGCCTTTCACTTTGGGTTATTTTTTAAAAAACCTATCTTCAAAATAATTAGTCATTTTATCTGTAGTCTCTAAAATGCAACAATGTAAGGAACTTCTTTTGATTTCAAATATTGTTCTCTTCAGTTCTACTATATTTGTTTATATTTAGGGTTTGCACTTTTCTCCTGAAATCCTCATCTCATTGTATATTTTATATATATATATATATATATATATATATATATATATATATATGTGTGTGTGTGTGTGTGTGTGTGTATATAAATATATAAATATATAAATATATAAATATATATATATATATATATATATATATATATATATATATATAATAGTTTTCAAAAGGTTTTGTCTGATAATTCCATTATATGGTTCAACTGATAATCTTTGTCTACTACATTTTTCTGTTAATTACTAGAGGCCCAGTGCACAAAATTCATGCACGGGGTGTGTATGTCCCTCAGCCCAACCTGCACCCTCTCCAATCTAGGACCCCTTGAGGAATTTTGAATGGCCTGTTTAGGCCCGATCCTATAGTAGGATCGGGCCTAAATGAGCCATTGGACATCCCTCTCACAATCCAGGACTGCTGGCTCCCAACTGCTTGCCTGCCTGCCTTCCTGATTGCCCCTAACCTAAGGTGACCAGATCGTCTCACTTTGGAAGGGACAGTCCAAATTTCTAACAATTTTTCCCACGTCCTGCAGCATTTTTTAAAAGTTCTGATTTTTGGAAAGAACCTTTCCAATCTTTCCAAAAATCGGGACTTTTTAAAACGCTGCGGGACACAGGACGATCTGGTCACCTTACCCTAACCATTTCTGCCTGCCAGACTGATCATCCCCTAACTATTCCCCTGACAGCCTGATTGAAGCCTAACTGTTCCCCTGCCAGCCCTATTGCCACCAACTGCCCTCCCCTGCAGGCCTGGTCTCCCCAACTTCTCTCCTCCTCAGGCCTGGTCCCCCTAACTTCCTCCCCTGGAGGCCTGCCCCCCCCCCCCCAACTTCCCTCTCTTGCCAGCCTGGTCCCTCCTGATTGCCCACAACTGCCCTCCCCTGCTGGCCATCTTCTGGCAGCCATCTTGTATTTACATGGGGGAAGCCATTTTTGACCACATGGGGGCAGCTATTTTGTGTGTTGGAGTGATTGTCAATTTGCATATTACTCTTTTATTAGATAGGATGAGGTAGTCTTCCCTGTTTTATTTTCTTGGCATCACTTCTAATTCTTTTTAATTATATTCTTACACAATAATTTAGTGGAAGATGAATAATTATATTTACTTTATTTTGCTTAGTTTTTCACATAGTTAAATACCCTTCCTCTGTCCTGAAATTAAAATTTCTTCAAACCCTAGTTGAGCTGAGGCTTAGAATCATCTTAATTATATTGAATTTAGCTCATATTAGCTTTATCTCCAACATCTGCCACATACTACCAAGAAACTAATATCTTTGATCTTGTCAGTATTTGCAGCTGGGAGAGATTTCAGTCACAATTTAGATAATTTTTCCCCTTAGGATTCAACTCTGTAGACATCAACATTGAAGCACTACAGTAATGTCCAAGAATGTGCAAATTCCCTCCGGTTTTTATTTCTTCCTCCACTCCCCCTTTACTGAGCAAATCATTGATAAAGATGTCAGGGGGCAGGAATTTATAAGTGAGCTATTTATTCTTGTGTTTGAAAATTTTTAAGATTCTCATCTGGTTAAATTTCACATGTTATTAAAATTCAGCTTGTTTTTTTCTCATTCCCCCCAAAAATATCTCAATCTATGACAGGATCACTTTTCCATCTGCCAATATCCAGACTAGATACTTTCCCCTCGATATGGAAACTGCCATTGATCTCTGTTCATCTATACATGCCTTGCCTCTCTATAGAGCTCAAGACAATAAGGCTTCCTTGCTTCATTCACTCTTTGATAGTCTTATAGAAAAGTACAATTTTGATTTTGTACTTCTCTTTTTTAAAAACAACCACATTTTTATTAAATTCAGAGAGGAAGGGAGATGGAGAGAGAGAGAGAGAGAAATCAATAATGAGAATCATTGATTGGCTGCCTCCTGGGATCAAGCCTGCAACCAAGCATGTGCCCTTCACTGGGATTAAACCTGGGACCCTTTAGTTCACAGGCGGATGCTCTATCCACTGAGCCAAACCAGCTAGGGAAATTTTGTACTTTTCTTATTGTTGCTAATACATGAGCAAAATTCTTCTACAAACTTATAGAATCAGTTATCTTTATTCTTATGGTTGATTTTTGAGAATAAAATTATTTTTATTTTTATATTTATAAACCTTTCCATTTTTTCTTCATTAATTCATTATTAGTTTTAATTTCCCATATTTCCTTCTGGGCATTTATCTACATCATATTCACTTCTGAAGCATTAAGTAAATTAACTTTTTGTCATTTATTTTAATTTTCTTAGTTAATGGGATTTTTAATTTTAATTTTTATGTATGGATGCCTCCTCGTATCATCCTGTGGTAGGAAAGGAACATTCAATTCCATTTCCATGCAAACCTCTATAATTGTGCAGATATTAATCCATAAATCCAAATGTGGTGGGCAGAATTTCATCACTTTTTTTATCTTTGCCTACACATCTGTTTTTTTTACCATGTCAAATTTAACTGTTTTTTATTTTTATTTTCTATTTTTATATTATACTTCACTGAACTTTCTTACCTATAAGATTATAAATCTATCAATGGACACACACCGGGGGGGGTGGAGGTCATGAGTGGGGGCAGTGGGCAATGGAGGATAACGACACATATATAATACCTTAATCAATAAAGAAAAACAAACAAAAAAAAGAAATAGATTTTTTGCTTGTGTAGTTTTCCAAAGGAGCTGTGAGCATATGAACACTTTCTTCTAGAACCTTTGTATCCAGGGTTCATATCAAATGTTTCCGTGTAAAACTTGAATTTAGAAAAAAAATTAATTGGAAAGAGACAATAACATGAAAGACATGTCATTCTCCTGATCCCAGACCACAGTTAAGTGACATGTTTCTTCAGTCTGGAGCTAGCAAAGTGGCTTCTTGTTTTCCCAGTCTCCTAACTATTGCAGGTATAGATCACTGGGCAGCTTAGTTTTATTGGCAATTATGTGTATTTTTTGGCAATTATGTCTGGATGCCCAACATAGAAAGTGATTTTCTACCTCTTAAAACAATTTCTATATACCCAATTTCCTGCGTTAAACTCCATTGTATTAAAAATAACTAGTTTGATTTCTGAAATCTCCAATATAATCTGTAGAACTAATTAACTATCACTATCATAAGCAGAGTGAAATTAATTAAGGACACATTTTAAGAACCAGGACGTTTTTGTAAAAATCCACTAGTAATAATCCTGAAGCTCTAAAAAAAAAAAAAAGAAATCAGTGTCATAATATTTTTCCATAAAATCAATAATCTTTGTTTCTTATTTCTCTACTAAATGAGCAGAGGGGAGGAAAATATATATAGAAAGAAACACGTATAGGTCTGCAAATAATATTTTGCTCTTACTGATATTTTGCAGCTTATTGATCTCTGCCCAGAATCTGATGTTGCTCAATCTAAACAATAGAAAAGACAATTGTGAATGAGTGACTTCCTTGCTTAAAATATTAAGATGAACTCTTACTGCAATTAAAACAGAATAAAACTTCTTATCTTAGCCTAAAAGACCTTTGTGACTTGATCCTTATAGTCAGGTAAAATTTAACTCCTCCATCACCCTTTACACATCAACCACTCTGGTGTTTCTTTTATAGTCTTCAAACATATCAAGTTTTTTCTCTTGTTACACATAACTCTCCCTCATTGCCTACAATAATACTTGACAAATGGGAGAGGATCAATGCAAAAAAATATATTTATTAAATGAATAAATAATGTACACCCAATTTCCCCTGTTTTGACTTATTATACAATCCATTCAGCAGACCACATACTGATTCAATAACCTCCACATGGCAGATTTCACTTCCTGGTTGCGAAAGGTATAAATTACAGGATTCAACAAAGGAATGATCACTGTATGGAAAAAGGAAACAACCTTATCCACTGGTAAGGCCTTAAAGGGGCGAGTACAGATGAAGATGGCAGGTCCAAACATGATAAGTATAATAATGATATGAGTAGTACAAGTGGACAGGGCTTTGTTCTTCCCCTCAGAGGACGACCGATGCACACGATAGATGATGACTGCATAGGAAGACAAAAGGCCCAGGAAGCACAGGAGGGTGAGCAGGCCACTGTTGAAGACCATCAGGAGCTCCACCACAAAGGTGTCTGTGCAGGCCAGCTTGATGACCTGTGGCACATCACAGAAGAAGTTATCCAGCTGGTTTGGGCCACAGAAGGGCAAGCGGAGGATGAGGACCACCTGAATGATGGAGTGGATAAAGCCTCCCAGCCACAGAGCCAACAGCAAGGCATAGCAGGCTCTGGGGTTCATGACAGTTGAATAGTGTAAAGGACGGCAGATGGCTATGTAGCGGTCAAAGGCCATCACAACAAGGAGTAACCCTTCCCCTCCTCCAATGAAGTGCAAGAAAAAGAGCTGAGTGATGCAGTCCCTGTAGGATATTACCTTTTTCTGAGAGAGGAAGTCCACCAGCATCCTGGGCGCCACAATGAAGGAGTAAGATGCATCCAGGAACGCCAAGTTGCCCAGAAAGAAGTAGAGGGGGGCTGTGAGGCCACGGTCTGATCTGATGGTGAGAATGATGAGGAAATTTCCAGGGAGGATGATGATGTAGAAAATTAAAACTAGCACAAAGACCAGTAGCTGAATGTTTTGAGACTGGGTCAGACCAAGAAGGATGAATTCTTTCACGACTGTGCTATTTTCTGTCTCCATTTCCTCTGCCTACATAACATCAAGGAATAGAGTTTATTTCCATATTTTTTTCATCTAGATCATACTTCTTCTATAACTAACATCAGTGTATGCCACATCTATATATCCCACAACCTAAGACATTTATATTTTTATTTTATTTTTTTTACTTTATTTAACTTCAAGAGTGTGGTCTTGAAGCCACATTCTTTTTCTGCTTCAGCCCTATTCTTTTGTTTATGTTCCCTCATGTTGGAGTCTGGAATGCCTCTGTCCTGGATTGATTATTTGCATTAGGCAAATGAAAATTTTTCTGATTGAGAAAAATATAACCACAATTATTAAGTTCTTTAGGTTTCTTTTATTTAAATTGTGGTGAAGTAAAGATTGACAGCAAAGAGAAATGACAAAGCTTCTTAAGGTGACATATTTATTCTATACCTTAATTATAATGGTACAAGTCTCTACTTGCCAAAATTTATTAAACTATCCAGATATTTGAATATTTAGTCAATATGAATTATACTTTAGAAATATTTACCTAAAAAGCTAAAACAAACAAACAAAAAAACCTGTATTTACCTGAAATATTTCATTTTTCTCTATAGAATATCAGCCTATCAACTTAATCTAAATAAAAAGAATCCTGGACATCTGTAATACTTTCAACAATAAAGATAAATCTTTTAAAAAATAACCCTGATTATTCTGGAGAAATTAAAATCTGAAGCTGATCCGTACTGTGGTATTCATATTGAGAAAATGCTCACCTAACAAACATTATAAGTTGTTGGTATGAAAATAATAATGGCAAAATTTCTATACATATATTTCTATATCCCATTATTTAAAGTTTATTTTTAGAAATTCCTACATTTTAAATAGAAACAATCAATATAATTGAATATAAAATATACAAGTAAAATATATATGTTGCTAGTGCACACTCAAAATGGCTTATTATTGAGATAAAAATTTTAAAAGATTGACATCTTAAATTAGAGCAAAATATAAAATAATATTTCACATGCTTTTAGTTACATGGCACACTTGTTTTTAAATAGTGTTGTGGAACATGGAGTGTAGAGAGGAGGGAAAATAAGGATCCACTCACTAATTGCAAGGGGAGACAGAATGAAAGAGAAGAGAAGGAAAAAGAAAAACAAAAAAGTCTACAAAAATATTTACAATGACATATATTTAAAACACAAATACCTGCTTTGTGTATATTTAAACTCAAATATATTAAAAATAGAGGTTTTCTTATATAGTCAAAATTAGGAATTATGAAAAGCATATTTTACATCACAAAGGTACATATATGTGAATACAAATTTGTGTGCACACACATGCATACACATATACACTAGCACACACATTGCTTCCTAAGCAAAACTGAAGCATGAACATTTACAAATGGAACCACTTAAATTGGCTTTTCTGTTCCCTTCATCCTCCCAGCCCCCACTCCCATTTCCTTCCTTCCTTCCTTCCTTCCTTCCTTCCTTCCTTCCTTCCTTCCTTCCTTCCTTCCTTCCTTCCTTCCTTCTTTTCTTTCTTCGTTCCTTCCTTCTATCCTTAGGCATTTATTGGCTTTGATAGTTATCATTCTCCATGTATAAAACTTGCTGTTAGATAAGTAAATTAGGAATTCCTCTGTACTTACTCCTAAGTATTACACATCTTGAAAACTATTATACTGTTGGTTTTTTCACACTCTTGCAAACATTGAGACTGTCTTTAGGACATAGAAAAAACCTTTAAGTACCTCTAAGGTTAAAAGTTACAGGTTCTTCCACTGTGCTTCACATTTTATTTTCTATCATGTCCTTCTGTTCTATTTATTTTTCTACATTATTTAATGGTCAAACAATTAAATAACTCACTCTTTAACAGATGGGATTCATTACCATCTAACATCCCTCACTTCTTTCAGTTAATGTATGATATACAAACTTAAGAGTAAGTATTAACATACCCAAGACAATTGGTATTTTAATAAGGGTTTTATATATCCCCAATAAAGTCATTCTAACTATTAAGAGGAACTAGAACTATACTACTTAAGAAAAAAAAAAACAGATAAAAGGTGCTTGTTGTATTGTTGAATTCAGATTTCATATAATGATCTATTTCTACTGTCATTCTGGTCATTTCATTTCAAGAGAGCAGATGTGCCACCCAAAGAATTGTAATATGTTTCCATTTATTTCTTCTCTTTGTTCCTTATAAATATGAAGAATAACAAAAGCATTTACCTCTCTATCAATGTCACCAGATAGGGACCAAACCCAGAGCAGGTCTGCTTCAGGCCAGTTGTAGAGTGTGGCTTCTTGACTTTGCCCAGGAAAGAGTTCATAATAGAGTCCAGGTGGTTTGAGAGTATTGATTAAAGTTGGGCACAGCAAAACTAAGGAAGGACTTAGGGTAGAAGAAGCAACAGGAGAGAGCCTAGGAAGCGCTCTGCTTTGGCTCCCTAGAAACCTCAGAGGAAAGAAGCCAAGGCTGGGCTGCTTTGGCTCACCAGAAAGTCAGAGAAAAGGGGGGCCTTGGAGAAAGTTCAAGGGGGTAGCCTGGGACAAACTGCCTCTGGCTGAATCCCTGGTTGCAAGTCTCATGGTGATCTTTAGAGCTTAGGAGAAGAAAAGTAAGAAGTTCATGCCTGGGAACAGTCATGGGCATGCTCCAGAGTAAGCCTGTGCAGGTGTCCTTTGTCTTGAGGGTTATCTTTCTTCTGCAGGCAAGAATCGTAGGGGAGGGTTTCTGCGGGATATTCATTAGCCTTCCAAGGTCGTTTTCAATATGCTGATGCATCCAAAGGTGCATATAGGGGAGTTTGGAATTGTTGTTTGGCGTTACTATTTTACTTTTATCTTGGGTCTGCCTGGCTCTAATTGGGTGTTTATTATTTGTTCCCCTGACTTCATCTGTCCTTGGGTTTGGCTGGTACAAAATGGCATTAATTGGGTCTCTGTTCTCTATCTCCCTGACCAGGGTGATTAAAGCTATGTATTCTATGGTTAGGGAGAACAGGTATAAACTCAAGTGGGCTTTGCTCTCAAGTGTGCTTTGTTAGGGAAGATAAGGTATTATGATTCACTAGATGACTGTAAATTGGTCAATTGTTTGACCTTGTTTTATTATCTTGTCTCAGTTTCCCCATTCCACTCACCCAGGATTTTTCCTAGCTTCTGACTATCCTGCTTCAGCACTCTAACAGTACTCTCACACAGCAGACAGCACCTTCTAATAAAAGGGCCAATGGCTAGTTATTCCTACCTTTGCTCTTAAATATCTTTTTTTCACAGAAGGGCCTCTTACCTTTTGAAATATACAACCAATTTGTGATGCAACAAGAATGTGCTTTGGGAATTTGAAGACTAACAAAGCTATTGAACACTTTCAATGGGAATTATTGGAATATCAATAAGATATAGTAAAAAAAAATTAGACTAGCGATCTGTTAGGAATAAATATACAAATATATATCAATTAAAAAGACACCATGACACTTGGGGTTCTAAAATCAACATTTCATCAATGACTGAGATAATGGTATATCAAGCATGTTTATTAGATCTGAGTAAGTGGACTGCTAAAGGATGTGTTTTACACAGCAATTCGAAAAGAGAAAAAAAAATAGTATAATTGAAAGGAAATTATTGATATTTTAAGAACAAAAATAAAGTGGTAAAATAAGGAGTAAATATGTTAGATTCAACATATTACTGGTGAAGAACTTGGCAAAAAGAAAACAAATGATGCTCACAAAGACTTCTTTACATAATCCTTCTTAGGAAAAAGAACTGGATGTTGTAAGACTGACACTTCCTGTAGGGGAAGATGTCCTCCTAAATAGACCCTATTGTGGTCTTAGTATTTGTGTCTTTCATCTTATAAGCTACAAGCAGGCTGTATTGTATGTGGTACTTTCCAATGTAGTAGCCACTAACTATATGTGACTATTGAGCACTTAACATTGGCTATGAACTGAGGAAATAAATTTCATTTTTTCTTTTCTTTCTTTTTTAATTGAAAGTGACATTGGTTAATAAAATTATATATGTTTTAGGTATACAATTCTATAATACACCAACTGTATATTGTATTGTGTGTTCATGACCCCACATTAAATCTCTTTCCATCTCCATTCATTCTCCCTGTACCCTTCTACTTTCCCTCTGGTAATCACCATGCTGTTTTCTGTCTCTATGATATGTTGTTTGTTTGTTTTTGTTTAATTCCGTCACCTTTTTCAGACTGTTAACTAATTAATTTTTAAAGTCACATCTAGCTACTCTCTTAGTATATCTTTAGAATAATACAAAAATTCTTACTCACTTAAAATAATAGTTTTTCTAATTTATATGCTATTTTTTTGGTAAACCTTTTTCTTTTTTCTTGTTATGGAGAATCACCCAAACCAGCAACAGGCTTTGCATAATAAAGAAATAAACTTTCATTTATAAACCCAATGAAATTTTATGGATTGAAAGAATCATCATATTATCTACCCAAAATAATATACGGTGGTGTGTGTGTGTGTGTGTGTGTGTGTGTGTGTGTGTGTGTGTTTAAAATATTTATTGTTGAAAGTGTTACATAGGTTCTCTTTTCCCCCTACTAGTCTCTTTCAGCCTACTCCTGTCCTCCATCCCCGCCTTCCTATCCAGGCCCTCACCATCTCATTGTCTGTGACCATGGGTGATACATATATGCATACAAATTAATTGCTTAATCTCTTCCCACCCATCCTCCCTTGCTTTCCCTCTGAGGTTCAACAGTCTGTTCAAGTTTCTATGACTCTGGGTCTATTTTTGATCATCAGTTTATTTGGTTCATTAGATTCTGCATATGAATTAGATCATGTGATAACTTATCTTTCTCTGACTGGCTTATTTCATTTAGCATAATGCTCTCCAGTTCCATCCATGCTGTTGCAAATGGTAAAAGATGATTAGCAACTTTAAGCATGTTTTCATATGTCCCTTGGCCTATGTATATATATTTTCATATGTCCCTTGGTGTATATCCTCTTTTGAAAAGTATCTATTTAGGTCCTTTGCCCATTCTTTTTATTGGATTGTTTATCTTCCTCTTGTTAAGTTGTATGAATTCTCTGTAAAATTTGGAGATTAAACCTTTATATGAAATATCATTGGCAAATATGTTCTCCTATTCAGTGGACTTTCTTATTGTTTTGTTGATGGTTTCTTTTGCTGTGCATAAGCTTTTATTTTGATGTAGTTCCTTTTGTTTATTTTCTCCTTAGTCTCCATTGTCCTAGGAGCTGTGTCTATAAAGATATTGCTACAACATATGTCTGCTATATCGCTGTCTATGGAGTCTTATAGGATTTTTATGGTTTCCTGTTTTACATTCAAGTCCTTTAACCATTTTGAGTTTGTTTTTCTGTATGGTGCAAATTGGTGATCTAGTTTCATTTTTTTGCATGTATTTGACCAATTTTCCCAGCACCATTTATTAAAGAGATTGTTTTGACTCCATCGTATGTTCTTGCCTCCTTTGTCAAATATTAATTGAGCATAATGGCTTGGGTCAATTGCTATGTTCTCTGTTCTGTTCCATTGGTCTATATGTCTGTTCTTGTGCCAATACCAGGCAGTTTTGAGAGCTGTGGCTTGGTAATATATCTTTATATCTGGTATTGTGATCCCTCCAGCTTTGTTCATCTTTCTCAGGATTGTTGTAGCTATTCAGGGTCTTTTTTTATTTATTTATTCCAGATGAATTTCTGGAGAGTTTATTCTAGATCTTTGAAATATGCCATTAGTATTTTAATGGAGATTGCATTGAATCTCTAGATTGCTTTGGATAGTATGGATTTTTTAATGATATTTATTCTACCAATCCATGAATATGGTATGTTCTTCCATTTGTTTTTGTCTTTCTCTATCTTTTTTTTTTTCAGAGTCCTGTAGTTTTCTGAGTACAGGTGTTTTACTTCCTTAGTTAAACTTATCCTAAGGTATCTTAATTTTTTTGGTGCAATGGTAAATGGGGATTTTTTTTTTCATTTCTCTTCCTGTGAGTTCATTATTGGTATATAAAAAGGCCATAGATTTATGGGTGTTAATTTTGTATCCTGCTACATTGCCAAATTCATTTATTAAGTTTAGTAATTTTTGTATGAAGTCTTTGGGGTTTTCCATGTATAGTAGTAAGCACTATACAGTCTTAATACAACCCTCTCAAAATTTCAATGGCATTTTTTAAAGTAAATGACAAAAAAAATCCTCAGATTTGTATGGAACCAGAAAATAGCCCAAACAGCCAAAACTATCCCAACAGAAAAAAATGGAGCTTGATGTATCACACTCCTTTACTTCAAACTATACCACATAGTGACAATAATAAAAACAGCATGATAGTGATACACAGACCAATAGAACAGAATTGAGAGCCTAGAAAGATAACCATATGTATATGGGCAAATTCTTGTCAAAAAAGGAACCAAAAATATACAATGGAGAAAAGAAAGCCTCTTCAATAAATGGTGGTGGAAAAATTGGAATGTTACATGCAAAAGAATGAAACCAGACTACAATTTGTCCCCATGTATAAAAATTAATTCAAGATGGATCAAAGATCTAAATACAAGATCTGAAACAATAAATTACATAGCAGAAAACATAGGTGGTATTAAACCTTTGTCTTAGAGAATATTTTTGTAAATTTGACTCCTCAGGCAAGGGAAGTAAAGGCAAAAAATAAATAAATGGGACTATATCAAACTAAAATGCTTCTTCACAGCAAAAGAAACCAACAACAAAACAAAAAGGCAGCTGACCAAATGGGAGAAGATATTTGCAAACAATAGCTCCAACAAGGAGTTATTATCTAAAATATATAAAGAACTCATACAACTCAACACCAAACAATCCATTTAGAAAAATGGGCAGAATCCTGAATAGATACTTCTCTCAAGAAAGCATGAATGTCCAGTACATATATGAGAAAATGCTTCACTTCACTAGCAATTTGAGATATGTATATTATACAACATATCACCTCACATCTGTTGGAATGACTGTTATCAATAAGACAAATAATAGGTGTTGGAGGGTTGTGAAGAAAAAGAAACTCTCATTCACTGCTGATGGGAATGTAGACTGGTATATACACTATAGAAAACAGTATGACATTTTTTCAAAAAATTAAAAATAGAGTTACCATATAACCTAGCAACCCCTTTTTTGGAAATCTACCCAAAAGAATAAAAACATTAATTTGCAAAGATATATGCACCCCTATGTTTTTTGCAGCATTATTCGTGGTGACCAAGACATGGAAACAACTGAAGTTTCCTTCAACAGTTGACTGAATAAAGAAGATGTGGTACATATACACAATAGAATACTAGTCAGTCATAAGAAAAGATGAGATATTGCCATTTGCAACCACATGTATGGAACTTGATAATGTGATGCTAGCAGGGGTCTTCAAACTACGGCCCGCGGGCCACATGCGGCCCGCAGAGGAGTCTGATCCGGCCCGCCAGGTTTTTTGGGCAGTGAGCGCAGCCGAGGTGTTACAGTAGGAATTAGTAGTTCATATAGTCCGACCCTCCAGCTCTCTGAGGGACCGTGATCTGGCCCCCACTTTAAAAAGTTTGAGGACCCCTGTGACTAGGGGAAGTAAATAAGATGGAGAAAGTTAAGAATCTTTACTCATATGGGGGATATAAAACTGAAAGCAACAAATGAACAAACAAGAAAATCAAACAAAAATTCATAGACACAGACAACAGCATGGTGGTTTCCATGCCCTCTGTTCATTGATGTTTCACTGTAAGCCCTTATTTCTTCAAAGTTTATCTGTAGAATACTTTGAGTCTTGGAATAAAGGATATTTGTGTTTTCTTCTATTATAACCTTGGAACCAGAAACTGTGAACAAAATTATTAGCTAGCAGTAAATCAGAGAACTCAATAATGTATGTAGACAATGTGAGTCCACTTATAGTTCACAATTCTTTTTCCCTTTTCATCTTTTTGGGTGGTGAGTTTTTAAAAATCTATTTTACCCTGATAGATTGCTGTGTAATATAACCTTGGGTGAGCTGAGCTTTGTCTCCTATTTATCTGTCTCTGCCATCAATACTTGTGGCCTTGAAAACAGAGCACAAGTCCTCACAGTGAAAGCTGATTTCTATTCACCATATATTTCCCTGGATTCCCAATTTCATTTGATTTTTAGATTCTCAATATTCCATATCCTCCTTTGGGGGGAGGCAGCTCATCGAAGTATTTCAAAAAATGTTTATACAACATGTGAATTTGTTTCTTAGTGAGAGGTTTGGTAAAACTATCTAATGTGACAGCGGCATGCAACTATATAGTTTCTACGTTGTTGAGGCATGTGACATTCCATACTGGTTAGTCATGCAAATCCTCACATTAGTTTCAGTCTTAGATATAGTTTACAATAATATTCAGTGCCCGCCTTTTGTCCTAGTTTCTCAGTTTCACAATGACTGAAGTTTGCTCTGGTAGTTTCTTCAAAAGGGTTCTTGGAAACATTCACAGGTTTTTATTTAATGTTGAGAATTATTTGTAGATCTTTAATTTAAATGCCACTTTTGCTAGAAATAAATTCTAAGATTTATACTTACTGATCTGAAGAACTTTATGTCTTTTGTACCCCTTCACCTCCATTTACTTAAAGATAGATAATTATATTGATTAGCAATGCAAGATAGGCAAACTGACCTGCTTCCAATGGAGCTGGTGGGGGAGACTTCACAAACTTTGTTAAAGGGAAACCCTAATTCCTGAGGAGAAGAAATTGCCAGTAACAGTTGTGGGGGGGTTTTCATACAGTTTATATATTTTTAATCTGTAATGAACATGTATTATTTTAGTAATTTTAAAAAATCACAGGAGAACTTTATTTTTGTTCATATAATAATTTTTTTTTCTTTTTTAACAGATGCAATATAAAGTCCATTCTGTTAATATGGAGGTTAGAAAAAAATCTGTGAGATGAGTGAAACTTGAGTTCTAAAAATCTCAGGCAGGTCAGTGAGTAATTGGAAATATAACCATTATCTGGAACTGAAGATATTAACTCAATCCAGACATTGCTGATATTGAAAATAGAAGCTCAACAGTGGTTTTGAAAGGAAGGAGAACTAGAAGAGACTGAAAGACAAAAAATAAAAGGTTAAAAGACATTCAGATGTAACAGGGAAGAAATAAGGAGGGGTTGCATAAGGAGAACGAGTCTATCCACATAACTGAGGATATGGGTTTTTTTTAAGAAGCATGAAAAAATTATACACGGTATTAATACCTGTTTTCCCTAAAATAGCCTGCCTTATATCCCTGTTCACTGTCTAAGGCAGAATTCAAAATGTTGGCACTATTAACATTTTGGACCAGATAATTTCTGGGACATGATTAGCAGTATCTCTGGCCTTTATATACAAGATGCCAATTGTATTCCCCAGGTAAGACTGCCAAACATGTCATCAGACATGGCCAAATGTCCCCTGGAGGTTGAAATTGCCCCAGTTGAGAACTACTGACTTAAGTTTTTATAGAAATTGTATCCCTCATGAATCAAGCTAGGTCTCTGCTCACTAGCATACCAAAAGCTCCCACTTCTCTACCAATATTAATTCCAGATTGTTTTTCTAATTAAGCAATTCTTCATTGCAGTACTATTTTTGATGATTTTTCTTCTTATTCCTATATATGCTCTGTAGCAATATACTAATGTTTGAAGAACATATTAAGTCAGTAGTCTTTTTCTCAAGAACATTAGTCTTAGCTAAATGAAAGATAAGTGACTACATGAATAGAAATCTGGCTTATTCAGATCAGAGAAATAACAATAAGATAATATAAAATCTAAAAACAACTCATCATTTTTATTATATATGTGTATTTTCATTTTCTTTTTTTCATATTCTGTTGTAAAATGTTAAAGAAATCTGCTGTTTTATACATTCCCAGGCAATGGGTAATCAACTCAAAATTCAGGAATTATAATTTTAATCAATGTATTTAATCAATGTCTTTGGATACTTTGAAGGAAAGTCACTGTAACATGAAAGAGTGTCATAATAGAGAAAAATTCCCAAAGCAAAGAACAAACTTTATGCACCATCATTCCATCCTGTGTACCTTAGGTGACTGGGTCAGGCACAAATTTCTTGTTCAATTAATACATTGAATATAAGTAAAGACTATCCTAGAACTGTTTTCAGCATTCACTTACATATCATTATTCCTGATGCTGACAGGAATCTACTTTCCTCAAAATCTAGTCATGTTATGTTATCAAATAAAATATAAGACTAAAGCTCAAAGCACACCAAGTGTTCTCACCCTTTGATGGAGATGGAGAGACCTCTCATTCTGAAACTGAAAGTTAACTTAAGTAAATAAATGTGTATGAACTAAAATATTCTAATCTGTCTTTTATATTCTGAAATATAGTCAATTGGTGGAACCTGAGTGTCAGGGAATAGCACATTGATCATTAATAAATAATTCACTGGAGGATTATGAAAACCAATATATCTAGGTTTCTTCCATGTATACTAAAAATGGTTTCATGAACGATAACTCTGAATTATAGTGCTTAAAAGCAGCACCTTACTTATTTAATTTCAACACAAAAGGCAGAATTAACAAATACAGAAAACACACAAAAATGGCAAACGTGATATCAGTCTTTTTTAAATCACATAGCTAGATGTTTATCATTCCCAGTCAACCTAGAATCCCTTTCCTCAAAGTCTGCTTTCATTCTGGAGGATGTAAGTAGAGACTGGCTATAAAAATCACTAATTGGCTAGAGACTTACTCTGGAAAGAGAGGGGTCTCTGGTATTATGCTCTGTTCTAAATTCATAAACAATTTTTCTAGCAAATTTTATGTTCTGACACCAATACTATGTGGCTTCCACCTGAAATATCAATTTAAATAACTTATACAAATGAGTCCTAAATTCTGATAATAAATTCTGCAAAGGGGAAGAGATAAAGGAGAAAATCATCTGTTTTTATAGTCCCAGGAAAATTATTCACCATACTAGGCTAAGATTAAGACATGACAGAAATAGATAATTTGACCACTTAAAGCTACTGACTTCTTCATATTCATAGTGGGCATGCCTCCCAGGTCTTAGGCATTTTATTATTTCTCAACACACATTCTCCTTGCAGTCAAAACCTCTCCAGTATAGTCATTCAGTAAACTATTAGTAAAAAAAAAAAAAAAAGTGTAGTTGACGTTGATATCATTGTAAATTCTAACAGTGATCTGGCAGAAATTTCAGGGATGGTGCGAGTAAATTTATTTCCATATTTACTTCCTTGTAGGTTGTTTTTGTTTTTCTTTACCAAATAGAGAAAAAACTAGTGCTATTTTTAAGAACTCAGATGAAATGAGTTAGCAAAAGCAGCATTCTTGCCACTGCAAATGCTTCCTACTTTAGGACAGTGACCTCAGAAGGACTATAAAATATGACATTTATCTTTCACTTCTCTTTACATAGAATATATCTGTTACCAACTTCCTCATGGCTGTTTTTACTTCTTTGTTTCGTAATGTGTAAATGATGGGGTTAAGTAAAGGGAATATCACAGTATGGAATACAGACACCACTTTATCTAGGGAAAAAGAGTCAAATGGGCGAGCATAAATGTAGATGGATGGCCCAAACATTAGCACCACAATGGTGATGTGGGAATAGCAGGTGGATATGGCCCGGCTGGTACTCTCACCGGAGCCTGAATGTTTCTTGAGCATGGCCAGGAGGAAGGCATAGGATATCAGTAGAGCAATGAAACACACTACAGAGATCAGACCACTGCTAAAGATCATCACTAACTCCTCTGGGAAGGTGTTGGCACAGGCAATCCGGACAACCTGTGTGATGTCACAGAAGTAGCTGTCTAACTCATTGGGCCCACAGAAGGGAAGTCGAACAATGAGAATCACCTGTATTATAGAATGAACAAAGCCTCCCATCCAGGAGAGAGCAACCAGAATACAGCAGAGACGTCGATTCATGATGGTAGCATAGTGGAGCGGACGGCAGATGGCAGCGTAGCGGTCAAAGGCCATCACTGTGAGCAGGAACATCTCTGAGGCCCCGACAAAGTGCAAGAAGAAGAGCTGTGCAATGCAGCCTCCAAAGGAAATTACCTTCCTCTCCACAAAGAAGTCTACGAGCATTTTAGGGGCTGTAACGGAGGAATACCAAATGTCAAGGAAGGCCAGATTAGCCAACAGGAAATACATGGGTGAGGTCAGATGGGGGTCAAGCCTGATGGTGCAAATAATAAGAATATTTCCTGGAAGAATGAACAAATAGAAGAATAGAAATATAGCAAATAGAACTAGTTGTACCTCCCGAGTCTGTGACAGGCCAGTGAGAACAAATTCTGTCACCCTGGTATAATTTGCAGGTTCCATTTCTTCACTTTTTTTCATAATATGGCTATGAAAAATAAATAAATTATAATTATTCCAAATAGCATTAAACTAGAGTTATATTACTGCTTTCAAAGTCATTTTCTGTTTTCTGTCATTGAGATATTACACTAGGACACATTTGTTTTATGTCTGATAAGCCAAAATATGCTACTTCTTCAATGAAGGACTAACCAACACGTGTATTTTCCACATGAACATGACCATGGCCTGAAATGCTATAAAATCCATAACAATTTTACCCTGGCCTGCATTTGTGATTTAATGCATGTCAGAACAAAACTTCACATATGACAATGAAAGCGCTACACCAAAATGTATATCTTCTGTGTCACTTCTAAAGTAATCCATTTGTTCATTCTACAAATATTAGGGAGTATCAGTGCTAACTGCTGAGAATACAACAATGAACAGGAATGACAGTTTATGCCTCACTGAAGTTACATTTTAGAAATACAGACAGAAAGTAAATTATTAAACAAACAATAAGTAAATGAATGAAATGTAAGTAAAATAAATAATTACCACTATTGACAGGAGACAAGAAGAAAATGAAAAGGGAATTATGATAGAGGATAAATGATGGTGGCATGTTGTAGTGATGCATGGTATTGGTATTTTTAGACAAGCTTCTCTGAATTGGTGACATTTCATCTAACTTTAAGGTAGGAGTTAAGCTTCCAAATCTTAGCTATTGTAAACAACACTCAAATGAACATAGGGATGCATATATTATTTTAAATTAATGTTTCACATTTCTTTGGATATATTTCCAGAAGTGGAATAGCTGAGCCATGAGGCTATTCTATTTTTTTTTTTTACTTACTTTTTTCTAGAACACTTATTTTTAAAATTAAATTTATTAGGGTAGCATTGGTTAAGAAAATTATATAAGTTTCAAGTATACAATTTTATATGACATCATTTGTATAATGTATTGTGTGTTTACCACCCCAAGTCAAGTCTCCTTCTATCACCATTTATGACCCTTTTATCCTCATCTGCCTACCCCCAACCTCCTTCCCTAAGGAAACTCCATACTGTTTCTCACAGTAGCTACTGACATAAATACAGACATAAAGATCAAAGGAACAGAACAGAGAGCCCAAGAAAAAAAAACTCCCCTTCATGGTCAATTAATATTTGACAACGGAGGCAAGAACATACAATGGGATAAAGACAGTCTATTTAATAAATGATGTTGGGAAAATTGGACAGATACATGAAAAACAAATGAAACTAGACCACCTCCTTACAGAATACACAAGAATAAACTCAAAATGGATTAAAACTTAAATGTAAGACTTGAAAATTTGACTCAGAAGAAAACAAAGGCAGTAAAATCTTGGACATGCTTCATAGCAATATTTTTCTGATATATCTCCTCAGGCATGGGAAACAAAAGAGAAAAATATACAAATGGGACTAAATCAAACTAAAAAGGTTTTATACAGTAAAGGAAACCATCAACAAAATGAAAAGACAATTCACTAAATGGCAAAACATATTTACCGATAATGCAACTGCTAAGGGGTTAATACCAAAACACATAAAAAACTTATGCAATTTAACACACACATACACACACACACACACACACACACACACACACACACACACACAAATCCAATTAAAAAGTGGGCAAAAGATCTAAATAGACATTTATCCAAAAGAACTTACAAATGGTCAATAGACATACTGAGGCAGAAGTAGAAACATTGCTAGGCAAATAGAATGGGGAAACAGACAAAATAGTTTAGAAAGTCCAAATAATTTAACCAATTCACAGCCAGCTAGTGAATTGTAAGACCTTATCTTTCCCTACCAAGAACATTTGAGAACAAATAGCATATACCTCTCTTCCCTGACCAGAGAATAAACCACACTGATGAGGGAGATAGAGAACAGAGACCAAATTAATGTCAATTATGCCAGCCAAATCAAGGATGAATGAAGTCAGCGAAACAAATAACAAAAACCCAACTAGAGCCAGACAGACCCAAGATAAAAATAAAACACTGAAGCTGACCAGAGAATAATCCCAAGCTTCCTTAGATGCTCCTTTTGACATTAAATCAGCATATTAAAAATGAACCTGGAAAGCTGTTGGATATTCTGATGAAACCTAAGATTCTTGCCTGCAGAAGAAAGATAAAAACTTCCAAAACAAAGGATACCAGCATGGGTTCCCTCTGGAGCATACCCATGCCTTTTCTCTGGCATGAATTTTTACTTTCTTTCTTCCAAACGCTAAGGGTCCCCAAGAAACTTGCAACCACAGAAGCAGCAGGCAGCAACAGCTCACCCTGGGCTTACCTCCTGAACCTGTCTCCAAGGCCCCCCATTTTCTCTGACTACCCAGTTAACTAAAAGCAGCCCCATTTTAGCTCACTTCTGTCACTGTGACCTTTACTTCCCAGTGAGCCAACAGCAGCCCCACCTTGACTCCCTTCTTTCCTATCACATTTCTAAAGAGCCAAAGCAAGGTACCGCCTAGTCTCTCTCCTGGTACTTCTTCTGTCCAAGTTGTTCCTTTGTTTCACTATCCCTAGTTTAATAAACTTAACTCTCAAAAGCACCTGGACTTGTGTTGTGAAATATCTCCTGCACAAAATCAAGAATTTACACACCACAGGCTGACCTGAGGCAGACCTGCTCCTGGCCTGGCCCTCATCCAGTAAAAATATGAAATGTTACTCAGTATCACTAATCATCAGAGAAAAGCAAATTGAAAACACAAGGATATACCACCTCACACTTGGCAGAATGGCTATTATCAATAAATCAACAAACAAGAAGTGTTGGCAAAGATGTGGAGAAAAGGGAAATCTTGTGAACTTTAGGTGGGAATGCAGACTGGTGTAGCAAAAGTTAGAAGCAGCTCCAAGTGCCCATTAGTAGATGAGTGGATAAAAAAAATATGGTACATTTACACAATGGGATAATACTTGTCAGTCTCTTGTAAAAGAGATGTCCTCGATTGAAGAGAGTGCAGGCTTGGCTGAGGGACAC
This sequence comes from Pipistrellus hanaki, assembly GCF_964339955.1. NCBI lineage: Eukaryota > Metazoa > Chordata > Mammalia > Chiroptera > Vespertilionidae > Pipistrellus > Pipistrellus hanaki. Next base: position 69,657,267 of record NC_140503.1, read on the forward strand.
TCCCCGACACCCCCAGAGCACAAATTTTGTGCACCAGGCCTCTAGATTAAAATGATAAAGTAAGAGAGAAGAATTTTGGAAATAGAGAAGAACAAATGCAAAGGCCTCATGGCAAGGAAGAGTTTCTAGGAACTGGAGAAGACCTGTGACTGATCAAAACACAAGAACAAAATAAAGAGATAGTCAAAGGCTCAGAAATGTAGTCTACAGTAAGAAAACTGGATTTTAACAGCTTCCAATATATTTTTTAAAAAATCTAAAGAATAGCTTAACAAGACTTGCAATTTAGAAATGTCACTGGTTGCTACACAAATAAATTAAAGTGGGATTATGGTGAGGGGGGAGATAATATGGCTTAAAGATATAGCAACAACTATTTAGAGATGCAATTGGCAGGATTAAATGTTGCTTGCTTGTTATTATTGTCATACTACCAAAGTCAGCTGGAATTTGAGCACCACAGGTGCAAACTTTTAAGGAACTTATATTTCTTTATATATTGCGTCTAAAATGAGGTTCTCCTAGCACATTCCAGATTCTTAATAAAATTTGATTGAATCTTCCATAAATATTTAGGAATGCCCTGTCATACTCTAAGAAAATCTTGGGGAAATAATGTACAACATAAATTGATGAACAGAAACAGACCCGGAGACAGAGAAGCAGTGATCAGAGTTTCAAACCTCAGAGAGAAGGTAGGGGAGGGTGGGGACAAGGGGAGAGATCAACCAAAGGACTTCTTGCATGCATATAAGCCTAACCAGTGGTCATGGACAACAGGGAGGTGGGGGCATACGTGGGAAGGGGTTTGGGATGGGAATTGGGGGATGAGGACAATTATGTGATACCATAGTCAATAAAGAAATTTAAAAAGAAGAAAATCTTGGGATTATGCAAATAAAATCCAGAGCAAGGAATTATGTTTTAAGGGATTTCTTTGGGAGATAAGCCATCCATGGAGACTGAGTTAGGAAGTTTATTTTCAAGGCTGCTATTTAGAGAGGGGTAGCTATTCCAAACCAGTGCTTATTCTTTTTTTGAAGCTTATGTTTTGTTTATAAGATTATATAGGTTTCAAGTGTACATTTCTATGATACATGATCTGTATATAGTTTTGTGTGCCCACCACCCAAAGTGAAATAATCTTTCTTCACCATATATTTAACCCCCTTTACTCTTTACTATCAACCCTCCCATCCACTTCCCTCTAGTAACTATCTGTATCCATGAGTCCTTTCTTTAAGCATCTGTATCAGTTAGTCAAGAGGATTTAAGTTCATCCTACATTCACCCATCTACACTTCTTAAGTTTCTGGATGCAAGCCTACTTCTCTCTCTCTCTCTCTCTCTCTCTCTCTCTCTCTCTCTCTCTCTCCCCTGTTTTTTTTTAAATTAAAAATTGTATATATTTCAGGTGTATAGCACACTGATTCAATATACATATACATTATGCAATGAGTACTACCTAATGAATGCAAGCTAATTAACCTCTTTTCACATAGTTCCCACTTCTTTCTGTGATGAAAATATCTGAAATCCATTCTCATAGAAAATGTTCAGTATTTAATATGATATTATTAACTTAATAATAATTCTGTACATTAGATCTCAACACACATAACTGCAATTTGTACCTTGTGGCCAACATACCCTTATTTTCCTTACCTTTCCCCCATCCAGCAAATGCCATTCTACTCTTAAATGTATAAAAATATGAGGTAGATGATAAATAGATAGATGATAGATAGGTAGGTACGTAGATAGATAGATAAATAGATAGATAATAGGATGGATAGGTAGATGATAGAAAGATAGATAGATAGATAGATAGATAGATAGATAGATAGATAGATGATAGATAGAAGATACTACCTTTTGAAACAACCTGGTTGAACCTGGTGTTATTCTAAGTAAAATAAGCCAGGCACTGAATGATTTCACTTACATGTGGAATCTTAAGCCTGCTCCTCCTTTCACAACATCCAGTGAATTCCCATTTTGTACTTAATCTGCAGGGATGTAGTATCTAGAGGATGACTATGGAGATACCTAGGATTGCAGAGGCCATTCCCATAGGTGAATGAACTATGAACTCTCCTCAAGGGAACAAAAGCTTTGGTGGAAAAACAAGAATCTGTGTAGAAATTCTTCCTTACTAACAAGGCAATGTTTATCCATGCATCTAGTAAAGCTCTTGGTAATCACAAGGAGAACAGTCACTTTGCTAATTTGAGAAATTTAAGGAGGCTATCACATAGATCCTAAACTAGTAAAAGATTAACTGATTCAAGAGATACTGGATTATATTCATGCAAGAAGCTTATTTTTTTTTTTAAATAGCTATTATTTGTAATCATTTTCCACTCTTTTTTTCTTAGATGATGTGACTGGAGAAGCCCATAGCCCTCTGAGAAAAAGGCACTGATCCTAACCGCTCTTGAAAATCCCAAAATACCTCATAACTGAAAAAAAACGCTTTTAGACATTACCTCAATAACTTCAGGTAGGAGGATTAAGCTAAAACTGGAAAAGCAGGATAATGGAAGAAAAGAAAAAGTTTGTATTAATGAAGAGAAAGAATGCTATAAAAGAAAAAGGAAGTTATTAGTCCTGTATTTCTTCTGAAGATGCAAACAGCCCATCTTTATGGGTTACATTGCCATTTTGTTATTTAAATAAAAAAGTAAAAAAAATAGTTTTATAAAAATAAAAAAGGAAACTGTTTATAAATATATTCAAGTAGTGATTTATTGAAAACCCTTTCCCAGAGAAAATACTTAGTCTTTCAAACCTGCTCATCATGGGAATAAGGTGAAGGCAGTAGAGCTTTAGCTCGCCTGAACTATGGCAAGGAGCAAAGGAAACACAGAAATTTGGAATGAGTCCAGGCAAGGGTAAGTGTGAAGGTAAGAACAATAGGAAGGTAATAAATTTTTAGAAAATAAAGATATGTGAAGTTTTATTTATTTATTTTTTTTTAGAGAGAGTATTCTACTTCCATAAGATCCATGTTAGAGAAAAATCATATATATATTTGAATGATTTTCCCTAACATGGATCTTATGGAAGTAGAATACTTATATATAAAAGTCTAAGTGACCGTTTGATCAGGTTGTGCACTGGTGGGGTCCCTCAGCCTGGCCTGTGGCCATCGGGCTGAAACCGGCCTAGTGCATAGATTCTTGCACCAGTGCAGTCCCTCAGCCTGGCCTGTAGGGATTGGGCCAAAACTGATAGTCTGGCATCCTCCAAGGGGTCCTGGATTGCAAGAGGGCACAGGCCAGGCCAAGGGATCCCACTGGTGCACAAATCTGTGCACTGGGCCCCTAGTATTTTTATAACTAGCTAAGAAATCATATAAACAAAGTTGTTATTTGAAGGCTTTTGTTTTATCTTTACAACTATATAAATGTTGCATACACATGATAATTTTTAAATTTCTCCAAAATCTTAATATAGAATTTAATTTCAAGAAGTGCAGTATACTCATCTGATTTTTACTCCACATTGAGAGATAGCTATAAAGAGCATGGAGCAAAAATTGAGAGACTTGGAATCTCATCCTAGCTCAGCCACCAGTCTGTGTCATGTTGGGAAGATCATCCAACCTTCCTCTATAGCAGTTTTTCCCTAACAACATATATTTTTTTTAACTTTAAAGAATATTCTAGTTACATAGTACTAGTTTCATAGTATTCTATGAAAATGAAAATGTATTGAGAATAGAAGTTCCAGAAATGTAAATTAAAATTAAAAATAATATGGCCTGGCTGGAGTGGCTCAGTGGTTGAGCACCAACCTATAAACTAGGAGTTGACAGTTTGATTCCTGATCAGGGCACATGCCCAGGTTGCAGGCTTGATCCCCAGTACAGAGTGTGCAAGAGGCACTGATCCATGATTCTCTCTCATCATTGATGTTTCTCTCTCTCTCTCTCTCTCTCTCTCTCTCTCTCTCTCTCTCTCTCCCTCCCTCTCTGAAATCAATAAAAATATATTTTAAAAAGTAATAAAGTAAAATAAAAAATAATTTTATTATTTGGTGATGATGTGGAGAGACAGTGTTATAATCACTATTGTGGATCTTCCCAGCACATAAAAAATAATTTAAATCAATTTTTTCTATTCTTAACTTTTCAAACTCACCTATCTTATCCTGTAAGATAGTGAAGAGATAGTGTACAAAAATATCTTCACTATATAAATGGGTATATGGAGACCAGAAACCTTGAGTCTCATAAATAAATCAGTAACAGAAAATACCAAAATGTAGTCATTATCTTGATTTGCTATATACTTTGCTGCCCACAGTATACTACAGTAGGCAAAAAAGAGCATTAGGATAACTTAAGAGCTGATCTCAATATTAGAGTTTTGAGGATCATTTACTGGTTGAACATTTCTCTTAAAATATACTTAAATATGAAGCATGAGTGTCATTTTAACAGAGCTGATCACTTACTAGCTGTCTGATCTTGAGCAACTCACTTCTCTCTGTATGGGCCCTATCAATCCACAGGATATGTGTCCCTCAATCCACATGATATGATAATAGTACAATAATAGTATTACTGTAAGGATTAATGAACTAATGCATGTAAAGCTCAGAAAAATAAGTGGTAAATAGCTTACATTTTTATTATTGTTGTTGTTGATGTTATGTTCTCTTGGAAAGTAACAAGTTTAAGAGAGACATTTTCATGCTAATTAATATATGATTTCCAAAATATTACCCTTTAATGTCAATTCATACTTCTTTATCCTTACTCTATCCCCAAATACTACCCTTAGAAAAGAGGGCAAGAACATCTGACTTCTAAACACTGGCATCTCCTCTCATTTTCTCTAGATGACAGTCTTATGTGACTGTTGATAAATCATTATTATTAAATCTTCCAGCTATTCTCAAGATTTTTTTTAAATGCCTGAAATTTTAAATAAATAACCTTTAGCCCCATAAAAATTTGGGCTCCCATTGTAGCACTTTCTTCACATCCCCTATAAAAACTTTACTGATTGCACTGTAATTTTTCAGTTTATATATTGGTCAACATATAACAGAAACGCTAAGCCCTTCAAGGACATGAAGCATGCCTCACTTGTATGTCCATCTAGTGTTTAGGATAGCTCCTGGATCACTAGGATCCTTAACATGCATTTATTGAATGAATGAATGAATGAATGAATGAATGAATGAATGATAAAACAGATTTTCAAGTAAATAAATACATTAATTGATGACTTAGTAGAAAAAGTTGTCAAATCTTTCCAAATAAAATTATTTTATATTTCATTTGGTGTTTTCTGTTGCTACTTCATTATTTCTAATTTTATTTCATGGAACCTCTTTTTAAAATATTATACCTATTCTATATCCATATTAATTTTAAATATGAGGCTCTTTGCTTTTAAGTTTCTTTTTTTAATTTATTTATTTACTTCTAAAGTAATTGCTACTACCAACTCTAATTCCTTCAAAATGAAACATCTCAGGCCCTATCTTTCCCACCTTCTTCACAGTGGGCATCTTGAAAAACCATCATAAGTTTGTTTTTTCCTGATTTTATTTCAAGAGTGACAAGATTGAAATTTTTCAAAATTTATTTTAATTATTTGGCATTCTGAAGACCCATAAACCAGAACAACCTTCTCTGTTTGAGGTTGTTTAAGTAGGTTTATTCTTAAGTATGAGATGACCAAGGTATCTTCTCAATGCTCTTTTCAGCCTTGAGTTTAAATAGGTTAGTTGTGTGTATCAATCAAGAAAAGAAAGTTTATTAATTAACTTTATGTTTAACATCTGCTGTATTCAATCTCTACATTTTTCTAACACCTTTCCTTACTGAAGGTTTTCTGACTTCTTAACACTATTACATGAAGATTTTATATAGTTGTTCCAATCATTATATTCATCACATTGTCCCCAAAATAGAGTGCTTAATGTAAATATTATTATACCATTTTTCCACCTACCAATTATTGGTGCTAGTCTTGGTACAGTCAGGAACAATAGAGGAGGTAGAAGATGCCTTTCCCCCATCCACACAGAAAGCTTTATCTTCTTTATTGGTATATATCAGTTTCTTCCCTGATGTGACAATGAGTTAACTAGCACCATGGATTGTGACTAGGAAAATAATTTCTCAGGAGGCCAGGTCCACCCAGCTAGGAATCAAAACCCTGAGGGAATAATTTAAAAGTTGACGTGTGCTTCATCCGAGGACCATAGAAACACAACATTTGCATTGTCCAAGTTAAATGGGCTATGCAAATGTTGGAACAAGATAAATGCTAATTTCCTTGGATGAGGAAAGAAAAATATTATGATGTGTGATATGCCCTCTACAATATGATGTGCATTTCCCATTCTACTGTCCCAAAGGACTGTATTGCTTAAAGATGGTGTATACTTAGGAAAAAGGAAATCTTTTCAAATCTAATATAAATACTACATAAATTGCTTGAACACTTTAAACATGGTTGTAATAAAATCCTTAAGTAATAACTCATTATTTCTTTTATCCAATGTCTTATCCAATGTGCTTACTTATTATCTACTACATGTCAGACATAGCATGAGACAAGTCATATAATAATGAACAAGAAATAGTCCTTATTTCCCTAAATCAACCTATAATTAATTCTCCCACCTATGAAGAGTTGTAATCTGGTGTGGTCTTACTTTGACCACTGGGTGCACTGGCTCTTGGATCTCCAGGGAGGTACAAAGTCAACCCCAGCTGGAGCTACAGAAAGATCTGCAGATTCCTCCTCTTAGTTTGGGGTTTGGAGGTGCCCAGAGGAGACCCAGCTGTGAAGCAAAGCAGACCGCTGAGGAACCTTAGGCCTTCTTTTGGAAGCTCTGGGGGGTTTTGACCCAGCTGCAGTTTGTTAGGTTAGGTTGCAAAAGGCCAGACCATCCATATGCAAACATGTGCTTCTGTGCACAGCTTGGGTAGGGTTGTAAATTGGGTGGGGCATGATCTCAGGGAATCACCGGGCAGTGCAAACAGCAATGGTTGCCCATTAACCCTGCTCCAAATAGGTCCCTGAGTCTCTGTGTCCCATGGCCACGTGCAGGAACAATGAACACTGTAACCACCTCTGAGAGAAAGCTGCCCTTGTGTTCTGGCACGATGCCAGATAATACAGTTTCTCCCCATATGAGTCTGGGTCCCCAGAGTCTCACCTGGTACTGGAATTCAGAGCTGTAGGAAGTTTGTATCTTCCTCCCAATTTAAAAAGACCACAGCATACCCAGTTGCCAGCCTGTTTCCTCGCCTCCATATCTTCACTCTTTTGCACCTTTGTACCTTCTACCAATCTATATGCACTCTTCTCTTTCCTTCTTCTTGAAGAATTTCCACTCAGCCAGCCTTCCCATGGTTCTGGATGATATCTGTTTTTTCTTTTAGTTGTAGTTTTGATGTGATTGTACAAGACAGCAAGTTCAGGTGTTTACCTATGCTGCCATCTTGGTTCTTCCCACAAATGTGTATTTTTAAAGAATTTGGTTACAAAATATTTTCAGAAAGTTTAGCTTATATTCAATTGTAAATGATTGAAAACTTCAATGAATTTTTCTTCAACTTTTTATTAAATGTACATAAATATACACAGACAATAAAAGTGTGAGATTAAAAAGTAAAAGTAAAAAAAAAAGTGTGAGATTATCTACAAATCTACCAGATTAACACAAAAATAATAGAAAATTTTGAGTTTCTTTCCAACTGATGTTTCATTTATAAGGCTTTCTAACTCAATTTCCTTGGGCAAGTTCCTACCTCTTGGAAAATCAATTTTCTTATTTGTAAACTGAGATGCTAAAAGTATATAACAGTATGAAATAAAATCAAGAAAACATATGTCGCATGCCCAGAACAGAGTCTGGCACATATTAATACCATCAATTATAATCATGATAATAAAAAGGAAATGAAAGTGTTATTAAGACTAATAAATAATGTATTCCAAATTCTAGTGAGAATAAGTTTTAATTAATAAGAAAGTAATGCTGAATTCATTATTTAACTTAACTAGATTTTAACATGTAACTGATTCATGAAATAGACCAATTGAAGAATGGATGGCAGTTGTTCTAGGTCAGAGAACCTAAGTAATCATCCTGTCGCCCTTCCAAATGTTCTCTGAAAGAGAAACCTTCTGATGAGGGTTTCAGAGACAGGCAGCCATTTCATTTGTGATCTCCGAAGGTAGAATGTGAAAGATTTTACTCTAATATCATTCAATTTCTATACTGTAAATATGTCAACACTCTTGGAAGCATATAACTGTGTGAGCATCTGGGAGTGATGGGTGGAAAGAGAGAATGGAAGATTGAACCATTACTTTCTCTTACTCTCTCTATTACCAGCCATGAACACCACCATCTTCCTTCCCCGGAGTCTTAACATCCCAAAGATTCTGGTATAGAAACCTGTATTTCTCTTGAGTATTCCTCTTGGTTGGTACTTTACAGCCTTCCCTACTCTGTCAAATCAGTAACCATACTTTTGTCTACTCTTTTCCAAACATTTGTTGGAATCTTTTGCCTGCATTTAGCTTCTGTCTTGTTTTCTTTGTTCTTGTGAGTCTAAATTTCCCCCCTTTTACTGTTGTTCGTATTGTTATTACTATTATCATTATTTGTTTGGCCCTTAGAAATAAAAACTAAAGGGGTAAGAAGGGGTATTAAAGGATAAAGATGGTCAAATATATGGTAAGAGAAGATTTGACTTTGGGTGGTGAACATACAATGAAATATATAGATGATGTATCATAGACTCACACATGCAACCTATAAAATTTTATTAATCAGTGTCACCCTTTTATAAATTATATTTATTTTTTATAAATATAATTTATAAAACATAAATACAGTGAGATAAGTGCAGGGAATATGGAGGGGAAATTAGATATTTACTTGCCCTGGACAGTTTAGCTCAATGGTTAGAGAGTGGGACTGCTGACTGAAAGGTCACAGCTATCCGATTGGCAGTCAAGGGCACATACCTCAGTTATAGGTTGGATTTCCTACCCAGGTTGGGATATGTATGGGAGGCAACCAATCTTATGTGTCTCTCTCATGTGAATGTGATGTTGTTGTTTTTCTCTCTTTCTCCGTCTTCCTCCCTCCCTTCTACTCTCTCAAAAGAAATCAATGGGGGAAAATATCCTTGAGTGAAGACTTAAAAAAAAAATAGGTATTTATAAAGAGGATAAAATGTTCATTTTTTTGTAGAGTAAAAGCAATATGAAAAATAACTATAGGGTAATGCAATATTTTAGTGGGATCACCACTCAGTTAAGTATCTGTTACTAAGGAAAAAAAGGAATGAGTATTGTGTGACAACCAGCAAACTCTGTCACAAGTATCCGCTGTGCATCCAGTGCCATTCTGGGGGAGTAAAAAAGAAGATACTTTATTTATACCCTCAATATATGGAAGTGAGATTTAAAAAAATAAACAAGAAACAGTAAAAATAAGCATATAATACCACTTTACAAAATTTATACAGAATGCTTAAGGAGTACAAAAAATCAATGTTAGATTAAAGAATCAGGGCAGAATTCTTGAAAGATATGAGTAATGAAATAATATCTAGAAAGTTCCTCAGGACAAAAATGTCTATTCTGAAGAATTGAGAATATCCAGATATTTTCCAACTTTACTAAGAACACAAGAAAAAAAGTGCTTAATCCATTTTGTCTTTTAATTTTAATAATATATGTAATTATTCTATTCTAATAAAAATGATTAATAAATATTTTAAAAGAAAATATTTTAACTAAAATTTTATAATATGAATATATCTTCTTGACATAATAACTTTAGTATTTCAAATGTCAATTCTTTTTAGTACCCATAGTCTTTTCCATGTATTGAAAAATATAAAATAAGATTGCTTTTAATAAAATAACATAATACTGGGATGATATAGAGTAATTGAATTCTCCAATAGAATCTTTTAAAAAATGCTTAAGACCAAAATATGTAAAATGCTCCTTTCTTCACCTCCCACTCATATAGAAACCATCCATTGTGCAGTTTGTCAGTTCATATTAACCCCTTCCATGCCTGCAGTGTATACTTCTATGTCTGCATGTTCTGCATTTGTTATACTGTGTTATAATTATCTCCTTATGAATCTATTTCCTCTACTTATTATAGGATATTTCTGGAGGAAGTCTAGAGAAGGAAGAGTAAGAGAGATAGACAAGTTGAACTTTTGATTTTAGGAGAAATTATTTGATTCCTCAGAGATATATTTCTCTTGTATCCCCATTCTAAATCATTAAATGATAGCTTAAGAGTGTTTGATTTTGAAGGGACTAAATGAAATACCAAGTAGGTGTGTTTACTCTCCCACTCTAGAAGTAAGGGAGGATGATAAGCCTTGCCAATATGGAAAGATTTAAAGTTAAACCCACCTAAATGCCCACACCCCTCTGGTATTTGTGTCCATTGGTTAGGCTTATATGCGTACATACAAGTCCTTTGGTTGATCTCTCCCCTTTATCCCTACCCTCCTCTATCTTCCCTCTGAGGTTTGGTGGACTGATCGATGCTTCTCTGTCTCTTGATTTGTTTTTGTTGGTCAGCTGATTAGGGCATGAATGGGGGATGGGGGCGATGGAGGGATAAGGACACATATGTAATAACTTAATCAATAATGAAAAAATAAACCCACCTAAATGCAGAGAAATGAAATATTCCCTGTTAAATTAAAAGTATGAGATAATTGAATTTTATTATTTTTTATTTTTTTTATATTTTATTGATTTTTTACAGAGAGGAAGGGAGATAGAGAGCTAGAAATGTCAATGAGAGAGAAATACAGACCAGCTGCCTCTTGCACACCCCCTACCGGGGATGTGCCCCCAACCAATGTACATGCCCCTGACCGGAATCGAACCTGGGACCTTTCAGTCCGCAGACCGACGCTCTACCGCTGAGCCAAACCGGTCTCGGCGAGATAATTGAATTTTAGAGACAATTCCTTAAAATTATTAATCTTGGGGATGGTTGAATGTATCAGCTAGCTCTCTGATTTTGCAATTCTGACAATCTTCCCATGCTGCTTTTCTCTCAAGGAGACCATGCGACTCCATAGCCACTTCATGGCATTCTTTACATCCTCGTTCCTCAGAGTATAGATGAGTGGGTTTAGCATTGGGGTGATGGTTGTGTAAAACACAGAGACAGCCTTATCCAGTGGGAAAGTAGTAGATGGACGAAGATAGATAAAGATACAAGGAACAAAGAAGAAAGTTACCACAGTAAAATGAGACCCACAGGTAGAGAGAGCCTTGCGCCGGCTTTCCGCAGACCGCTTCCGGAGACTCAGCAGAATGACTGTGTAGGAGGCCAGAAGAATGAGGAAACACCCCAGGGAAATGAGACCACTGTTGGCAATCACCAACATATTTACCAGGGTTGTATCAGCACAGGCAAGTTTTAGAACGGGGTGGACATCACAAAAGTAGTGGTCGATGACCTGCGCATTGCAGAAGGGCAGCTGAAAGGTCAGGAGGGTCTGAACAAAGGAATGACCCAGGGCTCCCAACCAGGACAGTGACGCCAGCACAATACAAGCATTGGCACTCATAATAGCGGTATAACGGAGAGGTTGGCAGATGGCAGCATAACGGTCAAAAGCCATGACAGTCAAAACGAAAATCTCTGCACAACCGAAAAAGTGGAAGGTAAACATCTGAGCTACACAGCCCCAGTAGGAGATAGTCTTTTTGTCAGAAACAAAGTCTGCAATCATCTTGGGTGCCGTGGCTGAGGAATAGGCGATATCCACAAAAGACAGGTTACTGAGGAAAAAATACATAGGTGTGTGGAGCCGGGAAACAGAGAAGACTGTAAGCAAAATGAGTAGATTTCCCACCATGATCGCGATGTAGAAGAGGAGGAAGAGGGCAAAGAACATCAGCTGCATCCCAGGATCTTGGGAAAGTCCTAGAAATATAAACTCAGTAACATTGTTGGCCACGTCCATGGGGACCCAGGTAAGACTGGTAGAGTGGCTCTGGTTCTCTGCAAAAATAAATGTTTAGGAACCATTGTAAGTTCAGAAAGCCTAAAACAAAGAGTCTTGTAAAAGTATTTAGGTGATGCTAAATATAGTAGAAAAGGCTATTTATATCTCTTATATTTAGTTAATAGACATTTTTCTCATTAACTTTCTGACCACATTATTTACTTACATTTGATATTTCTGTTTCATTTAGACTGTTTCTTTTTCCCAAACAAGAATCTAGAGAATATGAATTTTTTTTTTCCTATTGAATTTAATGGCTCTTTTTTCTAATCATCTCTCTCTTTTCTTCCCTCCCTCTTTCTCATAGAAATTCTCTTTGGATGAAAAACTTAAATTAATTATTAAATGGGCAAATTAATTTTTGAAGCTAGAGATAAAAGCAAGTAATTGAAATCTGAGATATGACTTTTTTAAATCCCCAGCTAAATCTTTTTTTTATATATAGTATATTCAGGTGAACTTTAAAATAATAACATTCTACTTAATCAAGTGAGAAATACTCCATTTCCAGTTTCTAAATTAGGTTGTAATTTCCAATACAATTAGAAATTAAGCCATTTTTAGTGACTGAAAATAGCATAAACAATGGCCCCCTGCTTATCAACAACCTATGCTTATTAATCAACATTGCAGCAGTTTGAGTCCTAAGACTTGAACTGCATGTAAAAATTCAAATTTGCTTGCCAGGAAGGAATACATGAGTGGTCAAACTATACAGAGAAATACTTTTTCTATGTTGCTCTAAAGATTTGAAAAGTTTAAAAATTATCGAAGTCTCTATCCTCCTCAATCCTTTTGCCTTGAAACAGCCCCAGATAATTCTCCATTCTTGCAGTCTTAGGTAAGAATTCCTATTAGTAATAAAAATTTTTATACAGATGATGCTATAAATGGCACTTACAAAACAAGTGTCTGATGCTGTTTTTAAAATGATATACAAAAATACTTAAGGCATATAAAAAACTATTGGATAAAAACAATAAGAAAATAATTCTTGAAAAAGATGAATTATGAGACAAGATCTAAAGATATTCCTTACATGGGGAAGAGGACATCTGTAATTTTTTCAACAATAAAGATAAAAAATTTAAAAAATAAAAACAAAGAATTGTTCAGAATAAAGATAACACTCTGAATCATGCAAAGTATTAACTATTCGTCATCTTCAGTAGGAGCATCTCATTGCTGCATGGACAGTGGAAAGAGCACTGCCTAGGAGCTGAGAGAGTCCAAGTTTGAGCACCCTCACCAACTAGTACCTTTGGCTAAATCCATTTTTGTGTTGTTGTTTTCTGAATCTTGGTTTCCTCATCTATAGAGGTAGGTATTGGCAGAGTTAGCATTTGAACTTAGGCTATGAGACCTCAAAATTTATTTTTTAATGATTATGCATACTCCTGAGTATGATGGTATTAGTCACCTATTTCCTGCTAATTATGAAGAGTTGGTGTCTTTTTTAAACTACATCCTGTACTTAGAGACAAAGACTATAGTTGCAACTGGCAAGATTATCACAACATACACAATTTTCCCCAAGTTTCCTCAAATTAAGCTTACAATAAGAATGCAGCCGAAGGCGGTTTGGCTCAGTGGATAGAGCATCAGCCTGGGGACTGAAAGGTCCTGGGTTCCGGTCAAGGGCATGTACCTTGGCTACAGGTACATTCCCAGTAGGGGGTGTGAAAGAGGCAGCTGATCAGTGATTCTCTCTCATAGATATTTCTAACTCTCTATCCCTCTCTCTTCCTCTCTGTAAAAAATCAATAAAATATATTTTTTAAAAAGAATGCAATAACAAGTTAATGTTAATTAACTGTTAGTCTAGACATTATTTCATTTGACATGTGTTGACTATCAAATAGAGGAGGCTCTAATGTAAACTCACAATCACAGTCCCTGAGATAAAGGTAAAAAAGCCAGATGAGTCAGGGACACCTTTCTAGAGAAGGTCTTTATTAAGCAGAACTTGAAGAGACTGAAGGGTGTGGGCACAGAATAGTGGACAAGACAGGAAGGACATTCTAGGACTAGTGAATATGAAGATAAATGGTACAAATCATTATAGCATCCTCTATGAAGAACGCCAAACTACTTTATAATGACTCATCACAGAATCCATGAAGAGAAGTGTCAAGAAACGAGGCTAAAAAAGATGAGTGCTCAGATCATAAAGTCTTGTTTGACAAGTTGAGGAGGTGAAATGTATTTTGAATGATTTGAGGCTTCATAAAGAAAGATCTCTCCCATGGCAGGGTGTGTGTGGGGGGGGGGGGGGCGCGACAGCAATAGAGGTAGCAGAGAGTAATTGCTAAAGAATAAAAAATTTTAAAAAGAAGAAGCTTGAAATCAAGTTTGCCTAGGCTCAAATTCTCTATTACTTGCTAACATTATGATATCAGGTAAATTACTTAACTTTCTTTGGTCTCAATTTCTTCAAGTGTAAAATATAGATAAGAATATCACATACCACATAATTTCTATAGATAAACAGTGTGCTACACATAAGGCATTTATATACACAGCACACTGTAGGTAAACATATAATTATCATTACCTATTTTAGTAACTAGGAAACATGCCAACTACAAGAAGGGAGAGAAGCCTTAAGACACTAAACTCCTTACCACATTCATCTTCTAATTCTGATTATGTATATTTCTATGTTTGTCACAATTATAGAAAATTTTAATCTGCTTCTGAAATCCACTGTCTCAAATATATTCCATATCTTTGCATGGCTGTTTAATATACACACAAAAATGCTTATGCAGCTGCTCCATTCTTCCAGAATGGTGATAATCGTGACTTTATCTAGAGACCCCAAAAATTAATCCAAGTCTAAAACCCAAGAATTTTCTACTTGCTTCACTGAGAAAAAGAGCACAGGATTTAAAGATAGAGTAACTGGGCTTACTCACTGCTCTGCCTCTTATAGACTGTGTGATCTTAACACAATTTTCCCCACTTCTGCTAACCTCAGAGTCCTCCCCTGTTAGTCAATAGTTACAATAATAGACATAAAGCAATACGTGACCTGCACATCTTGATCATGATCACTTTAGTGGTGGAATTTCAAAAGCATTAGAAGCAGACCAGAGCCTCCATGGGACTGATTATTTCCACAGGTCCTTCCAGGTTCTTAGGTCGAATTTGACCTTTCTAGGATGATGCCAAGGAATATAAGCTAGTTATAATGGGATCTATACTGTTAAAGAAACAAGGTTGCTCTTTTATTTACCACCATGAGCCCAGCTAAATTATTTCAGATAGAACAAATAGCAAGACTGTAGCTCCCTGAAATCCTTTGTAAAGAGATTGAGTCATAATTTCTCCTATGAGCAATTTGCAAAGGGCAGAGATCAGATATTCTGGATCTCTTCCCTAACAGCAAGTTTCACAGTAAGCTCTTTGTGCAATAATGTCTGAGCAAGTGAAGTCTTGAGTGAAGTCTGCAAATAAGTTAATGCAACACTATATATATATATAGTGGTCAATATATTTACACATTTCATAATATATATTTACACATTTCACACAGCAGCAATATTTATTTATCTTTTCATTTAATATTTATTGCACACATTCTCTGTATTTGGTACTGTGCTATAAATATAAAAGGATAAATAAAACCCTATTCCTGACATAAGTCATTTATTTTAGAGTAATACCTTTAAATAACCTCCTCAAGTCATTTTAGATTTATGTAAAGATCAATATTCATATAGGTTAAAGGATCTTAAAAGTCACTTGACTTTATTTCAATCCTTTAGGAGTAGAGAAGAAATTGAATTATCTATTAGTTTTCACTGTTAGTGTTACAGTAAGGGCTAAATTCCAATTGAAATAATATACACACTTAAAATTACTTTCTGCACTATTTAATAGAATTGCTAAAACATATGTTGTAAAGTAGGTAAAATTTTTTTAAAATTCCTCTTTATCCTTGAATATGATTTGAATCAATGAAAATTTTACTTGCCTCTTTCACTGGCTAACTTGCCATTCCAGTTGGAAAACTTACTTCAGCTGTCTTCTTGAGCGTGGTCCCACCTCTTGGATCTAGACAATCTAAGATATGGGATCAATAAACTTTTCTGAGATAGAAATGTGATCTATTTTCAGATACTCATACTAAAAAAAAAAAAAAAAAAAAAAAAAAAAAAAAAAAAAAAAAAAAAAGTACTTCTAGTGATGATTTTTTACATATGTGCCACATTTCACAAAAAGGATTGTGCTTTCAGCCTAACAGGAGGTCCTGACCTCTCCCCCCAGCCTCAATTTTATAAGTTTACTAGTATCATCATACAATGGCTTCTGATCTTGGTCTGCAAGAACCGCTTTTTATGTTCCTGATTTCAAGAGAGAAAAACCATAAGCAGTTTTATGCCTCATCACAACCTTGAGGGAATTGTTGGGCCAGCGATTGGGTAACAGCTGGAGAGTATTATTAAGCAGAGAAAGTGAAAGTGTAATTACCACTAAATGACTCCTAATTAAAGTATATAAAAAGCTACTTGGTAAGTAGTTGATAAATATTGAGGCTATTTCTACAATTTGGCACCATACTGAACCACTAATTGAATAACAAAGTATTGGTTTATTAAAACTAATATAATATTTTACTTTATTTTAAAGCTAGAGGCATGTGCATGAAATTCGTGTACTGGAGGGATTGTCCCTCAGCCCTGAACCCTCTTTAATATGGGACCCTCAAGGGATGTCTGACTGCCAGGTGGGATCAGGCCTAAACGGGCAATCGAACATCCCTTTCACAATCCAGGACTGTTGGCTCCCATCTGCTCGCCTGCCTGCCTTCCTGATTGCCCCTAACTGCTTCTGCCTGCCAGCCTGATCACCCTCTAACCACTCCCCTGCCAGCCTGCTTGTCCCCAACTACCCTCCCTTGCAGGCCTGGTCCCTCCCAACTGCCCTCCCCTGCTGGCCATCTGTGTCCACATAGGGGCAGAAACTTTGGCCACATGTGGGCAGCCATCTTGTGAGTTGGAGTGATGGTCAATCTGCATATTACTCTTTTATTAGATAGGATAGAGACCTGGTGCATGGGGGGAGGGTCAGGGAGGGGGTGTCTAGCTGGTTTGCTCTGAAAAGTGTCCTGGATCAGGATGGGATTCCCTTGAGGCATGGGGCAGCCTGGGTGAGGGGCCTGTGCTGGTTTGAGGCCAGCCACAGCCCCCAGTGACCCAAGCAGAGGTCCTGGTATCTGGAATTTATTTATCTTCTACAATTGAAACTTTGTAGTCTGGAGCAGAACCAAGCCTTCTGCTGGCTCTGTGGTGGCAGCCATTTCTGTTGGGATTTATTTATCATATAATTGAAACTTTGTAGCCTTAAGCAGAGGCCAAAGCAGGCCAGGGCTGCAGAAGCTTGGCTTCCTCCATCACCGGGGGCAACCCTGCCTCCTGCTCTCTCCAGCTCCGTGGCTGCCGCCATTTTTGTTGGGATTTATTTATCTTTTGTAATTGAAACTTTATAGCCTTAAGTGGAGACCTGGGCTGGCCAGGGTGTGCGGAAAGCTTGGTCTCCTCCATCATCAGGGAAACCCAAGCCTCCCTCCTACTCTCTCTATGACCTCAACCATCTTGATTGGGCTATTTTGCATACTAGCTTCTGATTGGCTGGTGGGCATGGCTGGTTAGGTGTAGCAGAGTAATGGATAATTTGCATATTACTCTTTTATTAGGTAGGATTAGGAGCCCAGTGCACAAATTCATGCTCCTTGAAAGGAACTGTGGGCTATGAGGCTGCCATGGGCACATGGGTGGATCTCAGCCTATTTCTGTGCCTCTGCCCAACCCCTCGGGCCATGACCTCTGGTCTCCTGTATGCCAGCAGCCCCCGTCACTGCCTCTGCTCCCATGTGCTGATGGTGCTGGTCTTGCTTGCTCCTGCTGACAGCACTGAGTGATTGGGGCTGGAGCCAACAGTGGTTGTGAGCAGTGACTGCTGGCCCCAATCACTCCTCAGGAGCAGGGAGAGGTGGAGAAGCCCTCAGGGGTGATCAGGATCAGCAGCTGCTGCTCGCACCCACTGACAGCACTAAACCACCATTGGGATCAGTGCAGGCACCAGCAGCAGGTGTGAGTGATGGCTCTGGCACTGGCTGTAGTTGCTAGCGGGGCCAGCACTGGCAGTGGGTGCAAACAGCAGGTGTGGGCACCAAGCAGGACCATGGCGCACCGGAGCAAAGAATTTACAGTAAACACCAGAGTTTCAATTATAAATGATAGCAACACCCCTCCTCTCCACCTTGGTCTGGCACACCCACTCACCTGCTCCACCATCCTGCTGTGGCTGATACCCTCTATGTTCTGCACATGCCCCATGGTGGTCAGCGCATGTCATAGTGACTGGGTGTTCGGTTGTTTGATTGTTCTGCAGTTTGGTCTATTTGCATATTAGGGTTTTAAGCATATAGATTTGCTAAAGCTCAAGTAGGCAAGCACAATGTTTAATTTAGTGGCACTGTGAAGATACTGCCTTAGTCCTATTACATGAATGAGTTTCTAAAGTATATAGGTCAAGGGAGCTTGTTGAAGATGAGGATTATACTACTGGAGTCAATTATAAAATATATCACTAAATTAAAGCATAAACTTTCAATTCAAGCCTAAAATTCCATGTGTTTGAATAGCATAACCATATAATAGAAAATATGTAGTAATCCAAATAACATTCAACTTGTTAGTGACTTTTTAAGAACAAAAAGATTGTCATATTGCAGCATAAAGTGCTTTTTTGTTGTTGGCAATCATTTATTATTCTATGCCTCTGTTTTATAAGTAAAAGGGCTGTTTATAAAAGGAAATGGCTAACTGTGGTTGTCCTGGTTTTACTGGGTTCTCTATTCAATTCCTTTTGAGATGAAGGACTTTATCTTGTTCTATGTTTTCCTTCTTTCCTATCTTCCTTTCCTTCTATGTTCCTTCTTTTTTTATTATTCCCTTCCTTTCTTCACTCAAAAAGAATTCATCAAGCCGAACTGGTTTGGCTCAGTGGTAGAGCATTGGTCTGTGGACTGAAAGGTCCCAGGTTTGATTCCGGTCAAGGGCATGTATCTTGGTTGCGGGCACATCCCTGGTAGGGGGTGTGCAAGAGGCAGCTGGCCGATGTTTCTCTCTCATCGACGTTTCAAGCTCTCTATCTCTCTCCCTTCCTCTCTGTAAAAAAAATCAATAAAATATATTTTTTAAAAAGAATTCATCAAGACAAAGATGAATAATGTATAATATCACTTATATGTGATATTATACATTATTCTGAAAAAGCCAAATTTGTAGAATCAGAGAGTAGAATGTTGGTTACTAGGGAAGGAGAATTGGGGCAATATTAAAAGGGTACTAACTTGCAGCTGAAATATGAATAAATTTGGAGATCTAATGAACAGCATAGTGATTACAAGTAACAATACTGTACCATGTATTTCTTTTTGTTGTTGTTGTCTTTTTTGTTGTTTTTTTTTTGTTTGTTTAATCTTTATTATTGCAAGTATTACAGATGTCCCTCTTTTTCCCCCTCATAAACCTCCTCCACCTGGTCCCTGCCCTACCCCAGGCTTTCACCACCCAATTGTCTATCAGGGGTCTTCAAACTACGGCCCGCGGGCCACATGCAGCCCCCAGGGGAGTCTGATCCTGCCCGCCAGGTTTTTTGGGCAGTGAGCGCAGCCAAGGTGTTACAGTAGGAATTAGTAGTTCATATAGTCCGGCCCTCCAGCTCTCTGAGGGACCGTGATCTGGCCCCCACTTTAAAAAGTTTGAGGACCCCTGGATGTCCATAGGTAATATATATATGCATATAAGATCTTTGTTTAATCTCTTCCTGCTCCCCACTCTCCTCCCCTCTGAGAGTCATCAGTCTGTTCCATTTCCATACCTCTGGTTCTATTTTATTCACCAGTTTATTCTGTTCATTAGATTTCTTATTCATTTATTTGGATTTTTAGATTCAATTGTTGATAGGTATTTATTTGTTGCCATTTTGTTGTTCATATTTCTATCTTTTTCTTCTTTCTCATCTTAAAGAATACCCTTTAACATTTCATGTAATACAGGATTGGTTATGATAGACTCCTTTAGCTTATGTGAAGCTCTTTATCTGACCTTCAATTTTAAATGGTAGTTTTGCTGGTAGACTAATCTTGGTTTTAGGTCCTTGCTCCCCATCACTTTGAATATTTCTTGCTACTCCCTTCTGCTCTGCATAGTTTCTGTTGAGAAATCAGCTGACAGTCGAATGGACATTTCCTTGTAGGTAACTAATTGTTTTTCTCTTGCTGCTTTTAAGATTCTCTCTTTGTCTTTTGCTCTTGGCATTTTAACTATGATGTGTCTTGGTGTGGTTCTCTTTGAGTTCCTCTTGTTTGGGACTCTCTGTGCTTCCTGGACTTATAAGTCTCTTTCTTTCACCTGGTAGCATAAGTTTTCTGTCACTGTTTCTTCAAATATCATGCTCCCTCTTTTCTTCTGGCACCCCCATAATGTGAATGTTGGTATGCTTGAAGTTGTCCTAGAGGCTCTTTACACTATCTTCATATTTTTTAATTCTTTTTTCTTTTTGCTCTTCTAGTTGGGTGTTTTATTTTGTTTTGTTTTTTGTTTGTTTGTTTGTTTTTGTTTGGTTTTTTTTTTTTTTTTGGTTTCTCATATTTCAAATCATTGATTTGATTCTCAGGATCCTCTATAGTCTACTGTTGAATCCCTGTGTATATTTTTTTAATATATTTCACTCAGTGTATGCTTAATTTTTTTGTGTGTGTATCATTCTAGCTAAGATTCTTGAAAGTCTCACTAAGACCTTTGCAGATTTCTAGCATATTCATGAGTAACCTTATAACCATGATTTTGAACTCTATATTCTGTAGTTTGCTTTCTTCTACTTCTTTCATTTGTGACATGTTTCTTTGTCTCCTCATTTTGGCTACTTTCCTGTATTTCTTTCTATGTATTGGGTAAAGCTGCTATGTCTCCTTGAGTCAGTAGAGTAGCCTTGTGTATTAGGTATCCTATAGAGCCCAGTGGCTCAGCCTCCCCAGTCACCTGAGCTGGGCCCTCTAGGTGCACCCCTTTTTGGCTGTGAACACAGTCTTGTTGTTGTTGAGACTTGATTACTGTTGGTGTCACTGGGAGGAATTGACCTCCAGGACAATTGGTTAAAAGGACCACCTGTGTCTACAATGGAAGAGCTGCTATGCAGAAGACACCCCTATGAACAGGACTTGCTTCAGTGGGGCTTTAGTCCTCACTGATCCTGCCCCTTGAGTGTGTCTCTTATGGATGTGTAAAGTTATAATCTGGTATGGTATGACACTGACCATTGTGGTTCTTGGGTCTCTAGGAAGGTACAAAGTCAGCCAATGCCTGGGGCCACCCAGCAGGAGCTACAAAAAGATCTACAGATTTCTCCTCTTTGTATTGGTTTTAGAAGAGCCCAGATGAGGCCCAGCTATGAGGCAAAGCAGGCTGGGGCTGGTGCCAGGTCTTAGGCCTTTTACTGATAGGTTTGGGGCTCTCCAACCCAGCTGCAGCTAGTTTGATTTTAGCCTGAGCAACGACTGCACTGTACCAGTATATACCAGTATTCACTTAAGAGATAGAAACTGACTGCGCTGTATTTACATTATATATTTTGCCATTTCTTTTAAGTAAAAGAAACTCACCACATGTCTGTGTTTGTTCATGGAATAATTATGAAATGCTTCTTATGAACATAAAGAACATAATGATAATAAATCAATAACTATCATGAAAATAAAGCTAGATAATTTGGGTAAGCCTATTCAGTAAGTAAAAACTATTGAAATATAAATAAAATATGGAGTTTAGTTGATAATAATGTATCAGTACTGGCTCATTAATTGTGACAAATATACCAGAGTAATATAAGATGTCAACAAACGGAGAAATGGAATTAGGAATGCAGAAACTCTATGTACTATCTTTGCAACTTTTCTGTGAATTGAAAATTATTCTAAAAATGTTTTTAATTATTTAAATTTAAAAATGATGATCTTTTTGTTCTCTATTACATTCAATTCTGCTATAATTTTATTATTTAATTTCTTCTACTGACCGGGCTGTTTTTGTTCTTCTTTTTCTAATTCTTTAAGATGTAATATTATAATGTTTATTTGGGGCTTTTCTTGTTTTTTGAAATAGGCCTGAAATGATATAAACTTCCCTCTTATTACTGCTTTGCATACCAAAAGTTTTTATATATTGTATTGTCATTCTCATTTGTCTCTCTGTATATTTTGATCTCATTTTTATTTCTTCTTTGACACAGTCATTTTTTAATAGCATGTTGCTTAATCTCCACATATTTGTGGGTGACTTTTGCTTCCATTTTGCAATTGATTTCTCATTTTAAAGCCTTGTGGTTGCCAAATATGCTTGGTACGATTTCAATCTCATTAAAATTTTTGAGGCTAATTTTGTGTAGCAACAAAGCAAAATATAAATGAATGGGACTATATCAAACTAAAAAGTTCTTCATAGTAAAAGAAACTGACAACAAAACAAAAAGGCAACCAATTAAATGGGAGAAGATATTTGCAAACAACAGCGCCAACAAGGGGTTAATATCCAAAATATATAAAGAACTCATACAACTCAACACCAAACAAACAAACAATCCAAATTTAAAAAAAAAAAAAAAATGAGTTGAGGACCTGAGCAGATACTTATCCCAAGAAAACAGAACATTTAATTTCAAAAAAGGACTTACAAATGTGACCTTTTACATAATTTTTGGAAGCATATACTATCACCTAACATGAAATGTCTTGTTTTGGGGGCCGATTTTAATATGGATGGAGGAGATAGGGATTTTACTGTCACATGGCAGAGTTCTGGAGTCAAAAGCTCTAGTTCATCATTTTGTTCAGTGGTTCTCTAACATCAAACAATTGTGCAGTCTTCTTTCAGTCTCTATTTTTCTTTCAATGTCACAGAACAACTAGCAATAATAATAACATAAGCAGTCAATTGAGTTCTGAGTTTTTGAGTGTGTTCTCACCATATGCAGACATGCTTATTAGAGTTTAACAATTATTATTTTGTTTAGTTTTGCTGAGAATCCTGTGAAGCAGATACTATTGTTTATTTTACAGTCAAAAGGGTGCTGAGAGATTAAGTCACTTGCCCTCTGGGAAGTGATAGAATTGGATCATGATGAGGCTACCTGGCTACAGAATTCATGCTTCTGATCTCTTTGCTCTACTCCCCCAGTCATCTAGGCTCACATATTGTCTTAGAGTGCTATTTATCTTCCTCTTGTGAATACTGAGAGATCTTTAATTAGATATTTTGGTGGTCTGTTGATGGATGGAGGAACACCCAAATGAAAAGATGTCTCCCACATTTCCAGAAACATAAAAGATACTCAGCAAACAGTTGTTATATTAATAAATGGATAATAAATTTAAATGAATATTGAAACATCCAAAAAACCATTATGAGAGGAACATCTCACAGGAAATATATATATATATATATATATATATATATATATATATATATATATATATATATATTTAATTTGGGGTAAATGTGATAGCATGCTGATTTATTCCCAATAACTAGTTAGTAAATATTTAGGTCATTTTCATATAATTTTGCACAATTTACTCAAATTTGGGGCAAGGAAAGTGGTATAGTGTTGCTATATTGGACCACAAAGTATTGCTGTATTGAAACGCTAACCCAACACAACAAAAATAACAAATAAAACATTACTTTTCCTTATTATTATTGGCCTCTTTACTATTATTTCCCTCACTATTATTGGCTCATTGACAATGTGTAGTTTGAAGCTAGGCTAAAAAATATTCATTCTTCATTCCCATGTCTTCTGAAAATATGAAGTCAATAATCTTCCAATGACCACATAAAGCAGGCTTCTCTTTGTCTCCTTTCAGTTATTTCAGTAGCCCAGGGACCTCAAGAGCTGAACAGAAGGGGAAGATCCACCCCAAATATCTGTGGAACTCAGGTACATGTATCTAAAAACTATAAATCAAAGTAATAAACTTTAAATGTCCTGTCTCTAACAAAGCCTGAAAACATACTGAGAATAGTGTTCTCATACTCTTGTAATTTCTGGAAGTTCAGTTTCAAATTAAAAATCTTTAGACTAATTGAAATATACAACAGACATGGCAGTGTGGGTAGAGGAAGTGTTGCTTCTCAGTCCCAGCCCGCCTCTTCTCCTGGTTCCAAATCCCAACACAATAAGTCCCCATGTATGGATGTGGACTCTGCATCCCAGATGGCTCTACCCACACGCTTTACATACAGTGCCCCTCAGCTGCAGGTGCATACACATCAGTATGATCCAACCTCAGGAGAACAGGCCCAAGGAAGAGATTCAGGCAGACCCTGGAAATGAGCTCAGAGCATCTGAGCAGGGAACTCTATAGATAATATTAATCATGTACAGCCTAAAGAACAGAAGTGTTATCAGCTTATTAAGATAATTAATATTGGCCATTGATCAAGTAAGTATTGGAGGACTGAAAATGCCTAGAGGAATATACAAAGTTCTTGTTTTTCTGAATATTATGCTACCAATCCCAGCTATCAATGAGACATTTAAAATTATCACCTCAGAACTTAAGTTTTGCTGTGAAAGAAGGACATTAGGAAAATGAGATTTTGCAGTCAGCTGATACAAAAAGAAAGCCTGTTCCCACAGCATCACTTAAGCCTTCCTGCCAGCCCATGTGCTCCTTTCTGACTGGCAGCTTCCTCTTGTCTGCTCTTCTAGATATTAACTGTGGGCAATGGATCTCCATGGAAATGCTGTGGAGTGAACAAGAAAGAGGAGAGTGTGATCCATACCAGGGATGCCACTCTCACCCTCACTCATTCTCTAAAGAAATCATCCAAATGGTAGCCTTGTTCCTGGTCTGTTAAGAGTCCTTCTGTAGCACTACATACATACAAATATACATACAGATATATACATGTTTTCTTAAACATAAAGTCACTAACTTCCAGCACAAAAATGAGTCTAATCTTTATTTCAGTGTAAAGAAAGCTCTTGTGTGTTAAAGGGTATTACAAATTACACAATAAAATCTTAATATTAGGTGGGATTTTAGAAAAAAATTTTTCTGAGGTCTGTTTTTCAGCTAAGAAGTCTTTCTATAGCAATTGGTTAGGAAATAAAGCAATTACAAAAATATTCCTAAAAGTGCATCGTTATATTATTATCCTATATAATAAAACCCCAGTGACTGAAATGGCAGACCAACCAGAACGACCAGATGCCAGAATGACAACAGCCCCTTGCCCAGGCTGCCCCCCTGCAATGGGAACTCCTACCTTGATCGTGGGGGTGGCCAGCCTGCAAACAGCCTGTGGCCTCTCACCCCAGCTGGCCCCAGCCCCAAGCAGGGACCCCCACCCCGATCCGGGGCCCCCATGAGGGCAGATCAGCAGGTCCCCACCCATGCACCAGGCCTCTATTCTATATAATAAAAGAATAATGTGCAAATTGACCCTAATGGTGGAACAACCAGAAGGACTGCTGGACCAGTCACTATGAAGCGCACTGACCATCACTTGGTCCCTTTCCCCAGCTGGCAGGCTCCAGTTGCCTGATGGTGAATGGGGAACTGAGGGTGGGTGATAAGGATGTAGGCAATGCCAAGCCAAGGCCCCCACCCTGCTGGTCGCCCCACACACAGAGGGCAACCCACAGCAGAGGCAGTGGAGAGGGCAGGGCTAGCTGCAGGCATCTGGGGAAGATGGTCCTGATCACAGGCAAGGCCTAGGGACCCTACCCACGTGCAAATTTTGTGCACCGGGCCTCTAGTTTAGTAAATAAATGCCTTTCACTAGCCATAAGTTTTAAATAGCCTTATATCAGAAATAGATAGCCTCAAATATAAATGTTTAAGGGAAAGTTTTTAGGGATATCCTAGTTCTGGAGCTCCTATATAGATATAGTCAAAATTAAGTAATTAGTCCATGTACTTGGGATAAATACTCTTTCTGTGGAGAAAAATATTAGCTTAATCTTAACTATAATACAATTACTAGCTTTCCTGGTTGACTACATTTTTTTCTAAGTGATCTTGTGCAAGACACTTAACAAATCTGAGTTTATTTATAAAAATGAAGTTGAATAATATCATCTACTCCTCAAAGCGCTTTTGAGACTGAGAGGTAATAACTATGATAACCTCAAGGGCAGGGACAGCTCATTTCTTTATTTTTTTGCTTTAGAGGTTGTATCTCTTAAATATTATAGTCAGTTAAAGAGTCTAGTTATCAGCTTTCCCTCACCATAATTCCACTCAAGGAAAAACTTGAAATGAAATGGGGTGCCTCTTCTAGAGCAGAATACTAAATGTTGCCATCACACTATACTCCCAGCCTCCCCTTTCCACACATAAACTTTGTGAGTTATTCAACTGCATTTCTAAAACTTGGCACAATACAGAACACATGTCCCGGGTGACCACTCCTATACAGGGAGTTAGTGATGTTTTCAGACTTCTTTAGAGACAAGACAAAAGGGAGTCACACTGCTTTTGAAAAGACTCTGATGAGACATCAGAAGGAACTTCCTGACACCAAACCCTGGATTCTGAAACCCTGGAGAGCAAAACACCAAAGGAAATGTGATATCTTTTTTCACTCAAATAGAGTTTAAAAGTAAAATGAATTAAATAAAGGAAAACTACTAATAGCAAAGGATAGAAGAGTTGATCTTGCCTCTAGTATTCGATTAATTACTGCTATTATTTGTGGGGCAGTGATGACTTCTCTATTCCCTGCTTAATATTCAACACCTGAGACAGTCACCTAGACTTCCAACTATAATCAAGAGCGATAATTTTATGCTGGTTTCTCTTTTCTACAAAAATCACCAAATTTATTTTCTCAGGTACAGGATAAGTTAAGAGTATCCCAAGAAGGAGTATAGTTTCTAAATCAGCACTTTCTGCTCATCCTTTATCATGGCAGCAGCAGGATGCCACATGCTTTTTGCTCAGTTTCCTCATGGCTGTCTTCATTTCAGCATTTCTGAGGGTGTAGATGAGGGGGTTCAGCATAGGTGTGATCACCGTGTAAAAGACAGAGAACACCTTATCCACAGAGAGGCTGCAGAAAGGCCTCAGGTAGATGAATACACACGGCACGAAGATCAGGCTGACCACTGTTAAATGGGAGGCACAGGTCGAGAGTGCCTTTCTCTGGCTCTGGCGGAAGCGAGTTCTCAGGGTAATGAGGATGACAGCATAAGAGAAGAGCAAGACTAAGAAGCAGACAAGAGACAGCAGACCACTGTTTGAGACCATCAGTACCTCTACCACATAAGTGTCCATGCAGGCTAGCTTGATGACCTGTGGGACATCACAGTAGAAGTTGTCCAGTTCATTGGGGCCACAGAAGGGGAGCTGGATGACCAGTAGGACCTGTGTGATAGAGTGGATAAAACCCCCACACCAGCAGGCAAAAACCAACTGAAAGCAGAATTGGCAGTTCATGACTGTTAGGTAGTGCAAAGGATTACATATGGCAACATACCTATCATAGGCCATGACTGTCAGCAGAAACATCTCCGTGGCTCCCAGAAAGTGCAGGAAGTAGATTTGAGCTAGGCATCCTGGAAAAGAGATGATCTTGCCCTGCCGTAGAAAATCCCCTAACATCTTGGGCACAGTAACACAGCTCAGGCATAGGTCAATGAAGGACAGATGGCCCAAAAAATAGTACATAGGATATTGGAGTAAGCGGGCATCAGCACGCACTGTTACCACTATTAAGAGGTTTCCCAGGACAATAGCCATGTAAAACAACAAAAACAAGAAGAAGAGAAATAGCTGCAGGTCCCATGAGGATGATAGGCCCAGAAGAACAAATTCTGTCACCTTTGAATTGTTTTCTTTTTTCACTAAGTCAAGAATACCAAGTGACCTAGAAGAATTGAATTGGAACAAGAGAGGTTTAAGTTAGACAAAAGGGGGAAAAGTCATCAGATTTTGAATCTGGTGTTTATAAATCTTATTCCAAGACTGAAAGCTTAAGCAACTTCTGTGAGGTAGGAAATGTACATTTCTATATAAATAGAACAAGGAATATTTTGTATCTCTTCCAACTTTTTATTCCTGCAATGCCTTTAAATTGTATTTACAACAAACTAGGAAGATAGACAATGACCTGGGCATGAGATGATGAGAGCATAAAAAGAATTTCATTTTTTAAACAGATAGAATCATATTCTTTAAGGACAAGAGTTCTGGAATGAAGTATCTGAATCCAATGCCTAATTCTAATGCACCAATGGAGTGATCTCAGTCAAGGTATTAAACCTGAGTTTTATTCTTTGTTTATTCAGTCTAACACAGGGATACCCTGTTTCCCCGAAAATAAGACAGTGTCTTATATTATTTTTCTCCCAAAGTTGCGCTAGGTCTTATTTTCAGGGAATGTCTTATCTTTCCATGCACTAGGTCTTATTTCTGGGGAAACACGGTAGTAATATCTCCCAAAGTTGCTTTGAGAATCCAATGTAATCTGTCTTTGAGCAACAAACACTTTCCCCCAAAAAAATCACTAACTCCATCAAAGTGAGGAAACATTTCTTACTTGCCTGTGTACTGGTACTATAGTGCTTACTGCATCATAATTTGTCAAACTGATGGAAGAATTTTTTTGCTGTGAATTGCAATGTACAAAGGTTAGTGGTTATTAAAAATAAGCATGTCAAGAAACTAATTATTTAGGAAAAACTGGTAAGTTTGTAGAGATTAGGTTAGAAGAAATAAAATCTTTACCTTTAAAGTTTAGGAAAACAACAAATTCAGAATGAGTGTGATAGTTGTTGGGACACACTTTATTTGGTAATTATTTTAATTACCAAAATAGAAAACAAAGGTTGTGATCCATATTATTGAGGCACATACAAAAGAGGCTCACCATGACCCATTTTGTAGGGAAGGATAAGAGAAATGAGAATTGTGCTGCTTTGGGGCTTTTCAACACCCATAAATCCACTTACAAGAAATAAAGAACATTCTAAGATATTGTATATCCATTACTCCCGCTCTACACCTACAGTCACCCCCGACATGAGGTGGGAATATCTTGGATTGCAATGAAAAATCAAGAAACATTGATACATTTTTTTCCATTGAAACACTTAAGAATTAGTAGATGCTGTCTGTCCAGATTAGGATACTTTCCATCTAGAACTAGCTCTAGGCAAAATATTAAGTGAGACAGAATTTGTATTTTTCTGTCTTTAGTACTAGTTACCTATTCAATGTTGTACTTGGTTCTTTCAAATCATTCAGGGAAAGTTATCTGGTAGTCATTCAAACTAGGTGTCAAGGATTTACATAGACAATGCAGAAAAGTACCTGAATTTCAAAAAGAAAAATTCCTAATACCAAGGAATTTCTCTGTATACATTATTTCAAGATGAGCAGGCAGAAGACAGATTTGGGGGCCTAAGGAACTTTTGGATGTCTCTTTCACACCAAATATGGGACCATCCTCTTCACCTGCTTTAGAGCAAGGAAATGAAAGTCTCCATGGAAAGACCCAAATGTGGCATGAAGGGGAGAGAACAAAAATCAAGCTCTTTACCCAGCCGAGGACTATTTGTGGATAGCTGAGCAGCTATTGTCTAGTTTTTCTAATCAGGGAACCAGGGAGGTCTGTGCAGAAAATACTAAAAATGGAAGTAAAGTTTTCCTCCTGAAAGTTGTTGGGGGTTTTTCCAAATTGAGCACATATTTTGTTAGTTTGCCTGTTTATTTTTGCCTATTGTGAACTAAAACATTCTCAGAAAAAGAAACTTCAAAACAATGGTGGAAAGTGATCTTCTAGTTGGAGTTTAAGTGCCATGTGAGTTTCTTTTGAAGATATCTGATGTTTTCTAATTTCTTCTGAAACATCAAGAAATAGACATCATTCTTTGAAGATGGGCATCATCTTTCTGCTCTAAATAAATCTTTTTTGGCTTTGAATTATTGCATTTTAAATTATAAGAAGTGAAGAAGATTTTCTTTTAAAGCAACAAAAAGGATTTAAGAAATAGAAAATAGAATCTAGGAGGAACTATTGTAGAATTAGGTAGTCTTATCACAATATTGCATGAATCCAGTGCCTTATTATATACAGTTGATCCCATTGAATCCAAACCTTGTAACCATCTTCGAAGACACCACCAGTCCTAGAATTCCCTGCTGCTATAGGAATTTCATTATTATGTGAATGCGCCCAAGAGTATAAACCTAGAAGAAGAAATCTCCAATGATTCCTTAAATGTAAAAATAATGAATGACAGAGTGTATACAGAAAAAAATACAGACAACAGGGAGTATAAAAATGGTTTCAGAGACAAAAAGAAGAGCAAGGGGTGGTGAGTGGATCTTTTAGTAAATATATCTAAGAAACTTACATCATTGCATGTCAGGAGCTACGTGGGTGTTACCATTTTTCATCTCCCAGCCCCTTCTTCACAGTTCCAACCCAGCAAAATGAGAAATTCTCAGATAACCATCACAGTTGCCCAGTCTGTTCCTAACTGCTTTCTTATACTAGTAAGTCAAGCCCTAATGGAGAGCTGGCTATATATATATTGGAAGGATCTCTCATCCCTAGGGCTCTGGGTATGTCTGAGGCTTTTATAGTCCTTATGCCACTGCTCAGCTTAATGAGCCCTGGGATTCCCAAGGCTGCTGCTGTTTGAATTGTCTGCATCTCCGTTCTTGCTTGAAAGGTGACCTTAGGCCCTGCAGGTTCTGAAACAGTCAGACTTCATTGCATAACATAACTCACCTCTTGAAAAGGAAATTAACATAATTTAGCAATTTTCTATTACCTCTATGTAATTTTATTACATCAGAGATCCCAACACTAGGAAAAACTAAGTTAAACAAAATTACATCCCCAAGAGTTAGATGACTTGAGTAAGCTTGTTAAACAATATTTTAATGTGATTGGAAGATGGCTGCCAACAGGAAGGCAGACTGCAAGGTAGTGTGTGAGTGAGAAAACAAAGGGAGTGTGTGGTCGCACTGGAAGTGTTTGTTGGTGAGTTGAGGGACAGCTATTTTCCAGGAGACTGTGATGGACTGCTTGACAGGGCTCCCCTGACCAGGCAGCCCCCATTGCTGCTGGGTTCCTTCCCGGAGCGACCAACTCAGGCTCAGAGACTGTGCCATCTTGAAGGGGAGAGTAGATGTTTTCAGAAGCCTGAAAAGCCTGAGAATCTACAACTGTGGCACTCACTGAACAGCTGCGAACTGGAGAACACTGGTCCCCAAGTGGCGCAAGCATGTGGATTCAGAGGAGCTCTATTCTCCCTCATGGGAAGGTCAGATTTTGCCTGGGATAAGATAAGTTCTGTGGTCCCAGCAAGAGAGAGAAATGCCCACATGGCAGGAGCTGGAGACCTGGAGAAGTCTGCGCCTAGAAAAATCCATGGCTTTTGGGGCTGACGTGATCCATGCTAACAGAAGGGAACTCTAAAAAACAGCCCATTTTGATCTGGGTGCAAAAGGACAGCCTAAAAATTTTTAAAGTGTGCCGGCTGCTTAGACCCAAGGGAGAAAATAACTGCACAGACTTGTGTGCAGCCCTGGAGTTCGCACACTTTATTCTGGCTCTTTCCTTTCTTTTTCTTTTTTCCCTTCCTTAAATCTTTGCTTCTGGATACTAAGCCCAATACATAGGATCATCCAATTGGGGACACTCTAAGAGATTGCAGGGGAAAGTTGTTTTTCTGGAACCTGGGGGTCAGAGGGAGAATAACCATCAAGAGAACCAGCTCTGGAGCAACCTCCCTCCACCCCTCCCCAACAAACCGGTATTAAGTGCCACAGGGAAAACAAAATCTAAACACTAGCTAGAGAGGACCTATGGACCCAGAGCTCAATCCAGAAACACTGCCACCCAGGGGTTAATCACAAATCCACTCTTGCGTAAATACAAATAAAGGAAGATACGAAAGAGATACTGCCAGATTAAAAATCTGGACTGGCTTACAACACTGGGGGCAGTAGAACATGGGGAACTTCAATACTGTCCTGACTAGGAAACAGATGTGCCAAACAGAAGAGTAGAGAAACTGAATGACCTTCACTACTGGACATTTTTATTTTATTTTTTTTCATCTTTTACTTAAGAAACTAATTTTTTTTCTCTTCTCCTCACTTGATTTTACCTTTTTAATTATTACATTTTTATTTTCAATCAGTATTATTAATATCACTATTTTACTTTTTTTTTAAAGTGTCATTTTATTTTCTCTTTATTTTACCTTGGGATTAGTGTTCTACATTCTATTTTCATCTTTCCTTTAACATCATTTTTCTCTATCTCAACTTTACCTTTATACCATCACTCTCTTCCTCACTTTTTTTTTGTTTTGTTGTCCTGTTTTTCTGACCTTAGTTTTGCTTTAGATTTTCCCTATTTCTTCTTTTTACCCCCTGTTAAAATTTCACCCTAATCATATATCTAAGTTCCATCCCCTGCTCCAAATTCATACACACCTCTCTCTTCTCCTTCTTTACTATCAAAAAAAATTTTTTTTCCTCTCTGTACTTTTGTTCTTGTTTGCTAAATTGTTGATTATATTGATTTTTTTATGCTTGTTTGTGAGATTGTTTTGTTTTTTCTTTTTGTTTTGTTTTTTGCTTCTATTTTTCCTTGCCTTGCTTGATATTAGTTATTGTTTATAATTTGCATTCATCTCCAGGTACTTGTTGCTGCATTTGTTGAGATAAGTGGCTGTTCTATTGGAGTTTTCTCCCCATATATAGTTTGTTCCCCTCTTCTTTCTTATTCTCTTTCTTTTCTCTCTTACTTTTTTTTCCTTTTCCCAATTTCATTTTTGCACTCCTTGTTTTTTCTTCTTTTTCTTCCTTCTCTCCTATATTCTAGTTCACCTTTCTCTGGTCGTCATCTTTATTTGGAGTCATTAATATTGTGAATACATTTTTGTTCAGTGCCTTGTGCATTGTACCTTGTATTGTATTTTGTGCCCTTAAATCAAAACAGGAGAAGACCACATAACCAGACACCTGGAGAAGAGAGATCACGGGGAGACAAAGAAACAGCCTGCATATGAAAGAAAAGCAGGCATCACCAGAAAAGGAAGCAAACGAAATGGAAGCAAGCAACTTGTCATAGAAAGAATTCAGAGAAATAGTCATAAGGTCGATGAAAAGAATTAAAAAAAAAAATTCAACAATATATATAAGAACCAAGAGAAAATGAAGAAGAACCAAGGAGAAATAGAAAAATGACATAATGGCTGTAAAGAACTCAATAGAAAGCATCAAGACTAGACTATAAGAAGCAGAGGACCACATAGTGAGCTAGAAGACAAGATGGAAAAAACACCCAAGTAGAGCAGTATCTAGAAAAAAATAAAAAGCAGGAAGAGAGCCTAAGGGAGCTTTGGAACAACACGAAACAAAACAATATTTGCATAATAGGGGTTATAGAAAGAAAAAAAACTGAACAAGGAATAGAAAACCTGTTTTAAGAAATAATGACAGAAAACTTCCCTGATATAGAGAAGAAGAAACCCACACAAATCCAAAAGCTCACAGAGTCCCAAGCAAAATGAACCCCAAAAGACTGACATCAAGTCACATTATAATTAAATTGGCAAACACCAATGACAAAATAAGAATATTAAAAGCTTCCAGAGAGAGAGACAGAAGTTATATACAAAGGATCACACATCAGACTAGTGACTGATTTCTCAACAGAAACACATCAGGCAAGAAGGGAATGGGATGAAATATACAAAGTCATGCAAAGGAAGGGTCTGAATTCAAGAATACTATACCCAGCAAGGCTATCAATCAAAATTGAAGGTGAAATCAGGAGCGTCACAGACAAAAAAGGACTAAGGAAATTTATCATCACCAAATCAGCAATGCAAGAAATGCTAAAGGGTCTGCTGTTAAAAAAAAAAAAAAAAAAAAAAAAAAAAAAAAAAAAAAAGAACCATAATAGCTTACACTGGGATATTGGCAAAGAAAATAGGCATAAATTAATAGATTAGATTTTTTTAAAGCAATTAGACATTTTTAGGTATAGATTAATAAGAAAACAGAATTAAAGAGAAATTGCCAAACTAAGATTTTTTTTTTTTTAGAAGTAGAAATGACAGAAGTAATGAAGAACTAGATTATTTAGACTTACTACCAACTGAAAAAAAAAAAATGTATCAGAAGTTAACAGATAGAAAGGAATGACAATCTGGGACTCTTTGGGTAATTCAGAGTTAGAGAGATGAGCAAAAAACTCGAGTATCAAACCTTCGTTTTCCCTGATAGCATTCCCAACCATTACAAATTTGGGAATTTCAGAAGCTTTGTAAACACGATCAAAGTTAAGGCCCACGATCTCCCCTAGATGAGGAGCCTTACAGGAGATACTCTGCACCTTAAGCTGACATACAAAAAGCTAAGCGTATTTTACATCCCAATTCTAGAGAACTGTGGAGAAAGTTGCTCTGACAATGGGTACAGGGGGAGAGAAAAAGGGAGAGAAAATAATCCTTGAGAAATTAGGGCCACAGAGAAGCCCTCACAGATGTGGCAGCCTTGGTGTATATAGCAGGAATCTCAGACTTTGCCTTGGCTTGAGGATGTCCCTAACAAATAGTGTCCTCACATACCTGACAGTCACAAACCCACATCCTCTGAGGAGGAAGGTGTGTTCCTCCTAGGCCTCAGAGAATCCCACAAATGACTTTTATTTATTTATTTTTAATATACTTTATTGATTTTCCACAGAGAGGGAGAGGAATAGAGAGCTAGAAACATCGACCAGCTGACTCTTGCACACCCCCTACTGGGGATGTGCCCGCAACCAATGTACATGCCCTTGACCGGAATCGAACCTGGGACCTTTCAGACCGCAGACAGATGCTCTCAAACTGGTTTCAGCCCACAAATGACTTTTTGAGAACAATGAGCAGGAAAGACAAAAACAACTGCGTTACTTTTCTGTTGCCACAGGAATGTAACAAATTACCACAAATTGGTGGCTTACACAAATAAATTTATCATCTTACATTCTGTACGTTGGAAGTTTGACAAAGTCTCACTGGGCTAAAAGTCAAGGTGTAGGAGGGGTGCAATCATCTAGGGAGAATCCACATCCTTGCCTTTTCTGTTTTTTAAAGGCTTTGATGTGAGAAGTTGTCAAGCTCTTTAGCTAATCTTTTATATATATATATATATAATTGATTTTTCAGAGAGGAAGGGAGAGGGATAGAGAGCAAGAAACATCAATGAGAGTGAAACATTAATCAGCTGCCTCCTGCACACCCCCATCAGGGATATGCCAGAAACCAACATGCCCTTGACCAGAATCAACCTGGAACCTTTCAGTCTACAGACCGGCTCTGTATCCAAACAGGTCAAGGCTCTTTAGTTAATCTTATTAGAATGCTGCCATATATCTCCCAGTTATCTGGTCTACTGAGGATGTTATCTAAAGCCACACTCTTTCCCAGGGAAAGTGGTTTTTAAGTTGCCTGAGATCAGATAAGCAAAGGGCTCAAGAATCTGTAGACACAGCTGGAACTACCATAATGTCAGCACTCTCTGCCTTGGGTTACTCAGTGCATATGTTTCACGGGCTTTTCAAGAGCCTCTTTTTACAACACCAAACACGATGATTGATTCGCAAGCCTTTCCACATTAAATTACTGGACACACTATAACTTATATATAATTCGTTTATTGTTTTTGTTTTTTTAGCCAACTGCATCCCAAAGAGAAAGATGAGGAGAGAGAAAGTGCATCAGAGATGGCTGTAAGAAAATAGTGTTCTTTTTTGGTTCTGAACAGTTAAGCTTTCAAAAGGACACAGCAAGGTGATATTTTAAAATAATTGTACTGGTTAATGGTTTCTTTCAGAGGAAATGAAAACAGAAAATATTTTTTACTTTCAAATATGAGTCATAGTGTTTATTAGCTGCCTTCAAACTCCTGTTAAGCTGACCAAACATAGAATCTCCCTCAATTGAAACTAACTCCCTCCCAAAGTAATATTTATTTATAAAACAAACATTTTGTATGTACAGGATTTCAGGAAAAATAAGGACATGGGGCACAGGGCACATGGTAGAACAATATTATAAAAACAAAACAAAAAAACCTAAAAGGTGAATTTATTATTTTAGCAAGTTTAGATGTGCAAATTTACCACTATAATAGTGAAAGGAATAATAACACTGTGAGCCACTGGTTTGGTTTTGTGCCAGGCACCCTTCTAAGTCTTTTACATGTGTTACTTTATGTACTACTCATGACAACTCAGTGATTTCAGAATTATTGTTATCTTCAATTTACTAAGGATGAAACAGAACCCAGAATAACTTAATTAGTTGGCGATGGTATTTGTTCCCAGGCAGGCTAACCAACTACAGGGCCCACACCCTTCTACTGCCCTAGAGAAGGACAACACTCTGGAATCAGATAGACTGGTTTCCAACCTAAGTACTGTCACTAACTGTGTGAGCTTATGCAAAGTACTTGTGTGAACTTAATTTTTTAATCTATAAAATAGAGCTATTGACAATACTTTGGTGACTGTGATGAATAAATGAGGTTAACCAGAATAAGATCTTATAAATACAGTGTATGTAACTTATTTCAGTTAATATTATAAATATCTTTCTTTTGTGAAACTCTTTGCTATTTACAAAAGACTTTGCATATTCTCTCAATTCATCCTCACAAATAATGTGTATAGTAATTTGTATATTACACTTCTCATTTTAAGGCAATTACTATACAAATTATTAAAAATATTTAATAAGTAAAATATGTTACTGAGTGGAAAGGGCATATCATGAAACACTCTTATAAGCTTACTTAAGTATTGCGTGATGATATTATGGGCAATTTAGATTCTTTTTTTTTTTTTTTTTTGCTTTTTTATGTTGATGTCTGTTTGTTCCCTCATTTTTTCATGATAAATGTTTATATTTTATCTAATGCAAAAAAAAAAATAGAAAGTTTAAAACAA
Organism: Pipistrellus hanaki; assembly: GCF_964339955.1. Taxonomy (NCBI): domain Eukaryota; kingdom Metazoa; phylum Chordata; class Mammalia; order Chiroptera; family Vespertilionidae; genus Pipistrellus; species Pipistrellus hanaki. The sequence goes on from NC_140503.1 coordinate 69,694,359, forward strand.
TGATTAGCCCTACCTGGTTTGACTCAGCCTGTGCTTGATCCTCAGTGGGTGGCATTCAGAAGGCAGCCGATCAATGATTTCTCATCATTGATGTTCCTATCTCTCTCTCTCTCCCTCTCTGAAATCAATAAAAATATATTTTTAAAATGCAATGTTTAGAAAGGGATATGTAATTTAGAGTCGTACTTTCAGAATATTACTTACCTAAACTTTCCCTCTACTTTATGAATTAGGAAAAAATAATGCTACTGTCTTTTGGAGATCCTTATAACATATGCCTTTCCAGAGCTTCTTATAAGACTTATTATAGGGTTCATTTTGTGGAAAAGAGTAAATTTGGCTCCCAAGTGCTTTTATTGTATTTCGCTCAGAATCAGCTCTTTTTCTAAAAGAGAGAGGGGTTCTTGGCTGAAAACTCTGGCTTTATAGTTTTTGGTCTGGATGCTTGGGACAGAAAAGAGAGGGAATAAAGAAACATATCAGGCAATAAAATGAATCTTTCCAAACAGGAAAAAATTTCCCAGGGACCTCCTATCTTCATTTTTCTATCTCTCACCTGAGCCCCCTATATAAGAACTTGCCACTATATAAGAACAAATTTTCACTAAAGAGTTTGAATTATGATGCTTTGAACACCTATATTTTATTTACTTTAGTTTCTTTTAAACAACCTATTTCAAATGCTCTTCTCTTTAAAAAAAAATGTAAGCCAATATATATATATATATATATATATATATATATATATATATATATACTCTAATCATCTTAATAAAAACAGACACTTTTTTTTAAAAAAAAATGACCATTCCACTACTTCAAAAGAAGAAAAGAATTCAGACTTAAAAGAACAAATAATATTTTGCATTAAATGATTCAGTTAACCTACATTTTACCCACTTGAATGATGAAGACAAAAAGGAAACTCAAGATCTATCCATGAACCCAGAATTGTCATAGATATTAGACATTAGATTTAGATTTAGCTCCTTATAATAAAAACCCAAGTAACAGCAGCTAATGCAAAATATTTAGCTCTTTTTCCTCCCATATAAACTTGTAGAGATAGGCAGTCCAGGGGTAGGCAGTTCTAAGATGCCACCAGGGACTCAGGTTCTCCTGCTTTTTGACAAACATTTTTAGTACATATTTTCATTCTCAAAACCACCTTATTATCTAAAGATAGCAGCTAAAGCTTCTAACAGCAAAAGCTTTTGATTGAACTGAAGTGTCACATGACCCCTACATAAAAGGAAGGCTGTCATAATTTTATTTTTCAAGCTGGGCACATTGCCACCAGAATAGAATTGAGGCTGTATTAATCGGGAAATAAGAAAAGTGGATAGTAAGTATGCAGCTAACATACTCTGATACACATGTATTAGCTGTAAAATAAGTAAATAAATGATGAAATAAGTTAAAAAAAGATGAAATTTTAGAAATAGCCCCTTTTTTCAATGTTATATTTTGTTTATATCCAAAAACACAAGAAGAGAGAAAAGTTTTGAAAGACAAACCTATTAATAAAAACAATAAAATTAGGCTCTATAGAGCCTAAGATTTTAGTCAAAATTGATGAATGGGTTTGAGAAAGTAAACATAAATTTGTATCTCCAATCCTGAATGAACAAAAGCAATTCATATGATACTTTTGAAAAAATGAATGCTTGGGATAAATGATGAGAGAAATATTTTAATATTGCCATAATTAAGCTTATGCAATTGTTACTCCAAAAACAAAGCCATAAAATTATATATCCAAAAAAGAGGTTCAGTCAAGTCAAGCATGATATGAATTACAATGTGGGGGACACTTTTCCTTTGGGAATATTAAATTACCAAACCCGGTCCAGGCTCCAATTTCATGGCTTCCTCCCAGCAATCTAATGGCTTATATCTTCTGGAAAAGAAGATCCAATCATTTAGATAGAAATGGTTTCTCTTTCTTATTTTTTCTCCTCTGCACTCCTAACCTCGAATTGAAGGCCCAGTTCCCTCCAGGACCTCTTCAATCGTCCTGCTACAAAGGAGCTTAATTTTAAGAATATTGGGAGGACTGAGAGGAAAGAGGTAAAAATGGTGGAATAGTGTCAATCTTGTGAGAAAGAAAGAATATAATCCTGGGAAATGGAGGGGGAAAAAAGTGTTCTTTCAGGTGTTAGGAGGATATGATACAATAGTGAGAACCAAAACCCCCAAACCAGACTGAAAAAGAGGAAATAATAAAATAGAAAAAGTTATTGAGAGGGAAGAGAGAGAACAGTGAACTTTTGGGGAAAGGTTAAGAGCGTAGCAAAGCACTCTCCTCTCTGCCCTGGCGTTTGTCATGTGGGAGAGAGGGCATAGCCCTCTCTGGAGAGGAAAGAACCACAGAAGAAAGGGCTTTTATGCCTTTCCTGCAGGAGAAGGTGAGAAAAATTCCTGAGAAGTTTCAATGTGTCTCAGCTGGCCGCCCTCCATTTCCTCTGCTCAGTGGTAAACAGTGTCAGGTAAGTTTTGTGGATGAGATGGGTGATCGGGCAAGTAGTGAAATTGGCAAGCAAGAAAGCAAAAGTGGGGAACCTCCCCTTACAGTGCCCCTGGCCTTCTTCAGGGGATGCTGGAGGCCTCAAGCTAGGCAGGGCATAGACAGAATTTAAGGGGAATATTTGGGTTAAAGTTTGTCACAATGGAACTGTCCAAATGAGGAAATGTCATTGTGGAGCAATTAAGTGCTGCCTCCAATAATACCATCAAAGCTGATTTCCTACAGACAAAGGACCACTCCACAACCCAGAAGTGTTCTGTATGCCTAGGATCTCTGCCCCAAGGCCATCTGTCTCCTTGGGCTGAGATGTATTCCTGATCCTAAAATTTCCCTGAATACTAGATTAGAGAGGCTAGTTCAAGAGGAGCAGGGCATGCTATTAGACAAGTCAGAGACTGTAGTGTGGGCTCAAGAAACAGCCTTTCCAACATTCCAGAGTAGCCATTGAAATAGAACGGTGCAGCATTTGAGAATATTGAGTGACATTCACAACGAGACTGGTAGCTTTTCAAGGTTGAGTCACCCCAATGGTGAACTCCCCAGGCCCTTCTCCTCAGACTTCCTCTGAACTTCTCACTGAAGTCTGAGGCACATACAGCTATGATGCTCCTTGCTGAAGGAAGAGGACTTGAGGAAAGGCAGCTTTATGCAATCACCCAGGCAGGTTATCCTCATGGCAAACTCAAGAGGAAGTGTTCAAACCCTCCTTTGTGCAAAGGTATAAATTCTGAGTCATCCCAAACCCTTGGCAGGAGGACAGTGCCCTTCACAATGGTTAACTATCCTCTCATTCCCCCAGAGGATCAGTCTGCTCTCCTGCCTCTTTCTATCTTTTCAGGGACCTAGATCGAAGATATATGACTACTGCTCATTTCACGCTAGGAAATTGGATGCCTTCCCATTGGAAAGGAATAGTCAGCAGTGAGAAAGGGTCAGTGGGACCTCCTCCCTCTGCACTATGTTTTGAACACAAAGCTATCACGGCTTTGTTTTTCCCTTTTACTGTGTTTTCTACTTCATTCTCCTACCCACTTTCTCTACTTGCTTTATATTTCACCTGAACTAACTTTTGCTCTTTCTGTATAAACTCAATGGTAGGATTCATTTGGAATGTTTCTTTAGTCCTGCCTGAGGACTTTTGAGTGCAAAGACCATCAGATTTGGAGGCAGATACCTGGACTGTAGCCACAGCTCTACCACTTTTACTCCTGTGACTTCGGGCAAGTCACTTAACTTCTTTGACATTTGTGAGTAAAATAAGGCTAATATTGGGCCCATGTATATAACTTGGCTAAGGATCAAATAAGAGTGCATGTTAAAAAAAAAAAAGAAAAAGAAAGAAAGAAAAGAAAAGAAAAGAAAAGAAAAGAAAAGAAAAAAGAAAAGAAAAGAAAAGAAAGAAAGGAAGAAAGAAAGAAAGAAAGAAAGATAGAGTGTGCCCTAAAAGGTTTGGATCAGTGAATAGAGCAACAGCCTGCAGACTGAAGGGTCCTAGGTTTGGTTCCGGTCAAGGGCATGTATCTTGGTTGTGGGCACATCCCCAGTAGGGGGTTTGCAGGAGGCAGCTCATTGATGTTTCTCTGTCGTCAATGTTTCTAACTCTCCATCCCTTCCTCTCTATAAAAAAAAAACACAAATATATATATTTGTTTCTCCTCCAATCTACTTCGTAATAAGTAAAGTTGCTGCACAGTCTTGAAAGTAGCCCATTCATAGCTCACAGCTCCCCTCCAAAGAAGTTAGAAACCTGAGCTGATTGTCCCCAGCAGGGGAATTGGGAAGTGACACCAATTTCTCTGTTGAGATCTCTCACACGTTGCAGGCTCTTCTTGCTGGTCTGTCTCTGTTTCGGACTCCACTGGCTTTCTGTCTGCAGGGGGGCACAGCTAAGTGCTCATAGCTTGAGTCCTCTGCTTGGCCAAATGTCTCCTTTATGTTGTAATCACAGACTGTCCCACACATATCGTGTTTTGTCAGCATCAGAAGGCCCAGACCTGGGATTGATGGCCCTTGTAGGATTTGACGCTCATCTTCTGTCCCCTCTTTTCCTAGAAGTAGGACCAATGATGGAAAGACCTCGGTTCTCCTTCCGTCTCCTCTCACTCTTACTGCTGGACCTGATGAGCCTCAGCTTGATGAGCTGGGCATGGACTGCTCCCAACTGCACCATAGGAGACAGCTCCCTATTACCTAGCATCTCCTACTACATCCCATTCTGTACCTTGGCCCCAGGACTGCACGTTTTCGCATCATGCTCCAATATTGAAAACCTGGCGCAGACCCTGAGAGCAGTGCCCCGTGATACAGAGGCATTGTGTCTCCAGGGCACAGTTACCATCCTGCCTGCCGATGCCTTTGGACGCTTCCCCACACTACAGCTTCTGAGGCTGCAGCTGGGCACCATCAGGATTACTTCTGGGACGTTTCAAGGATTGGACCAGCTGCAGCACCTTTCCTTCGAGCATCATGCTCCCTGCTGCCTGAGCCTGTTTCTCCCTCCAGATGCACTGGAGCCCCTCGGATTCCTCAACACCCTTTCCTTCCATGGCTACTGCCTGAATGATAGCCAGGATGTCCAGTTGCCCATCAGCCTTAGTCGTCTAACCCTGAGGCACAGCTGTCTGACAGACCTGCAGGAGTTACAAGGGCTCTTCCCAAACCTTGTCTCTGGCTCCTCACACACACCCAGCCCCAGCCCACAGACTCCCTTCCTGGACTTGCTGGATCTGTCTGCCAACCTGCAACTGAGCAGTGTGGGTAGCCAGGCTCTGCGTGGCCTCCAGCTCCGTTCCCTGAGATTGGATGGCACCCCACTAAGTGTATTCGACCTTGTAGGCTCCGGGCTGCTCCACTTGGACTCCCTCTGCCTTGTGGGGACCGGTGCAGAAAAACTGCCTGGGGATGTGACAGGTCACTTTGCACTTCGTGCACTTGACCTCGGGAGGAACCAAATCCGGAACCTAGAAGGTGGAGATCTCCTAAGCTGCCACTCCCTGGAACTCCTCAGTCTTCATGCCAATGGCCTTCAGTTTCTTCCCTCCAGTTTCCTGAGTGCCCTGCCCCAGCTTCAGAGGCTCAATCTGTCAGTGAATAAGCTGGGCCCAACCTTGGCGCTCCCAGGAGGGCTGGCCAGCTCAAATCTGAGAGTGCTAGATCTGTCTCACAATGAGCTCTGCGTGCTGCCCGGCAGGGCCTTCTCCTCTCTTCCTCAGCTCCAGGAGCTCTGGCTGAGTGGCAACAACATCTCCAACTTATCCAGGGAGAGCCTGGAAGGACTGAGGTGGCTGGAGACCCTAGACCTGAGTTGGAACCAAATTAAGATGCTAAAGCCAGACTGGCTCTCCTCTCTGTCTGCCCTTACTTCACTGAACCTCCTGGGCACCCATTTAGAGCATTTTTCAGGCAGACAGCTCCAGGGTCCCCTGAAGCTGAGCCATCTGAAGCTGGGCTCCTCTAATATGCTGGAGATCTACCCTCCCTGGCCTCCAGCACTGCTCAGCTTGGAGCTATGGGCAGGGAGTGTTGTAGAGTTTAGGGTCCCCAGGGAAGAACCCTTCTTGTTCTTGGAGAACTTTACCTTACAGACTACCTATATGGTGTTGCATCCTGGCAACGCCACGCTCCATTTCCCTTCCCTGCGTCATCTCACTCTGCGAGGCTGCAGCACCTACATCTTCTCTGAGCGGAGAGTCTTCCTCCGGCTCCCTCTCCTGGAGTACTTGCACTTCTGGTCTGATCGCAATGGCCCAGAAAAACTGTGTCTGTCTGGGATGCCTAGACTGCGAGTGCTGGAGCTGGGGGACTTGGCTTTCCACTATGATGCAATTCCAGTGCAGCTGGAGATGCTACTGAAAGAGCTGCCTCAGTTACAGGTACTGGCACTGAGCAACCTGAACCTCGGGAATCTCTCCGTCTCCAGCTTCAGGGGCTTGGGCCTCCTTCGGCTGTTGCTGCTCAACTCCGAATGGGCCCTGGGGTTGGACAGCAGCCTCCAGGAACTAATCCCCCAGATGCCGCAATATGTTTATTTCTCAGATGTCACCTTCACCTGCCAGTGTGACAGCTCTTGGGTGGGGCCTTGGGCAACACGGGCCCCAAACACCTTTGTGTATGGGCTGGAGAAATCCATCTGCAAGGCCAATGCCTCTGATTACTCCAAGACACCACTGCTCACCTTCCTTTCTGGTCACTGCTCACATGATTCTGAGTTTCAGGCCTTTCTAACCAGCATCACGCTGGTGCTCCTGCTCACCTTCCTTGCACTGCTGAGCTGTCCTAAATGGCCCTGGCTTCACCGCCTGCGGATGCTAGCTCATGCCTTGTGGTGGAAATTGGGTGGGCAGCACCCCAGAAATCAATTCCACTATGATATCTTCATATCCTACTGTGAGCAGGACCAAGCCTGGGTGCTGGAAGAACTGGTTCCTGCGCTGGAGCAGCCTCTTCCAGATGGCGAGGGCTTGAGGCTCTGCTTGCCTGAGAGGGACTTTGGGGTTGGGCAGGACAGGATGGATGCTACGGCGGCCAGCATGGAGAGCAGCAGAGCCACCCTCTGTGTGCTCAGCCACCAGGCCCTGGGAAGCCCCTGGTGCAGTCTGGAGTTGAGGATTGCCACCCACAACTTGGTGGCCAAGCCTGGGACTGCTTGCCTTCTGCTCCTGTTTCTGGAACCTATTGATCGGCGGCAGCTGCCTAGCTACCACCGCTTGGGCCGGTGGCTGCAGAAGGAAGACTATTTCGATTTGTCCCAAGGGAGGGTTGAGTGGGATGCCTTCTGTGAACAGCTCCGGAAAAGGCTAAGGAAAGCTGGGCAAGAGAGAGAGGATTAGGGACTCTGGAAGAGAGGTTCAGCCAAGCCAGAGGACTCCCAGCAGGGACCTGGGCCCAGCACATCTCGGGAGGGCAGGCTCAGAAGGCAGTGCTCTACCGGCAATGCTCAGCTCGCTAAAAATGATACACGGAGAAACCAAATCCCAATGGGATAACATGCTGGCACTTGGAAATGAGATACTCATTCAAAAAGCAGTTGTGTTGCCTGTTAGTCCTCTGAACACAAGGCATCCCCTAAAAAAGAATATATAAAATGATGTTTTCTAGAACCATGTCTGCATTTTACATAATAAACTCATTCTGCCCCATGAGAGTAATGTATTTACTTGTTTTGTTAAAAACAAAAAGTACTTTATTCTAGTGGGATGGGGCAAGAATCAATGAGGTATTTGTGTTGAAGCTAAATTGAAGCCATATTTTAATTCACTGAAGATCCAAAATTTCGAAGAGCTTTCCAAACTCAGGGGGCTCTCACAATAACAGCCTTACATGGGGAGAACAATAGTTTTGATTCTATATTACCTGTGAGGAATCTGAGTACATAAAGGTTAAATGATTTATGACCTTGGTACAGCTGTATATCACAAAGTTTGGCTTTGGTCCCAGTTCCTCTGAGTCACATCCACTCTGTCTTCCAGTTATCTCTAACCAACGACAACTTTTTTTAAAAATATATTTTATTGATTTTGTACAGAGAGGAAGGGAGAGAGATAGAGAGCTAGAAACATCGATGAGAGAGAGTCATCTACCAGCTGCCTCTGGGACACCCCCTACTGGGGATATGCCCGCAACCAAGGTACATGCCCTTGACCAGAATCGAACCCGTGTCCCTTCAGTCCCCAAGCCGAGGCTCTATCCATTGAGCCAAATCGGTTTCGGCACCAACAACAACTTATCTTCCTGCAAAGTTAAAGCAGGCAAACAGCTTCCCCTGCCGGCAAATCTGTCAAAGCAAAGGCACCAAATAAATTTGTGTGTGCTACTGCCACCTCGTGGTCATATCTGTTTTTCTTGTTCAGTTGGGGGACACCATCACCCCTTTTTCTCCTTCCCACCCCCTCCCTGTCTTTGGCTCAGTGAGTGAAAGAGTTCCACACTTTTTTTTTTAGGAAAAAAAAGTACCAATTTCTTCAGTTAATAGAGTCAGACTATTTGTAGTCCCATGGCATATTTCTGGGATTTCCACCATCCAGAATTCTTTCCCCTGCCCCTTTGTCTGCTGTGAGCTAATGACCCTTAGAAAATATGGTTCATTTTTGTCAGTATTGATGAAAACCTCAAGTTCTCATTAACCTTACTGTTCCCACTATGGTTTTTTATTTCGTTGACGTTATCTGGATAGTTTCATTTTTTTCTTGACACATCTTAGATTCATGTAATGGAATTTCGGTATTGAAAGAAATTTGCTTCTGATGTTTAAATCCTTTTTACTACTTTCCCATCCTATATCTAACAAAGTCATGATATAAAGTAATCTTCTGAAGCAGCCTGTGCCATCACTGGGTAGGTTTCCCTGTAAGAAAGTTATCCTCCATAGTGAGTTACAAGGTGTTTCCCTATAACTTTTAACTATTACTTTTAATTCTGAACTTCTGGGATCAAATGGCACAAATTGTATTGCTCTTAAATAATTACCATTCCACTGTTTAAATAGAACAAAGGAATTGCATTGTTCTCAAATAATCACCCTCCCTTTATTTCAGCAATTTAAATATCCCAGTCCCTTCTACTGTTACTCATTTTTCGTACTTCTCTGCCCCTCTAAGTCCCAGTGCACTGCAGTTTGCCCAGGTACTGCTTAACCCCAGAACTTATAAGGGCACAGTGTCTGATCTCTGTAGAATCAAACAGGATGAGATCATTCCCTCCATTTGTCACACACTGTGGCAAAAACCTTGATTCAAATATTTGATTTGCTTTTCTTTGGCTGAATTGAGATTTAAAGGGCAAATTCACAGAACAAGTAAGGCAGTAGATGACAGTCAAGTCCTCATGGAACTAATGCAAAAATCCCAACATTACCACAGCAGGCCTGGGGCTGGGATATGTATAGAATTATGGAAAGAATAGAATAGATGAAGTGACTCTTTGAAGTATCTTATAAATTACTGTAAGTGCAGTGTATGAAAACATGCACTCAGGGGGTCTCTCAGCCCGGCCTGCGCCCTCTCACAGGCTGGGAGCCCTCAGGGAATGTCTGACTGATGCGGGAGCAGGCCTACGCTGGCAGGTGGACATTCTTAGAGCTGCCACAGAGGCAGGAAAGGCTCCCACCACTGCTGTGCTCACCAACCATGAGCCTGGCTTCTGGCCAAGCTCCCCCTGTGGGAGTGCACTGACCACCAGGGGGCAGCTCTTGCATTGAGCGTCTGCCCCCTAGTGGTCAGTGCATGTCATGCAACCAGTTGGTCTATCATTCAGTCAATTTGCATATTAGCCTTTTATTATATGGGAAGGATTTGCAATAACTAACTCTGCCTTTCTATTCTTGGGATTTGTAGAACCCTTTGCTTTTACATCTTCACTTTTAAATCCAATATCATCTATTCTGTGGGAAAACACAGATGCCTTACTATAAATATATATACTGACACTTCTGCTTATAGTTCAGGTTCTTTTTTTATTCATGTGTCTATATTTGTATAGTTCATATTTTGCTCTAAGGCTTAAGGTCAACTTATTCTTCGGCTTAGACCCAGGCCTCATAATCTTTCCTGATTCCCCTGGAGGTTGGACCAATTTAGACCTCAGTTAGAGGAATACTTTCTGAGATCTGGCCAAAATATTCTCATTGTTATCCCTAGTTGAGGCCACTGGGGAAAGTTGGGTCAGACCCCCCAGGAGGGTCATAAACAAGCCTTGACATGTTTATTTAAAAGTGAACGTGGCCTGGAGCTCAGCAGAAGGCTTATGTGCTCACACAGAGTGCTCTGAGGCACAGCCCTCCAAGATGGGCTGCCCAGGACAGAGCAGCCATGGCTCAGAATGTGTTGGCTGCATACTCTCCTTTAGAGACAGGGGTGTAATTGGTCCTTCCCAGGTCAGAAAAGACCACAGTGCTCTTTACAACTGCATGTAACTATCTTTTCATGCTGTTTAAACAACATGCCCATTCTGTAAGTGTCAAGTAACTGCTATTCTTGATATTACTTTCCAACACTCACCCCCTTTTGAAAGCCTTCGAAGAAACTTGGATGCCAGCACCATTGTGTTGGTTTTGCTGCACACTTTCTCCTGCTGAAATGAGAGAAAAAGGAAACTGAGGCTGACTGCACTGTCTGTGAGAGAGAAACCCAAATTTGGATGTCTGCCCTCTGCTGGATTCTGTAATTCTCAACAACAGCTTCAGGTAAGGCACAGCTTAGATTTTTATATAATGTCTTTTTCATCTTCCTCTAAAAGTGTTGTATTTTCTCCACATAAAGTGTAAATTAGGGTTAAAAAGGTGAAAAGTATCCAGAAAATACTCACAGTTTGAAAAGTACAGCATAGGGAATATAATCAATACTATTGTAATGACTATGTGTGGTGTCAGATGGGTACTAGGTTTATTGGTGTGATTACTTGATAAGGTAAATAAATCTGTAATAATTATGCTGTACACCTGAAAATAAAATAATATTGTATGCCAACTGAAAAATATAGTATTGTATGTCAATTGAAAAATAATAAAAAATAAAGTTAGTCTAAGATTGAAAGAAATGTAAATTAGCTTGCCTATATTAGAAGTTGATTCAATTCTCAACTATATAACATAATGTCCAGAATAAATTTTTATCTCAATAAATGTTGTTATATAACATTCTTGATATTATGTTATCAAGAATGTTATATAAAAATATGTGTTTCATTTATATGTATTTAAGTAAATATATTTAATAAAAATAACAATATTTCACTTGACTTCAGATATCAACTAAACCAAAAACCACATAAGATAGGAAAATTTGTGGAATGGCAACTTTATTCTATAACTTATTACTTATTCAAGTCATATATACCAGATTTCCTAACTCTGAATATGGGTGGGGCAGAAGAAAATATCAGGCAATAAGAGAAGAACATTTTTCTATTAAAGCACATTGGCTATCTACATGGGAAGTAAATGTCAGTTACAGACTATACCCACATGATCTTTAAGAGGGAGCAATCTAAAACAGTTCACTTACCTATTTAAAATGCAAAGAAAAGATTATAAAAGCATTCAATAAAAATGTTTAAAGATATGGATAACCAGTTATAGAAACAGAAGACAACAAAAAGCAGTGCATATACTGTTACATACACACATACCTACCCTTAGAGCATGATTACAACTTAGCAACAGTAAGAAAGCACAGAGCACAAATAGAGTGGATAAAGGAGACACAAAGAAAGATGAACTAACTCAGAGAGAGAGGTACCTTGGATGGCATTGCCTGAAGTGGGCTCCTGTCATGGATATCCTCCTGTTATTTAGACTGAGGTGTGACCCCATAGCAAAGTCCTTGTTACCTTGCTTTTTTTTGGTGGGGGGGGGGGTTTGCTTATTTGTTTTTATTAGTAAACTGGAGATTTCAATCTTTGATTCTTTTTCTTTCTTTTTTTTCCCCTCAGTCCAAGCAATTGTTTTCCTAATTGGTTACACATAGGGCATGTTCATTGATTAAGAAAACAAATATTTAGTAAATATCTGTAATATACCAGACATTGTCCTTGATTCTGGGAATAATTCAATGAGCAAAAAATGTCTCCCTCCTCTTATTCCCAGATGGTTGAGACCAAAAACACATACTAAGTATATAATACAATGCCATGTGGTGATACGTGCTTTGAAGAAAACTAAAGCACGATTGGAAAACAAGGTAGCAAAGACGAGCTAAACTGGGATGGCCTCTCTGAGTCTCTGATTTTTACCAGAAATCTGAATAAGGCCAAGTAAGGCATGAGAATAATGGTGAGTAAGAGAGAGAGCGATCACAGACATTATTAGTATGACCATACTTAGCATAGTCAAGTATCAGCGGTTGGAGAAGGAAAAGTGTTAAGAAATGAGGGCATGGAGGAAGACCTCATTCTCTGTACAGACTGGGTAAAGAGTTTTGGACTTATCCTAAGTGCATTTAATTGGAAGCAAGTAATTGACATTAGATTTTAAAAATTATCCATCTAGAGACTATGCAGGTAATAGTCTCTACATATACTAGTATAAGTATGGAAATAGGTAAGTTAAGAGGCGCTGGCAGTAGTTTGAGGATTTCATGGTGAAAGCTGATGGGACTGCTAAAAACTATTCAGATTCTGAATGTTTTGAAAATGAAGCCTAGTGGATTTGTTGATGGTGCTGATATAGAGTATTAGGAGAGGTGGTAAAGATGTCATCAACGTTTATGGCCTGAGCAACTGAGCAAATGCAGGTGCCACTTAATGATGTGGCAAAGCAGTAGGAGTCAATCAGTTTGAGTTTGGAAGAACCAAAAGTTTAGAAATGGGCATATTGTGTTTTAGTTATTTATATTCCAAACAGAGATATTGAGTAAGAAATTGGGTGGATAAATCCAAGTTGCAGAAGAGACTTTATAGGTAGAGACAAAATTCGGCTTCATTCCACATGGATGGTTTTTATGTCAAGGGCTAGATGACAGATCACATACAGGGAGAGAACAGTGGGAGAAGGAAAATGTCAAGGAATTTGGTCCTACAAAACACATTTATAGGTCATGTGAACCAGGAGGAACTCTACATAGGAGCCTCAGATAATGTGTGTGTATGTGTATATAATATATGTGTGTACGTATTTACATATATGTACATATGTGCATATGTATATAGTATATGTATATACATGTTATATATGTGTGTATATATGTATATGTGTCCATTGACAGTAATGTAATTCAAATCCCAGAGTGCTTTCAATGATGTAACACTGTAGTTTTATTTTGTTTGCTCTATGTGGCAAAATGTAGATATTGTCACAAGGTATTTTACAAGTATCTGATAAATTACAAGTGAGGACTGAAGCCTGTGTACTGTAGTTAAGGTGAATTTCAGTTAAAAGAGAACCATGTTGGTTTGTAGTCTGAACCTCATTCGCTCACACCAATTTCATGTAAAATGTTTATTTAAGATGACACTTCATGGAGCTTACTCCTCTTCAGCAACAATATTTGAACTGCAAAGAGGACCAATGTAAAAGTAAAAAGTATTTTATAGAATTGTGTATATGTCACTAAATACTGAGAGAAATTAACAATGAAAATTGTGGAATTTCTTTCATGGGATCTTTTCAAATAAGAGGGCACACCAATGTTGGAATTGACCTTGCTGTAAACAATCACTGATTAAAGGTTATTTTCCTTATCTCTTTTCCAACATTCCTAATACTACCTAGAAAGAAGCCTTATATGAATCTATGCATTTGATAGCATTAAAAATTACAATTGTAAACAAACTCTTATTTGTGGCTATTCATTCTTGCTATGTTTTTTTTTTTTTTTCTGTGAACATGGAGCTTAAACTGTACAATTGTTTGAACCTCCCTATGTTGGGCCCAGATTGATGTTTCTGAATTAGTTTAAAAGCGTCTGAATGGCAAGAGAGCATCTACCTTATTTTCTGTGGTGTTGAGGATACCAAACACAGGCAGGTATTTAATGGATCATTATGGGCATGGTGATCACAATGGTAAGGCTGTAATAAGCACCCACCCACCCCCAAGTTTTTTATTTTCTCCCACTACTGGAGTCACATTAGGACAAAGAATGCTGAAAAATCTTTAATCTAAAACTATGGTGCTAACTGAATTGTAAAGAAATGCGGAGAACATCTTAATGAGAAAATTTCTGTAGAGTAATTTGTAACATGGCAATGTCTTGTTATTGCAGTTTTAGGAGAGAAGAAAATGAAAAACCTCGGAAGGACAAATAACTCTGACCCTGTGAGCATATTCATTCTTCTTGGATTCCCTTGTACCTGGGAGATCCAGGTCCTCCTCTTCTCACTCTTCTCTGTGATCTATGTCCTAACGCTCATTGGGAACCTTTGCATTATCTGTTCAGTGTGGTGGGACCATCATCTTCACACTCCCATGTACATCCTGCTGGCCAATTTTTCATTCCTTGAGATCTGGTATGTCACTTCTACTGTCCCCAATATGCTAGCCAACTTCCTCTCTGAGACCAACACCGTCTCCTTCTCTGGCTGCTTCCTCCAGTTCTACTTCTTCTTCTCCATGGGCACCACTGAGACCTTCTTCTTGTCTGCCATGGCCTTTGACAGGTACCTTGCTATCTGCAGGCCCCTGCACTACCCCACTGTCATGACAGTTCCACGCTGCATTAGAATGGCAGCCTGCTGCTGGGTGTGTGGCTTCTCCTGTTTTCTCCTCCCAGTTTACCTCATCTCCCAGCTTCCTTTTTGTGGGCCCAATATCATTGATCACTTTTTATGTGACCCAGGACCCCTTATGAAGTTGTCCTGTGTGCCAGCTCCTGCCACTGAGATCACCTGTGCCGTCTTTAACTCGGTCCTGATTTTCTCCACCTTCCTCTTCATTACCGGCTCCTATGCCCTTGTGATCATAGCTGTGCTGAAGGTCCCCTCGGCAGAAGGCCGGCAGAAGGCCTTCTCCACTTGTGGCTCCCACCTGGCCGTGGTGTCCCTGTTCTATGGCTCAATCATGGTGATGTACGTGAGCCCAACAGCAGGCAATCCAGCAGGGGTTCAGAAAATTGTGACTCTATTTTATTCTGTGTTAACTCCATTTTTCAATCCCTTGATCTACAGCCTCCGGAATAAGGAAATAAAGAAGGCCCTGAGAAAACTGCTGAGGACTGTGAGATTTGGTCAAAGACAGCCCCTCAAGAACTAGAATCCATATATGTGCAGTACATATAGTGATATAAAATTAGAGGTTAATAGTCTTGAGTAAATTTGAGAGACAAGTATGTTTCCTATATTTCCTGAAATATATTTAGGGATGCGTTTCAATAAAGCAAGTAATAAACAAGATCTTACCAGACTTTTCATAAATCATTTATTTGTACTAGGCTTCGCTGTATTAATATTCCTGTGTATATCATATGAAAACAAAAAAATGCCAGATATTCTCAGGCATTTTTTAACTTAAAGAAACATGAACTGATACTGCTCATGAACTGATACTGCTCATGATACTGCAAAATGAAGTCATGTGACACAATCCAAGGTCACCTGGTCCATTACTATCTTTTTCGGATTCCAGTCAATTTGTCTCCAGCCCCCAGTTTCATAGTGATTAAATGTCCAGAGTCCTCATCACAATCTACTTATACACAGCACACACACACACACACACACACACACACACACACAGGCACACACCTGCACATATAAGCATGTTAATATGTGCTTCTCCTCCCACTCCTGAATCTACCTGCTGTCTTGTTTGATCACATCAATCTGGATGTGAGACTCATATCCTCCAACATTTTATCCAAAACCCAAACTTATTCCAGCTCTGTGTGAGTTTATTAGCGTGACTGCAGGTTGGGGCTAGGGGAAGTCAGAGGAAGGGCCACCGTGATGAACATCCATCAGTCTCTCATAGTGCACCTGATGCTTCCTTTTCCTATCTTCCTCATCCCCTTCTCATCACCCACAAGTAGCCAAAACATCTTTTTTTTTAATATTTTTAAATTATTTTTAATTTCTTTATTGATTAATGTATCACATATGTGTCCTTATTTCCCCATTACCCCCCACCTTCCATTTATGCCCCCAAACCCCTGTTATCTGTGTCCATTGATTAGGCTTATATGCATGCATATAAGTCCTTTGGTTGATCTCACCCCATTATCCCCACTGTCCCCTACCTTCCCTGAGGTTTGACATTCTGATTGATGTTTCTCTGTCTCTGTTTTTTGTTCATCAGTTTATGTTGTTTATTATATTCCACAAATGAATGAAGTCATGTGATATTTATTTTTCTCTGCCTGGCTTATTTCACTTAGCATAATGCTCTCCATCTCCATACATGTTGTTGCAAATGGTAAGAACTCCTTTTTTATTGCAGCGTAGTATTCCATTGTGTAGATGTGCCACAGTTTTTCAATCCACTCATCTGCTGATGGGCACATAGGTTGTTTACAAATCTTAGCTATGGTGAATTGTGCTGCTATGAACATAGGGGTGCACATATCCTTTCTGATTCATGTTTCTAGTTTCTTGGGAAATATTCCTAGAAGTGGGATCACTGGGTCAAATGGGAGTTGCATTTTTTTAGTTTTTTGAGGAAACTCCATACTGTTACCCACAGTGGCTGCACTGGTCTGCATTCCCACCAGCAGTGCACGAGGTTTCCTTTTTCTCTGAATCCTCTCCAGCACTTGTCCTTTGTTGACTTGTTGATAATAGCCATTCTGACAGGTGTGAAATGGTACTGCACTGCTGTTTTGATTTGCATCTCTCTGATGATTAGTGACTTTGAGCATGTTTTCATATGTCTCTTGGCCTTCCTTCTGTCTTCTTTTAAAAAGTGTCTATTTAGATCAGTTGCCCATTTTTTAATTGGATTTTTTATCTTCTTTTTGTTAAGCTGCAAAGAGTTCCCTGTAAATGTTAGAGATTAAACCCTTATCATTGATATCATTGGCAAATATGTTCTCCCATGCAGTGGGCTTTCTTGTTGTTTTATTGATGGTTTCCTTTGCTGTGCAAAACCTTTTTATTTTGATGTAGTCCCATTTGTTTATTTTCTCTTTAGTTTCCATTGCCCTAGGAGCAGTATCAGTGAAGAAATTGCTTTGACATATGTCAGAGATTTTTCTGCCTATGGATTCCTCTAGGATTTTTATGGTTTCCTATCTTATGTTTAAGACCTTGATCCATTTTGAGTTTATTTTTGTGTATGGTGTAAGTTGGTGATCTAGTTTCTTTTTTTTTTTTCTTTCTTTCTTTTTTTTTTTTTTTTGCATGTATCTGTCCAATTTTGACTCCATTGTATATTCATGCCTCCTTTGTCAAAAATTAATTGAGCATAGTGATTTGGGTTGATTTCTGGGTTCTCTATTCTATTCCATTGATCTATATGTCTGTTCTTGTGCCAATATCATCACCTGAGCATCTTTGCCTTTTCTTTTCTTTTTTTTAGTATATTTTTTATTTATTTTATACAGAGAGGAAGGAAGAGAGATAGAGTTAGAAACATTGATGAGAGTCATTGATCAGTTGCCTCCTGCACACCCCCGACTGGGGATATGCCCGCAACCAAGGTACATGCCCTTGACCGGAATTGAACCTGGGACCTTTTAGTCCCCAAGCTGACGCTCTATCCATTGAGCCAAACCGGTCCCGGCTTTGCCTTTTCTTATTCAGAATAATTTTGTTCTTTCACAGACCCTTTGGGGTTTGAAATTCTTTCTCAAATGGACTTTTCAAAAAATTTATTCTCAGCAAAACTAGTTCTTGAGCAGGATCTTATGAAAATAGTCACTTTTTTAGGTTCTTATAACTTGATGTATTCCTTCTTTATCTTAGTACCACCACTCAGTGCAAAAGAATAAATATACTGACTCAAAAAAAAAAGTAAGACCTGAAAACAATATTACTTGGGAAATTTTTTAAAATATTCATATATTAAGTGCTTTATAATTTTAAAGTACTTTCTATTTTTATTAGAATGAACATTAACCATGCAGAGAGGATAGTGTGTGTGAGTCTGAGGATAGAAATAAGATAGAATTGCCAATGTCTGAAATGAGGTATATTACTCTCCAGTTAATTTTCAAAGTGGCCTGGAATCATCATATTGCATCTCAGTTAATAAGTCCTACTCTGAGAGAACACAGATTCATTTACTAGTGAAATTGTGCCCAGTTTTTAGGAGCACAAAAGACCAAATTCACCAGTCTATCTTAATTTTAGCTATACAAAGATGAAAGTCAGGCTCTATGTGGGATGACATTTTAAAACTTGGGTACAGGGCCAAAGCTAGTCTATGAACTTTTTACATAAATCACAAAAATACCAAAATAGCCCTAGCTGGTTTGGCTCAGTGGATAGAGCATCAGCCTGTGGACTAAAGGGTCCTAGGTTTGATTTCTATCAAGGACACATGCCCAGGTTGCAAGCTTGATCCTCAGTAAAGGGTATGCAGGAGGCAGCCAATCAATGATTCTTATTACAATATTAATGTTTCTATCTCTCTCTTCCTCTTTCTGAAATCAATAGGGGACAGTCACAACTTCTTCTACTGAACAGATTCCCTTATGCTAGGAATAACTTGCAGAGTCTTATCCAATATCCCTTGGTAGAGGAGAGAAGAAGTGAGCCACAGGCAGCCTTCCCACATTCTATCTTAGAGGTATTGAATAAAGGGAGAAGGTAAGTATTTAACCCCCAACACTTCTAAAAGAAAGAGGGAAAAGCTAGGGATTAAACACAGCACACCAATATTCATCATTTATCTCTTGAATTGAAACTCAGAATTTGCTCTCATCCTAGTACTTTTCTTTTTTAACCAAAGACCAGTAAATATTGGATGTGAATTCTCATAAAAATAATTTCAAAAAGTTATTGAAATCAATAAGAAAATTTAAAATGATGGCCAGATGCAAAGTAAGTATATAAAAGGTAATAATCAGGAAGAAAATATAATGAAAGTAAAAGGCCATTTATAATAACAATGAAAATGTAATATACCTCTAAATAAATTCATCAAAGAGGAGTGAAGTGTATGAGAAGAAAACTGTAAATACCTTGAAACAATAAAATAAAAATATTAATAAGTGGAGATATCTACCATGTTTCTAAATGTAATGAGGAAATGTCGTAAATTTGTCATTTCTTTTCAAATAAATTTATAAATTTAATGAAAATAAAGTAATAATATTAGAACTATATGTATCCAAATGTTCACTAATTAGAGAGTAGTTAAGTGAATTATCCTCGGTCCAAATTAAAGAATAACATACAGATATTAAAAATCGTGTTTTAAAATATATTTGATTAGTTGGGAAAATGCTCACACTATAATGCTGTTTAATTTTTATTTTTCCAAAATAAAAATTTACATAATTGTTTCCCAACTTATTTTGTAATTAATAAAATACAGGAAGAAGCATGAACAAACTGTTGAATCTCAGAAGGAAGACGGAAGAGGGTATAGCAGGGGTCTTCAAACTACAGCCCGCGGGCCACATGCGGCCCGCAGAGGAGTCTGATCCGGCCCGCCAGGTTTTTTGGGCAGTGAGCGCAGCCGAGGTGTTACAGTAGGAATTAGTAGTTCATATAGTCCGGCCCTCCAGCTCTCTGAGGGACCGTGATCTGGCCCCCACTTTAAAAAGTTTGAGGACCCCTGGTATATGGGAAGAGAACAACCAAAACTTGTGATCTCTTGCTTCATGGTTGACACTCAACTACTGAGCCCACTGGCTGGGCTATAAAGCAAATCTTGATGGACATAAAAGGAGAGATCAGCAGGAATACAGTCATAGTAGGAGATCTATCTCATTGGCATCATTGAAGTAATGGCTTTAAATGACATACTGGATGGATTTAATTAATTTTTAGAGCATTTCACTCCAAAGCAGCAGAATATACATTTTTCAATTACAAATGGCATATTTTCCAGGGTAGACCACATGTTGGACCACAAAACAAATCTCAATAAATGTAAGAAGATTGAAATCATATAAAGCATCTTTTCGAATCACAATAGTAAGAAACTAGAAATCAGTTACACTAAAAAAACTGAAAAACACACAAACACATTGAGGTTAAATAACATGTTACTAAAAAATAAATGGGTTTTGTCCAGCTGGTGTGGCTCAGTGATTGAGCATCAATCCAAAAACCAGGAGGTCACATTTTAATTCCCAGTCAGGGCACATGCCTGGATTGCAGCCTCGATCTCCAATAGGGGGCATGGAGGAGGCAGCTAATTAATGATTCTCATCATTGATTCTCTCCCATCATTGATGTTTCTATCTCTTCCTTCCTCTTTCCAAAATCAATTTTAAAAATATAATTAATAAATAAATAAATAAATAAATAAATAAACAAACAGTTAACAATGAAATCAAGAAAAAAACAAAAGATACCTTGAGACAAATGAATATGACTATTGTGCAAAATAAGGCAGTTAGATAAAGACAAATATCACATGATATCACTTATATTTGGAATCTAATGAACAAAATAAACTGATAAACAAAACAGGCCCAAAGTCATGGATGCATGGAACAGAATAACAGATCTCAATGGGAAGGGAGGGGCAAGAGATTAACTAAAGTCATATATGCATAACCATGGACACAGACAATAGTGTGGGTGAAGTGGGGGTTGGATGGAGGGGGGCAAAAAGGGGAGCACCTGTAATACTGACAATAATACATTTTTTAAAAAGAAAAGAAAAAACAATGATCCAAACTCTATAGATACAGCAAAAACAGCCCTAAGAGGAAAATTCATAGCATTAAGGTTTACCTCAAGAAACGAGAAAATCTCAAATAAATAATCTCACATTTCTTAAAGGAGCTAGAAAGAGAACATCAAACAAAGGTGAGTATAAAGAAGGAAATAATAAAGATCAGAGCAGAAATAAACAAAAGAGCATTGAAAAATATATGCATCCCATGTTCATTACAGCATTATTCATAATGGTCAAGATGTAGAAACAACCTCAGTGTCCATCTACAAATGATGCATAAAGAGGATACTGTATATACAATATAACAGAATATTATTCAACCATAAGAAGGAAATTTTACCATTTGTGACAACATAGATGGACCTTAAAGGCATTATGCTAACTGAAATAAGTCAGACAGAGAAAAAAAAATATTGTATGATATCACTTGTTTGTATAATCTTAAAAAGTTGAATAGAAACAGAGAGCAGATTTGTCGTTGCCAGAGGTGTGGGATATGGGAAATGGGGAATGTTTGTCAAAAAATACAAACTTGCAGTTATGAGTAGTTTGAGGGACTTAATATAGATCCTGGTGATTGTTGTCAACAACACTGTATTATATACTTAAAGTTGCTAAAAGAGAACATCTTTACTATCTCACTACAAAATAGAAATGATAATTCTGAAAGAGAACATCCTTACTATCTCACTACAAACTAGAAATGGAGGTGTTAGCTAATTCTATGATGGTAATTTTTTTGTTATGTATATGTGTATCAAATACACTGTACATCTTAAACTCACACATTGTTATATGTCAATTATATCTCAATAACTCTATAAAAAAACTTAAATAAAAAAAGAGTACAGTGGATTGCACATGTTATTAAAAGAAGAAAAGGAGATCATGGCCTGGGCACCACACAGGGCATTCTCTAGCACTCTGGCCTCCCTGTTCTTTCCCTGGCATGACAGACACGCTCCTTTACCTCTTGTTCCTAGAATTAATTATTCCTTCTGCTGAAAATCCCTCTCCACGTCCTTCATTTTCTCAAGCTTCTGCTCAAATGTTAATGTCTCTGTTAGGCTTTCCTTAAAACCATATTTAAAAGTCTAAGTCCTGCTCTAGCTGGTTTGGCTCACTGGATAGAGCGTTGGCCTGTGGACTGAAGGGTCCCGGATTTGATTCCGGTTAAGGACATATATCTGGATTGCTGGCTCAATCCCCAGTGGAGGGTGCATAGGAAACAGCCAATTAATGATTCTCATCATTGACATTTCTATTTCTCTCTACCTTCCTCTCTGAAACCAATACAAATATATTTTTTAAGTATTTTTAGAAAATCCAAGTCCTGCCCATTTCCAATCCATCTCATTCCTATACTTCATTTTTCTCAAATGAAAAATAAATATAATCCCTTTTTTAAATTTCTTTATTGATTAAAGGCAAAAATGTATGTATGTGTGAGTGTGTGTAAATAATACATTTATTCACTTACTCGTTTTATTTATTTTCTGTTGCTTTTCTCCCCACCCCCCATTGAATTTTTCTAGGTAAGCAGGATTTTTTTTCCCGTATTTTTCTTACCCTACTATATCCCTAGTATCTGTTGAGCACTCTATAAATATTATTAAGTCTATACAAGTCTTAGCACTTAAAATGTCATTTTTCTATCATAAAATTGCAACTGGAATGTCTCTAAGTAACAAATTTAAGAATACTAGTTAATAAAGAACTGTTTTTTTCTTCAAAATAGAAACCTGGAATTTAATGGTACATCTTCTTGTTGTAACTAGTACAACGAGCTATTACTATTTCATTATTCCCTAGGAACCTTTTGCAATGCCTGGTTACTAGAAGCACAAGAGATGATAAGAAGCTAGTTTGGTAAGCACATTATTCCTCAGGGATAGCAGGGCTTGGGATTTCATTATAATAAAATTCAAAACTATCTCATCTGTTGAATAAATACTTTAAAAATACCAGGGAGAGGCTCACAGATCTCAAAAGCCATAACAAGGAAATAAATTTAAGTGAAACCTTCATCTGTGCTTTCATCTTTACCATAAATATGAGTTTTCAATCTGGGAAGAAAAAACATTTTTTTAATTTACTCTTTGCAACTCATGGAAGGTTACACACTGGATCATCCAATTCTGCAGAAGTTCCTCACCTGCTTTTCACTCTGTGGGGTAACATTTTATTCCCCCTTTCTGACTTCTCCTCTTGGCCTGTATTCAAGGCGTGAGTTAAAACTTTGTATGCCCAATTATAAAAGCTGGCTTTTCTGCATAAGTGAATTTACTGGGAAGTGCTTTCTTCTTGTTCTTAAAGTGTAAATTTCTGGTTAAAATCAAATTCAGACAGAAAGTTTTAAAATATTAATTATTCTCTTGTTTCTGAGTCTTTGGAAATGCATTCATATAGCTTTCTTATCCTTTTTAAATATTAATGACTATTGTTTACAAAGAGGCCTGGAGATTTTATGAAAAAATGTATAACTAATAAATTTCTGGAGGTGGATTTATTATAAATATAATAATCAATTTTTTCTCAATTCAGGAAATATGACAAATTTCTGATACCACTCATATCATATCTCTCCAATACATATATTGTTCTTAATTAAATGTATTGTTAATAAAATTTCGTGAAATAACCCTTAAATGACAAAACCATTCAGTATCTGCATGCTCTCTGTTTTTTGAATTTATAGGATCTTCCTTGGATTGTGACTCTCTTCAGTTTGTACTCCCAAGAAATATTGTAACAAGAGACCAAAACAGGGTGAGTATTGACACTGATTTACCACTATTAGGGGTCCAATTATCAGTGAAAATGACTAATTAAGAGTGCTTAGAGTAGGGTATAACAAGGTATCAGAACACGGATCAGAGTGTGCAAGATAGTAACTAAGACCTGTGTGGCAGCTGTCTGAGCTTTTTCTTCAGTAAAAGCAGCAGAGTAATTGTGGGCATCCCATCAGGACAGTTTTTGAAACATTCATATAAATTGCCTCTTACATCAATATTATGCTTTTTCTCTCTCTGTATATTTTGTGCTCACTCTATATAGCTAAGTATAATTTATATGTTCTTAAGTTAAAGGCACTCTATTTTCCAAATAGCAAATGGCCAAGATTCACTAGCTCCATAAGTTGTGTCTCTGGACAAGATGATATTCATTCCTTTTCAGATATGGTACATCCACCTCAGCTGATAAAATCATACAATTATTCACAATAAAAGATCCTAAATATTTTTTAAATTTATTTCACAATCACAACAAATCAAGGGGATTTATGTTCTCCAGGACAACACACACACACACACACACACACACCACCACCACCACCACCACAACCACCACCACCAACAACAACAACAACAACAACAAAACAAAGCAAAATAAAAAATAAAAAAACTCTTATAATTTAAGAAATTCTGGTGCCTGCCCTACATTGCCACCTGGTATGACGTTATTGCTATGGGAAACAAATAGACTGACCTATCACATTGCATTCAGACTCAGTACAATCTACATAGCCCCAAGAGCAACGAGAATACACACACAGCAGTTCTTCCACTGTAGATGGCAAACATGATAGCCAAGAGTAGGCTTCTGAAGAAACAAGCGGTAAAAAGTTTTGATTGAATAACAACAAACTGGGAGCACAGGGACAGCAGGCATGAGTGAAGCAAGCCATTTCATGTTTCAAGGCTGTCTCAAAAGAAAACCCGTAGAATAGGTATACATCTGTGCAAGAGGCATGTGTAAAAAGAGAAGGAAGACCAAACATAGAAAGCCGCTATGAAAGTAGTATGGAAAGTAATATGGAAATGCCATGCACACAATCAACACTTTTCTCTACTTCACAACATTTTGTGGAACTTTGGCCAACTCTGGTCACAGTCAGTAAGTAGTCCAGTCACCCAGAGCAGTGCTCTCCCTGAATCAGATGCCCCGCGTGGCATGTTTTGTCCTCACATTCACGAGAGACTGTTTCAAAATGTTCAACCAGCAAAATTTAGGTGCCAAAGTGTAGGGCTCTTCCCCAGGATGTGGGGCTGAATCCAGCAGCTGGATAGAGAGAAAGCATGTCTTGTATTCCAAACATATATAATATACCATCTGTGCTGGCCCCAGAGAGGCCCTTTGGGTCAATCCTTTACAATACCATTAACAAGCACAAAAAAGAGTATTCTCTGTGCCCTTTCGCTGTATCTCAGTGAGACAGACCTTTTGAAATGTCTCAATATAAGTAGTATTTTATTTGGTATTACTATCAATAATACTGATCATAATAAATTACTTCTGTATAATGCTTTAGAGCTTAATTTTACATACACAGATTTGAATGTGCTATAATCTATATGGTAAACAGATGAGAAAATAGATAACTAGAAGTTAAGTGACGTACTCAAAATTACAAATGTAGTACTCATGTGTAATACAGTATCTTCACCCACTTTAATGATTGCCCCAAGCCAAGTTTTTACCTAGTTGCATCTTACCAAAATAAAATCATACTTTTGGAAACAGGTTGTGGTGATCACAGTTTTGTTGCTATAACAGAAACCTCATTGTTTATTTTTAAAATTGTAAAAGAATTTGGTGTTTTCAGGCAGAACCAGCCATCTCCATTAAAGTGCGATAGCCAAAGTCATCTCCATGTCCTCCAGGCTGATGAATGTGTCCAGTGGAGAAACCAACTCCGTGAGTCACTTTATCCTCCTGGGCTTTCCCTCGAGCCCAGAAATGCAGCTCCTCTACTTTTGGCTCTTCTTAGTAGCCTATACCTTGACCCTGATGGGCAACACAGCCATTGCCTGTGCTGTGCGGTGGGACTGGCACCTTCACACCCCCATGTACATCCTCCTGGGGAATTTCTCTTTCCTAGAAATATGTTATGTCACCACAACCATCCCTAACATGCTGGCCAACTTCCTCTCCACAAGCAAATCCATCTCCTTTGTGAGCTGTTTTGCACAGTTCTACTTCTTCTTCTCTTTAGGGTGTGATGAGGGCTTCTTCCTTTGCATCATGGCTTTTGACAGGTACCTCGCCATCTGCCGTCCTTTGCATTACCCACACATCATGACTAAACAGCTATACACCGGCCTCATCATCTTTGGATGGTCAGGTGGATTCGTTCTTTTCTTAACCCCAGTTGTTCTCATTTCACAGTTGCCCTTTTGTGGCCCAAATATCATCAACCATTTTATATGCGATCCCGAGCCACTGATGAAGCTTTCCTGTTCAGAAGATACCATGACACAGTTCATTTATTCTACTTTCAATGCTATCTTCATGGTTGGCACCTTCCTCTTTATCCTTTGCTCCTACGCTCTGGTGATTCTGGCTGTGCTGCGCATGTCCTCTGCAGCAAGCAAACACAAGGCTTTCTCCACTTGTGCTTCCCATCTGGCTGTGGTGATCCTGTTCTTTGGCTCTGTTATTGTGATGTATGTTAGTCCTGGGTCCGGACACCCAGTGGAAGTGCAGAAAATTGTGGCCTTATTTTATTCTGTGATAACACCCCTCTGTAATCCTCTGATTTATAGCCTCAGGAACAAGGAGATGAAGGCTGCCCTCAGGAAAGTCTTTGGGACTGAAACACACAGTCATAAAACATAAACCAGAAATAAGAGTAAAGCAAGTTCCTCCACAACCTATCTTAATAAGATATAAGCAAGTTTGTTTTCTAGAGAATTCAATAGTTTTGGTTAGAGAACAATAAAGCCCGTTGTCATCTTAAATATCACCACTACAGACTGGGTTAGTCTTATTTAAGAAATGAAATTGTCTTAAGAAGAAAACTGAACTCTTTATATATAACGGTTTCTTAAAGGACGTATAAATAAACTTTGTATTTCAAAATTGGAGCAACCTATAAGGATGTAGCATAGGTCATAAACTTGTAAACAAATTCTCCTCCACTGAGAATTACTGACTAAAAAGAAATTTCTGTATGAAATAAGTCCAACTTTGAAATGTGACCTTATCACACTATCTGCAAAGAATAATACATGTTTTTACTCTAAGGATTTTAGGAAACCAATAGCTCTAGCTGAACGTTAAGTTCAGTTTTTCCTCAGTATCCAAGAGGAATTGGTTCCAGGACCCACCTTCCCCACTCCACCCCTGCAGATACCCATATCCGTGAATGTTCAAGTCCTTTCTATAAAATGGTGTAGTATTTTTATATAACCCATGCACATCCTCTCATATACTTTAAATCATCTCTAGATGACCTATCCAGTCATGTGCCACTTAACAACATTTCAGTCAGTAATGGACTGCATGTACAATGGTGATACCATCATATATATAATAAAAGCCTAATAGGCTAAGTGTCTGATCGTCTGGTCGTTCGTTTAATGATTAATTAAACTATGCTAATGATATGCTAAGGCTGCTTAACCACTAGCTTTGACATGCACTGACCACTAGGGGGCAGATGCTCCAACTATCAATAATAACTTAACTTGCTGCTGGGGTCTGGCTGATCAAGACTGAGCGGAGATGGGCTGGACATGCCCTGGAGCACTCTCGTGATCCCTCCCCCACTGTCTAACTTCCCTGTCCCTCCCCAGCCTCGATTGTGCACAGGTAGCATCCCTCAGCCTAGCTTGTGCCCTCTGGCAACCCAGGGCCCCTCGGGGGATGTCAGAAAGCTGGTTTTGGCCCTATCCCGCTCAACACAGGAGCTGCCCCCTAGTAGTCAGTGCGCTCTCACAAAGGGAGCACCCACTCAGCCAGAAGCCGGGCTCACAGCTGGTGTGCACAGTGGCGGTGGTGGAAACCTCTTCCACCTCCATGGCAGCACTGAGGATATCTAACTGACGGCTTACGCCCGCTCCCCATGAGGGACATCTCCTGAGGGCTCTTGGACTGCAAGAGGGCACAAGCCAGGCTGAGGGACCTCCCCCTCCAAGTGCACGAATTTCATGCATTGTGTCTCTAGTTAGAGTGTAATGAGCTGAAAAATATCTATTACCTAGTGGCATTGTAGCTAACACAATGTCATAGCAAAATGCGTTACTCACATGTTTTGGTGATGTTAGTATAAACAACCCTACTGCACTACCAGTCATATAAAAATATAGCTCATACAATTTATGTACAATACATATACCTGATAAAGATATTAATTTACTATGCTACTGGTTTATGTATTTACTATATTATATCAATAGTTTTTATCATTAGAGTATATAACCTTTCTACTTATAAAAAAAAAAAGTTAGCTGTAAAACAGGAGGTTGATTATGCCAGCCGCAGTCTCATACATCTGCTCACCACATCTCTTGATTGAATCATTTTCTCTTTGTTTGATTTGATCTCATGTTCTTTTGTACAGCAGCATGCTGTACAAGCTTTTACCCTAGGAGCAATAAGTTGTGCCATATAGCCTAGGTACGTAGTAGGCTAGACCATCTAGTTTCAGTTAAGTGCATTCTATGATGTTCGCACAACAAAATTGCCTAATTACTTATTTCTCAGAATGTATTCTGTTGTACAGTGGTGCATAACTGTAATTCTAATACAATGTAAATGCTATGTGGATAGTTGTTATTGTTTAGGAAATAATAAGAAGAAAAAAGTCTGTACACTTTCAATACAGATGTGAGCATCATAGCCTAACTACACAGTACGCATCCACAACATAACTTTTTTTCCAAATATTTTCAATCTGCTGTCAGTTTAATCCACAGATGCTGAACCTGCGAATATAGAGGACTGAGTTCAGTATTTTAGAGAGCACGCAACATAAGAATTAGGAATTTAGTGGCTATTGTTTATATCCAATAGGATTGTGATAGATGCTAGCTGTAAAGGGTCAGGCATTAGTCAGGACTTAACTCCCTTTGCTGCAAATCCAGTGTTAATTGACAGGTTTTTGGACCATATTTTGTTTCAGTATTTTTGCACTGTGGCATATTTCATTATCCAAAATGTCTCTAAAGATCTTTTCTTCTTTAAAATATATAATCATTCTTATTGGTTTGATTATGTCTTTTATTTTCACCATTTGGCCATCTGTGGGGCTTTCTTAGGATAACTCTAAGATGTAAAGAAAGGCAATATGGAAATAATATGCAATATACAGAGCTACATTTACAGCCTTCAGAGTCATTGGATTCCACAAGGTGAAGTCCACTCTAATTAAACTTCCTTTAGGAAAGAATCAAGGATTTGAAGTTTTCTGGACTTGAAAAGGCTAGATTTCTGGGACTTTCATGACAAAAAAGAAGTATGGTCTGTTTCACAGAAGTAAAAAAGTGAACTAAATGATCAAGCAAGTGCCTGGACAAATTATTTACATAAGCAAAACTGAATAAAAATATATTTAATATAAGTGTAAGATGGATGCTTTTTTTCTGGTTGCTTTAATTATGATTCTCCTCTGGGAGCTTATGGTTCATTTATTCCACAATCATCTATCTTTCTTAGCAGATTTGGAAAAAAAGATGAAAATGTGTGGTAATTAATAAAATTTCAAGTGATTATTTCTGACAGTGTGTGGTTTCTGCATTTGCATCATGGCTTTATTATCTCAAGCCAACCTTGAGGTATAATAATAATTAACTAGGCTCTCTATCTCAGACTTTCCATAACCCCAAAAGATGTTCACCTCATATTTCAGATTGCTGACACATAAGGGAAAGAAATCCAACTTAACTTAATAACTTTGTCTGAATTCTGGACTTTATAAGTTAAGAATGTAGCATTAACAAAATTTGAACTTCAAATGTTTCTAATTCATTTTAAGAGATGAGCTATTTATAAGGATACAAACAAAAATCTGTCTCACTCAATAGATGATTATTGACTTTCTCTCACACACTCCCCTCAACCAGAAAACAGCGTGGTGATGACCAGAAGGACCTCTGGGGTTAGAGGTAGGCAAAAAGGGCTGGAGGATAAATGGGGATGTCTGTAATAGTATAAACAATAAAAATAAAGTTTTAAAAAGTTACAATCTTTTTAAACCATATAATAAATTCTTACCCCCACATAAAAAGGACAGCCTTGCAGCTTGCTTTATTTATTTCAATATATGCATTACCTCTTAGTCACTGAGATAAATCACTTATGTAAACACTTATCTCTAAGTGTTCAAACATATTTCTCTAAGAAAATCCATGTGGAATTAATAGAAAAGGAAAAATAAGTCCGCTTAAGTTTAAAAAGTCCTATATTTAAATAAAGCAAGTGATGGGGCACACCAAGTTCATGAAGCCTTCAAGAATATCATAAGCAGTATGAATCTCCAAAATATATATATTACAATGGACCTTTATCCAAGTTTGACAGGATAACTTCCTTTTCCCCCAAATCACCTCATTATTATTTCACTGAATATAATTTGGGACTAGGCCCTGCATTTATTTCACTGAATATAATTTGAGACTAGGCCTTGGATTTATTATATACAGCAATCTCCGGGAGCAGGTTATTATCAATGTCATGTTAATGAATTAGAAAGATAATAGTTGTAGTGAGTTTTAGCAATTTGCCTAATGTCACACAATTAGTAAATTATTATGAAACCAAAAGGTTAATGAGGCGGATGCTTTTAGTGAGTTTCTATTTTCAGCTTCAGTTGTATTGAGCAGTTCCGTATGAATTTTGACTCATACCAACAATATCACACATGAAAAGTGCCATGTATCTTTCAAATTTCTGCCTCAGAGGTTCTCAGAGGCTATGAGAGCCCCCCAGCTGTGCTATAGGGCCAGCCCTGAGGTGTTATGGGTCAGAACAGGTGGACAAGTGCATCAAACATTTTTCTTTTGGGGAGACATTCCCTATGCATTTCAGAGATTTTGGAATGAAGTCTCCTCAGTGACTATTTTTCCTTGCCTCTTACTCTCCCTGTTCCTTCTTTCTAAGATCATTTTGGCATCCAAGTCCTGACTCAGGCTCTTCTTTCAAGAGAGCTCATATGAGCACCACTGATAATATAAGTGGCCCTAGAAACTGAACTTTCAGTATGAAATCCTAGAAAGAAGGCAGCAAAGACCCCAATACAGTGGATAAGTCAACTGGTGATAATCCCTAGTATAAAAGAGCACCACACTTGCTAAGACTTGATCCTTGAGAATTGGGAGGAGGCACAGGTGGAAGGAAAGGCACTGTCTACAAAATGGCCCTAGCACTTGAGTGGATGGAAACTATGGTAATTGTAAGAGCCATAGAATTGGGTAACTTTTGATTTCCTTGACATACAGGGTGTCCCCAAAAATGTATACACACTTTAACAGCTGATAGCTCAATCCTGAAAATGAAATGTATTTAATAAATGCAGCCTTTATAATTATTCAAAGTATGTGCATACATTTCAGAGGACACCCTATATTGAAGATCAACAAACTCAACTCAACCATTCAAGCCAGGGCACATTGCCTCAAAATAAAAGACAAGCTCTTATATTTTACAACCCCTGCTACACAGAACTTGGTGGGACTCGTGATATTTAAGAGGCAGATAAAACCAAATTTGTTGCCGAAACCGGTTTGGCTCAATGGATAGTGCGTTGGCTTGGGGACTGAAAGGTCCCGGGTTTGATTCCGGTCAAGGGCATGTACCTTGGTTGTGGGCATATCCCCAGTAGGGGGTGTGCAAGACTCTCATCGATTCTTCTATCTCTATCTCTCTCCCTTCCTCTCTGTACAAAATCAATAAAATATATATATTTTTTTAAATTTTGTTGAATAAGGCTCTGACATATTAATCAAGTAACTGATGTGGGAGACTGCTGATTTTGAGTGGGCCCAGTGCAAAAAAGGAACCTCTACAATAGGTTCAGGCTGCTATTCATGTCGCCCTGCTCTCAGGCTAAATTGGTAAAAATATGGTGTGATAAGCAGAATTAGACTTTGCCAGGGCCAGCCTGACGGTTGAACGGGGCTGAGGTAGGGAGGTGGGAATTGGGAAAAGAAAGAGAGACAGGAAAGCGGGGTCGGGGGGACTACAGGTAGCCATTGACCGACTGTAGCCAGTTTATTAACTGCGTAATGCCTTTTATACACAAACACTGAATAGGAGGTCTGTCAAGAGGAATGTATCCTTTGTTCCTCTTAATCTCTAAGGGACAGAGCAGAAGGACAAATTCTTGGTACAGCAAATCTCAGTAAATAGTTACAGACGTCTTAGCAAGTCATACAAGATTGCTCTCATTCTACTGATAGTAGCCATCCAAACAAGTCTGGGAAAACTGTGTGGGTAGGGGGCCAGCCTTGCTAGCCCCCTCAAATGCAATGACCTTGTCAGCTTACACCCTGTCTCCAACAAGTCTTGCAGTGCATTTCCCTTGAGTCTTAGAACAAGGTCATGTTTTCTACTGCATAGACCTACTTATTGTTTGCAAAGGATGTCCTGATTTCCCTTGATTGGAAAACAAAACAAAACAAAAAAAAAAAAACTGAACATCTTACCATGAGAAATTGAGTGGCTATGCAAATAGAGCCTCTCAGAATGAAATGGATATTGTCACATAAATTCAGTTAAAAACAGCAACACATTAGAAATGGTACCTGAGTAAATGTCCAGGCACATTCAGAGGACACTTCACCTAGCTTTGCTATACCAGCACCTCTTCCTGAGTTTACACCTATGGCCTCATCAGGGTTTTCCAATAACCAGTAAATAATGGGAGAAGCTCAGTCCTACTTCATGAATGAGTTGACTCAATATATTCATGTGAGCCAACAATAGATGGCTTCTGCATTCAGCCTCACTCAGAGGCTGACTCCAAA
This sequence comes from Pipistrellus hanaki, assembly GCF_964339955.1. Lineage (NCBI taxonomy): Eukaryota > Metazoa > Chordata > Mammalia > Chiroptera > Vespertilionidae > Pipistrellus > Pipistrellus hanaki. The sequence continues at coordinate 69,726,853 of NC_140503.1, forward strand.
TGATGATGGTGAGGCCAAGTTCTTCCAATATGCAGAGGAAAGCAGTAAACTTCATTGTTTGGCTGCACGATAGGAAAAAAGAGCCTGAGGTAAGAATATAAATGGGCTTTTCTGCTGTAATACATGGTTTTTCTAGCCAGTCGAGGATCTAAAGAAAGAAAAATTGGAAAATTAGAGGTAGGAAGGAGGCATGTGGATGGAACTGTGAGATTGGACACAAAATGTGCGAATCTTGGTGATTCATATCAATGCCTACCACAGTGGATAAACTTGACAACCACGTGAATAGAATGATTTGTACTACATGTCAGGCAGCTTCTGTCATGCCATCCAAACGCTTATGTAATATGTTCACAAATGGAGGAGCCACCATGGTAGGTTTGAGGCTATGCATGCCACCCAAAACATGGGCCTCCTAGCAAGAGGCTGATCTAGTAACTAACAAGTGACTACCAGCCAGCAGCAGGGACTGATGGTGAGCCATTGATGTAGTATCCTTCACTGAGAAAGACATCTGGTGGCAAGTTAATTACATCAACAGAGTGAGTGAGCTGCTTCCTGTGTCAGTTGCATTAAAACATTTTGGAGACAACATGGCAGAACCTGGAAAGTATTATTCTAAATGAAATAAGCCAGTCAAAGAAAGACAAATATCACATAATCTCACTTGTAAGTGGAATCTAATGAACAAAATAAACTGACAAAATAGACCCAGAGACCTGGAAGATGCAATAGACTGGCGATTCTCAGAGGGAAGGATGCAGGAAGAGCTTAACCAAAGAATTTATATGCATATATGCATAACCCATAAACACAGACAATAGTGTTGGGAAGGCCTGAGGACGTAATGGAGAAGTGGGGAGGACAAGAGGAAGAGGACTCTGTAATATATTCAACAATAAAGATACATTTTTTAAAAACACACATTTTAGCTGGTTCCTGCCACTTCATACCACTGTATAAAATGACTAAAGCTCAGAGAAGAGAAGAAGCCTAATGAGAGTTAAAGCTCTAACAAAAGGTAACATCTGAGACTGGTCTGACCCTCATCTTCTGATGAACCATGCCCAAAAGTTTAAATGCACCTCACCATCAGTGTAAGACTATCATGTATCTACTTAAACGACAAAGAAAAAAAAGGACTTAAGTTTTGCCTTTGCCCAGGGTTTTTGCTGGACCATTTGCCACAGTAGGTCTTTACCCTGAAAGCTTCTTGTAGGCAATAATTGTTTTGAATAAATCTTTGTTCACAGTGAGCACTTATTTTTCAATGAAATCTCTTTTACATAGATAAACAGAAAGTTACATCATAGAAATCAGTTTCAGAACAACTATATCAAGTATAGTGTTTAGAGTAAAAATATTTAAGGAAGACCCTAACGGGTAGCTTAGTTGATTGGAGTGTCGTCCCATACACCAAAAAGTTATAGGTTTGATTCCTGGTTGGGGCACATACCTAGGTTTTGGGTTCCATTCTCTGCCAGGATGCATATAGGTGGCAACTGATCAATGCTTCTCTCTCACATCAATGTTTCTTTCTCTCTCTCCCTTCAACTCTCTAAAATCAATAAAAACATAGCCTCGAGAGAGGATGTAAAATATATATTATACATTCTAGAGGCTCAGTGAACAAAAATTCATGCACTTGGGGGAGAGTTCCCTCAGCCTGGCCTGCACCCTCTGGCAGTAGAGGACCCCTGAGGGGTCAGGCGTAAGCTGGCAGTCAGATATCCTTCTGGCAGCCTGGGAGCCCTGGGGGGATGTCCAATTACCCAGTAGGCAGGAGAGGTTCCTGCCACCCCCACTGCACTCACAGCTCTAGCCTTTATTGTGGCTGAGCAGAGCTCCTCCTGTGGGAATACACTGACCACCAGGGGGCAGCTCCTGCATTAAGCATCTGCCCCCTGGTGGTCAGTGCGCATCTGTCGTTCCCAGTCATTCCACCCTTAAGGTCAATTTGCATATTATCCTTTTATTATATAGGATATTTAAGGGATAAAAGAAGTCAAAATAGTAATATAATAGAAGTTTACTAGAGTGATTGAAAAGTATAACCATGGCCAGAAAAGAATAATAGGTAGCAGCCATAGGCAAATTATACTTTTTCACTTCATGCACCCTATTTGTAGAAATAAAATAAACAAAGTTTTATCATCACCAGTTATAAAGTCTTACCCTCTGTGGGCTTCTGTTTAATTATTTTTAAATGGTAAGACTTGCCTTTTTGGCATTCTGAGCAGCACTATGGTGATGGACAAGGACAAGTGCCTTATAAAGTAGCAAAAAGGGAACCAAAAAGAAAGATTGGTATAATGTGAAAGCACCAGCTATGTTCAATATAAGAAATGTTGGGAAAATATTAGTCACACGAACTCAAGAAACAAAAATTGCATTTGATGGTCTCGAGGTGGTGTTTTTGGAGTGAGCCTAGCTGATCTGCAGTATGATGATGCTGCATTTAGAATATTCAAGTTATTACTGAGAATTTTCAAGGAAAAACTGCCTAATTAATTTCCATGTTAAGGATCTTACCCATGACAAATGTGCTCCATGGTCAAAAATGGCAGAGCATCATTGAAGCTCATGTTGATGTCAAGACAACCGATGGTTACTTGCTTTGTCTATTCTGTGTTGGTTTTAATAATAAAATGTGACAATCAGATTTGGAAGACCTCTTGTGCTCAGCATCAGTTGGTCCGCTGTGGACGTGAACAAGGTGATGGAAATCATGATCCGAGAGGTGAATGTAAACGACTTGAAAGAAATGGTCAATAAACTGATTCCAGAGAGCCCTGGGAGAGACATAGAAAAACCCTACCATTCTATTTCTCTGCTCCATGATGTCTTGTTAGAAAAGTCAAAATGCTGGAGAAGCCCAAGTTTAACTTAGGAAACTCATGGAGCTTCCTGGAGAAGGCAGCAGTTCTGGAAAAGCTACCAAGGATGACAGGGGCTAAAGTTAAATGAGCTGATGAATATGAGGCCCTAGTCCAAGAATCCATTTAAAAGTCATACTTGTAATGGTGACAAATAAAAATCCTATTTGTGAAAAATAATAATAATAAAATGGTAAGGCTTTCTTGAAAGAATTTTGTGAGAATTATATACTATCAATAGTATTATATAATGCATGTAAAGCTGCTGCCCAGTAATCTATCATAGCAGATATGAAAAACGGTCATCTAAGCATGATATAAAGCTGGGTAGAGTGTCCTTGAAACAGGGGGAAGATAGTTTAAAAATATAGAAAGACGTTGAATCGTTGAGGTTGAGGTTATGAGAGGAGACTCAATGTTAAATGAGACCCCAGGTTTTCTTACTCTCATGAAGCCTGAAAACTGCCAACAGTTCCAGCAGGCTTCAGTCCTGCTACCAGGAGTCTGCAGGAGAAATAGAAACCAACTTTAATCACAGTAAACTCAGTGATAAAGATGGGCAGGCATGTTACTTTTATTTTATTTTATTTTTTTAAGCATAGTAGTCTCTGCTTTATTTTTTTAAATGTATTTTTATTTATTTCAGAGAGGGATAGAGAGAGATGATGAGAGAGAATAATTGATTGGCTGCCTTCTGCATTCCCCCTACTGGGAATCAAGCCTGCAACCCGGGCATGTGCCCTTGACCAGAATCAAACCTCAGACCCTTCAGTCTGCAGGCCAATGCTCTATCCACTGAACCAAACCAGCTAGTGCCAGGGATGTTACTTTTAGTGATGACTGGAAAGGTGCACAATATTTGGGGATTTATTAAAATGAACTTTAAATGTCATTTGAAAAACCACATATGAAAGAAGGGTTGCTCCAAAAGCCTTGAAGAAACTGGTGACATCTAATACGTGTCTGGTTTTTAAAACCCAGAACCTGTCCAGAGGTGTCTGGTGAGCAGCAAACCAGAGGAGCCATTGCTAGGCAACCATCTCACCAATGGATTTGGGGAAGGTCTTTGAGCTCATTACTGAAGGTAAAACACACTTAGGAACCGAGTGCTGCACTGTGATTGTCCCTGCTGCTCCTGAGGGATGGACTCCCTTAAAACACAGGCTTTTTCTCAAGGTCTCCCTCTTGTTGCCTTATTTTTTAATTTAAAAAGGGGGGTGGGGTATTTCTTATTCAAATACAACAACTCTGAAACACACCTTCCTTCCACCCCTTTCCTTATCACATTTTTGTCCTGTTAACATGCAGTCTCACCTATCAGTCAGTTAACTGTATAAATAAAATTATAGTTACACTAAATTGTGGGCACTTACAACATAGACTTTCATTAAATCTCAAAGATAGACAATTTAGATGTTCTAGTTCTGGTTTAAAACATCATATATCATCCCTTCCAATCAATGGCTTTCCAGTTCAAAGCCCAGTTCAATGATCAATAGAGACAACAAGTGTGCTCTTATTTCACAGGTTTTCCTGACTTAATTCCAGATTTTGGTGGCAGAAGACCCCACTGAGCACACTGCGTTGTGGGAGCAGTGCCCTCATATGAGTGTGCACCACCTCCAGGGAAAGGGTCTTCCCTGAAGAACTGTGACTTCAGCTTCATTGTCCTAACTTGTTTCAGATTAATAGTCCCTACAGAAGCTGAAGAAAATTCAGACATTGCTATTTAGGTGAGAGTAGAGGTGGGTGAGAGGGTCAGTCATTGTACAGAAATATTTAGGCTTAATCCAATTTACACATTCATTTAAAACCCAGAATTTATATTTTTATATATTACTCACAGAAAAGGGTGTAGAAGTATATCCACCAAACTGAGCACATTGCTGAAGAGATAAGTAGGTGTGTAGAAATATGGATGTGAAAATTTTCATTATTTTGTACTGGTTTGTCTTTTACAATAAAAATTAATTATAACTAGAGAGCATTATGTTAAGTAAAATAAATCAGGCAATGAAAGAAAAATACCACATGATCTCACTCATTTATGGAAAATAAAGAACATTATAACCTGATGAACAAAAAGATAGATTCAGAGGCAGTAAAGCACCAAACAGACCGTCACATTATAGCAGGAAGGCTGGGGAGTATTAAGGAGGGGGGGGAAAGAGATCAACCAAAGGACTTGTGGGATGAGGGCATGTGACAGGAGGTAGGGGGGGCTGGGGGAAGGTCATTAGGGGGGAAAAGGAGATATATGTACTACTATTTGTAATACTTTAAACAATAAAAAGAGAGCTTAAAAATAATTATAAAGTATATTACTATGTAATTTTAAAAAATAGAGAGAGAAAATGGAATGACTCAATTTAAATATGGCACATATAGTACTTAAAAATCATGATAAAGATTTCCATCTTTTAACAAATAAGACAGTGTACAGTAGTTAATATTAGCTCTTTTTTTAGATAAGCTATCAAGCCTGTAATTTCTCCCTTCTTCTTAATACCAACAAAGATCATTTTTCTTCCAAGAATGTATTTCATGGAATTCTCAGGTGATGTTTTTACTCCTATCAGCATCCATGTAAGAGAATTCTGAAGTCTGACACATCTTTGTTTCAAATGACCCATGAAGAGAATGAGGATCTACAAACTAAATGTCACAGATGTGGCACAGAACAGTGGCTATGGAGAGTCCTCCAGCTCTCTGGTTATATGAGGAAAATATATACGGATGAAGTCTCTCTTATTTATAGCAGTTATTTTAGGTAAGCAGAAATTTCCCACATGCCCCTTGACTCCACACAAGTGTAGCCTCCCCCACTATCAACGTCCCCCACCAGAGTGGCACATTTGTTACAAGTGATGAGCCTCCATACATTATCATCACCTAGAGTCCATAGTTTACCCTAGCGTTCACTCTTGGTGATGTACATTTTATGGGTTTGAACAGTTATAATGACAAGTACACAACAATATATATATCGTCATTTAAAATATAATATATTTTAAATATATGTGTGTGTGTGTGTGTGTGTGTGTGTGTGTGTGTGTGTATATATATATATATATATATATATATATATATACACATATATTTGTGATCTGACCCATAAATCTGTGTAAGTAGAGAGGAAATACTTATACTTTATAACCAAAAGGATCTTTGGTTATAAAGATGATTCTGAAATTTGATATGGGAGACATCAGAGACAGAGAGGCCATTTATGAAGTTATGATGCCTTCATAGGTATAATGTAGTGCTAGAACCTGGACAAAAATGAGTAAAGATGACAAAGATCACAGGGAAGATGCCACATAATTTAATAACATTAGGAATGGGTACATGAAGATGAGAAATTGTAAATGTTAAGATTTTAAGTTCAGGTTAACAGTAGAGCCATTGGCAAATAAGGATGGCTGGAGCTAATTTAGTTGTTTGTTGTTATTTTTTACTTTTTTATTTTTTTTTTGTTTTCTCTTTCCTTTATTATTTTTTTCCTTGTTATTGAATTAGTTGGGGTGAACCTGGTTAACAAAATTATACAGGTTTCTGGTGCCCAATTCTACAACAATCATCTATGCACTGTATTGCATGTTCACCATCCCAAGTCAAGTCTGTCCATCACCATTTATCGCTCTAAAGCCTCCTACAACTTCCCCCTGCCAGGCAATCACCACATTGTTGTTGTATTCATTAATTATTTTTTAAAAAGGAAATCTTACCCTTTGAGACAGCATGGGTGGACGTGGACAGCATTATGCTAAGTGAAATAAGCCAGTCAGAGACAAGTACCATATGATTTTACTCATATATAGGATCAAATAAAATGAACTAACAAGCAAAATAGAGACAGACTCATAGAAAATGGGGCTGACAACAGGGCGTGGGGATTGGGAGCTGGCTTGGAGAGATTGTACAAAAAGAAAAAGAGAGAGAGATTTTTTTGATTTTTTTATAGCTAATACAAAAGATTAGCAAATTTATGATTCATTTTTTTTTTATTTGAAATGGGTTTTTATGTAAAAATATCCAGCAAGGAGTTGCAGATGTTTGACTATGGTTTAAAAATAAAGTTAGTGCTTCCCTGGCCAGTGTGGCTCAGTTGGTTAGAATGTTGTCCCATACACAGAAAAGTCACGAGTTCAATCCCTGGTCAGGGTGCATGATGTCTCTCTCTCTCTCTCTTCCTGTTCTTCTTCCTCTCTATCTAAAATAAATAAAAACATATCTTCAGGTGAGGATTTAAAAAATAATTAATATGCCTGGCAGGTGTGGCTCAGTGGTTGAGTGTTGACCTATGAACCATGAAGTCACAGTTCAATTCTTAGTCAGAGCACATGCCTGGGTTGTGGGCTTGGTCCCCAGTAGGGGGCATGTAGAAGGCAGCCTATCAATGATTCTCTCTCATCATTGATTTCTCTATCTCTCTCGCCCTCTTCTTTCCTTTCTGAAATCAATAAAAATATGTTTTAAATAACTAATAAACAAAAATAGTGTTAGTGCTGGGGTTATCTCAGAACAAAGTTTTTGCCTAAGGTTTCCTCATGAAGTATAATATTGTAAATTAAATTACTACTCTATCGAAAACAGAATAGAGAATATAATTGCTTCTGAGAGACATGTATCCAGAATTTGACAAAAAAAAAAAATGAAAATAAGTGCACCTTAGGTCTGGATAATAGTAATATCACAAAATCTATAGCTCTTTGGCTTACACTGAGTATTAGCTATCCTTCATGTGTCTGAATTTGGAAGATTTGGACCTACCTCCTAAAGTGTAGTATTAGCAAAGTGCAGGGAGTCAATGAAGTTAGCAAAACCCTACTGAGGATTCTTATTGGTTCTCAAAACTATACTTGCAATTATAAAATATTTTTAAGTAGTGTTTTTTATTTTTATTTATTTTATTTTTTTAAATATATTTTATTGATTTTTTACAGAGAGGAAGAGAGAGAGATAGAGAGCTAGAAATGTCGATGAGAGAGAAACATCGACCAGCTGCCTCCTGCACACCCCCTACCGGGGATGTGCCCGCAACCAAGATACATGCCCTTGACCGGAATGGAATCGAACCCGGGACCTTTCAGTCCGCAGACCGACGCCCTACCACTGAGCCAAAGCAGTTTTGGCTAAGTAGTGTTTTTAAAATAGTCCCTGATATTGAGATGTGTTGTTTTTTTTAATCTGGTAACCTAAAGAGTTGTTGGTTAACCATTTGCATATTTGCAATACATTAGACATTTGCTATGCTTTAAGAAAGAACAATTGGCTTTGATAAAGGCCATTAAGAAGTATGTTTCCAAGTCTTACTAATGTAAATTTTGCTGCTATGAACATGGGGATGCATATATCCTTTATGATTCGTATTTCTGCTTTCTTGGAATATATTTCTAGAATGGGCAGCACAATTTATCATAGCTATGATTTGGAAACAGCCTAAGTGCCCATCAGCCTATGAGTAGATTCAAAAAATATGATACATTTACACAATAGAATTCTTACCATTTGCAACAGCATGAATGGAACTGGAGAGCATTATGCTAAGCAAAATAAGCCAGTCAGAGAAAGATAAATATCACATGATCTCATTCATTTGTGGAATATAAAGAACATCATAAACTGACCAACAAAAATAGATACAAAGACAAAGAAGTATCGAACAGACTGTCAAACTTCAGCAGGAAGGCAGGGGAGGTTGGTGGAGGATAACATATCAACCAAAGGATTTGTATGTATGCATATAAGCATAACCAATAGAAACAGACACTAGGGCGTGAGGGCATGTTCGGAAGGGGGTGAGGGCATGTGCGGGAGGGGGGTGAGGGAGGCGGGGTGAGGAGGTGAATGGGGGGAAAAGAGACATATGTAATACTATATGTAATACTTTAAACAATAAAAATTAAAATTAAAAAAGCATGTAATAGAAACAAAAAGAGAAACTTGAAACTCAATTATAGAGAAATATATGAAAACCTTATTAAATTGTATTTAAAAATAAAGAAGTTTTAAATATAGACATATCTGAAACATAAGAGTAATAACTTCCTGAGGCTTAAATTATGATCTATTGAATTTTTAAAATTACCTTTCCAATATATGAAAATAAAATAAGCCAAAAGGGAGAAAATCATCCTATTCATCTCATGATTTTCCATATTTATTTTCCTAAATATTAATGATGCATTATATTAAATTTGGCTTTGAATCTTTTAGAGATTTGTTACAATGAAACATTCAGAATTTTCTTTAGTGCATCCTTCATATCTTTGTTCCGGAAATTATAGATAAGGGGATTAAAGAATGGAGTTGCCAAAACATAGAACAAGGTCACAAATTTCTGCATCCCAGAATAGTTCCCAGAACCTGGGCTAACATACATCACCATGACTGAACCATAGAACAGAGACACCACAGCAAGGTGGGAGGCACAAGTAGAGAAAGCCTTACGCCTTCCTGAGCCTGAGGGCACCCGTAGCACCACACTTAGGACACATAAGTAAGTGCCAAGAATGTACAGAAAAGTGAAAAAGATGATGAGAGAGCTAATGATACCACAGACTAGAGTAATTCCAGCTACTGGACTACAGGACAATGCCAGCAAAGGTGCCAGGTCACAAAGAAAATGGTCAATGGTGTTTGGGCCACAGAAGGTCACCTGAGATATTAGAGTCAAAGGTGTCAATAACCAGAGAAAGCCACCTACCCAGCAGAAGGCCACCAACTGAGCACATAGGCGATGGGTCATAATGTTGGGATAGTGCAAAGGTCTACAAATGGCAAGAAATCTATCAAAAGACATCACTGACAGAAAAAAGCATTCAGCAGCACACATGGAGAAGAGGAAGTAAAACTGGAGCAGGCAGCCCACGTATGAGATGCTCTTGTTCTGAGAGATGATATTGGCCAACATTTTGGGCACATCAGAGCTGACGTAGCAGATCTCCAGGAAGGAGAAGTTGGCCAGGAGGATGTACATGGGCGTGTGGAGTTTCCTGCTTGACCATACCGCACAGATGATGGATGTGTTCCCCAGGAGGGTCAGAAGGTAAATGAAGAAAAAGAACACGAAGAGGAGGATCTGGATGTCTCTGCGACAGGGAAAACCCAGGAGGATGAACTCACTGACGAACCCAGAGATATTAGTAGTATCCAAAGTCTTCATTAATCTGACCTGTGGAAGTGACATGGACAGTCAAAGACACAGAAATACTTACACTAGTTTTCTTCCTGGTGAAGAGATATATCTTTATTTTCCTCAATTTGAGTTACAATATTACTATCATCTCTTCAGAAGGTGAGTTGTTCTTTCTTCTTTGTCTCCTGCATTTATTTAATACACATTTTTGTACACATTACTGCCAGGGATTAGGAAATACGGAGTAGGGAAAACAATGAATAAAAAAGCAGAGACCCTACTCTTTTGGAGCTTATGTCAAAGATCAACAGTGTGGTGATGGCCAAAGGGAAGGTGGAAAGGGGCCAGGTGAAGGTGGGCAAAGGAAGGCAATGGATGACATATATAATAATATAAACAATAAAAATGAAGTTTTAAAAAAGATCCTACCCTAAAAAGGGGGAGGTGACTTAGGGATTCTGTCCTGTTTGAGTTCTCTGGGAATGGCACCCACTTCATATCCCATTTCCACACAGACACAATAGTGAAGCTTATCGGCACTTTGCAATAACACAGTGTCTTCTTCAGAGGGCATGATGAATAAAAGTGGACAGTTGCTTTCCGTGGACTCACTTGAGGTCAGCACCTGAGATGTTTCAAAGCGCCCTCCCCCCAAAAAAATATAGGACCCACATGACAGAGGCCTCACTGCCAGTCTGACTAGTTCAGACTTAATTTGCTAGTCAATGAAAAACAACTGCAGCTGGTCTAGTATAAGAGTAAAATGATCTAGGTTTATGGAAGCTGCATTTGAAAGACCATTTGCCAGACAATTACAGGGCAATGAAATTATCTAGTAGAAAGCTATTTCAATAGTCCAAGTAAAAATTGTTTATTGAATGCTGACCTAGGGCAGTGGTAGGCAAACGCATTAGTCAACAGAGCCAAATATCAACAGTACAACGATTGAAATTTCTTTTGATAGCCAAATTTTTTAAACTTAAACTTCTTCTAACACCACTTCAAATTGGCTCACCCAGGCTGCTGTATTTTGTGGACAAGTCACACTCAAGGGGCCAAAGAGCCGCATGTGGGTCGAGAGCCGCAGTTTGCCTACCTCAGACCTAGGGTAATGTGTAAACAAAAAATATCAAGAATGGATTCAAAATATGTATAGAAATACTAATCTCTTTGTCTTTAAAATCAGCAGAGGTCATTAAATGCTGCTCAAGGAGCAGAGGAGAAAGATACAAAATAAAGAAGCCTCACTTTCCATTTGCCACATTAATACTGTTGAGCTCTCTTCTGATTGTCCTCTCACCTGGGATGACTCACAGGAGAGAGCCACTCACTCCAGCACAATAGTCCCACTCAGAGCCTTTCTATTCCCACAGGTCAACTTCTGTTGTTCCCTTTGGGTGTCTCTCAGATCCCACTAGATTCCCCGGCCCCCTGCTTTCTTTTGATGCTTTTAAATCAGAACTATAGCTCATTAAGTAAATTATCTTCTACTTACAAGGTTTTTTTCTCCTACAAGTCACACACAATGGCTATGCTTTCATCTGTGTGAATGAGCAGTAAACAAGAGAGCTATTTAAATTATTGCTAAAGTCTTAAAGAAAAATTACCCATTTTCTTGTTGGCTAAGAATGCAATTCTTTTGCAGATGACCTGCACAAACAAAATGATACTTTGACAAAAAAAATATTTCCTTAACTTCATGGCTAATAAGGTTTTATATAATTGGGATAGTGTTTGTAAAGGAAAATAATCATGAAAATTTATGCTCCTTTTTCATATCTATCCTATCTAATAAAAGAGTAATATGCAAATTGATGGTCACTCCAGCACACAAGATGGCCACCTCCATGTGGTCAAAGATGGCTGCCTCCATGTGAACGCAAAATGTCCAGCAGGGGAGGGCAGTTGTGGGCAATCAGGCCAGTAGGGGAGGGCAGTTGGTTGGGACCAGGCCTGCAAGAGAGGGCAGTTAGGGGTAACTGGGCTGGCAGAGGAGGGCAGTTGTGGGTTACTAGGCAAGCAGGGAAGGACAGTTAGGGGTGACCAGGCCTGCAGGAGAGGGCAGTTAGGGGTGACCAGACTGGCAGGGGAGGGCAGTTAGAGGCAATTGGGCTGGAAGAGGAGCAGTTAGGCATTGATCATACGGGCAGGGAATTGGTTAGGGGGTGATCAGGCTGGTAGGCAGAAGCAGTTAGAGGCAATCAGGCAGGCAGGTGAGTGGTTGGGAGCCAACAATCCTGGATTGTGAGAGGGATATCTGACTTCCATTTAGGCCTGACCCTCAAGGGGTCCCAGATTGGAGAGGGTGCAAGCTGGGCTGAGGGACACATCCCTTCTGTGCAAGAATTTCATGCACTGAGCCTCTAGTATGTATGTGTGTGTGTGTGTGTGTGTGTGTACATATATATATATATATATATATATATATATATATATATATATATAGGCTTAAGCAACTATTATGGCCAGATGACTGGATGACCAGATGACAGCCAGTAGTTATGACATGCACTGACCACCAGGGTTCAGATGCTCAATGCAGGTGCTGCCCCCAGTAGTCAGTGCCCTCCCATAGCCAACCTTCTGTGGCTGGCCAACCTCCCGCAGTCCCTCCCTGCAGCATGCTGGCCCAATTGGCCCTGATTGGGACTTGGTGAGATGGCCCCAATTGCTAGTGCGACCGAGGGACCCCACTTGTGCATGAATTCATGTACTAATAAAGGGGTAATATGCAAATTGGTCAGGACACCCTCACAGTAATGACCAAACAGCAAGCTACATGGGGCAATCAGGCTGGCAGGGGGGTTAGTGAGGGACAACCAAATGACTGAACAGCAGACTGTGTGGGGTGACCAGGGCAGGAGGGAGGCAGTGAGGAGTGACCAAACAACTGAACAGCAGGCTGTGTAAGCAACCAGGCTGGCAGAGGGTGGCAGAGAGGGGCAACCAGGGCAGTGGCAGGGGAGCAGTGAGGGGTAACCAGACCTGCGGGGGGGGGGGGGGGAATTAAGGGGTGACCAGGCCAGCAGGGGGTTGCAGTGAGGAACAACTAGGCTGGCAAAAGGTGCAGTTGGAGGCAACCAGGCTGGCTTGGAGGGGGCGGGGGGGAGAGGAGATGAACAGGTCGGTGGGGGGGGGGCTAGTTGGGCAGACAGAGGTGTTAGGGATGATCAGGCTAGCAGAGGGGGCAGTTAGGGATGATCAGCAGGCAGGTAGGTGAGCAGTTAGGAGGCAGTGGTCCCAGATTGTGAGAGGGATCCCATATTGGAGAGAGTGCAGGCTGAGCTAAGGGGACCCTGCCTCCCACCTCACGAATTTCATACACCGGGCCTCTAGTAGATATATAAAATAGAACAGACATTCAGATATAGGAAAGAAGTTACTGTTCCTAAGGCAGCCCATGAGTCTGAGATGTCAGCTACTTGGTAAAACACCCTTGGGTTCCTTTCTTCACATGGATCCCTCTCAGGTTTTACTCAGAGAATAAAATGTGCCACAAATTTGTCTATTCCCCATTACTTGTCCCTTCCAGATTCTGAAGCCTGTCTCTGCAGACCTCAACCCCAGGAGCATGAAGTCAATTGACATGCATCATACAGACTAGAATATGTTTCATCTCTAGTGATTATCATTTTGGAGATTAAAACTACATGAATGTGTACACACTCATATATGCACACACTCATATGTACCCTCACTTACAAACACATGCACGTACACACATATTCCAGACTAACACGGCATCATTTCTCCAGAGTTGCCTCTCCTAACCTTAATAAATTACTTCTAAGCTAACAAAGTTTTTTGACATGAGATGCATCATTATCTTCAAATTTTGTTAGATCTATAGTCTCTCATTTCTATTGTCCAAATGGTGATTTAAAAAGCTCATTCACTATATCCAGAATGAGCCTATTCTCAGATATCCACAGAACTACCTATCTCCATTGTTTACAAATGCCTTGTCTCCACATACAGATCAAACAAGATAGATGCTGGTCAAATAGGAAGTTATAACATTGTGAGAGAGAAAAGTCCATTTCCTCTTCAAAAACTACATTTTTTTTTTTTCCTAAGCCTTCTTGCAGGTAGGTGTGCTCATGTAAATGAGCTCTAGTTAGTAAAATACAATTAAAACTGATGTGCAACATTCCAGGCCATACCCATGCATGGACCTTGATGACAGTTGATATAACTGAGCATGTTAACATAGGAAGCTGAGTTTGAAGGTGATGAACTCAAAGATGGAAAAAGCCTGGATTCCAGAATCCTCGCTTGAAGAATAATCACCTGTCAATTAGGAACATCCATTTGGATTTTAAATGAACAGTAAATAAATGCCTTTTGTATTTGATGCGCTAAAAAAGAATCTTGTTTGGAGAGCAATAATGTGAATAAAAAATTAACATTTTGATAAATGTATAAAGAAAACAATCTGTGGTGATTATATCAAAAAGTATATTTGCAGGCTTAATTCCTCCAAATCTAAAACAGCAGGGAGAAAATTAAGGAAACAATGTTTATGAAGGACAAACTCTGATAAGTGAAAAAGTTGAGTCATAGAGTGAGTACACTATAAATTTTGGTAAATGAGGCCGCACTTCCTTCCAAAGAGGCTTCAGAGCTTTCTTCATTACAGTTACTTTTCTCTCTGTCCTTAGCATCAAGGCCTAGCTTTTCGTACTGTGCTGCTGGCCTACCTCTTCAAACTGGGGCTCATAGTGAATATGGAAACATTATCAGATGCCTCCATTATAATGATATATGTTGGTGTCAATTGAGAGAACATGCAGTATATTCTTCAGTTTAAAACTCTTTCATCCAAGGTGACCCAATGTCTACACTTTTAATTGAATACCTTCCCAATTGAAATATCAAGCTATTAAGCTTAAACTCTGACAATGTTGGTGTAAAACAGAGATTCCCTGCCTTGACTCTGTAAGACTCTAATATAGCAGAAGTATTTTCAAGGGAAATGTGATATTCTCAAAATATTGAGATGATACAATTAATTTTAATTCATCTTTTCCTCAAAGATGATTGGATAACTTACAACACATTGGATGATAGAAGGAGCATTAAATAGCACAGTCTTTAAACTTAAAAATATGATTTTTTTAAAAACTTTATTGTTGAAAGTATTACAAATGTCCCTTTTTTCCCTGGTTGACCCCTCCACTCTGCACCCAACCCTTCCCCAAGTCTTCTCCACACTATTGTTTGTCTGTAGGCTATGCATATATGCATATAAATTCTTTGCTAAATCTCTTCCTATACATACACACACACTTCTGAAATACTTCAGTCCGTTACATGTTTCATTGTCTCTGAATCTATTTTTTTCCCCATCAGTTTATTTTCTTTATTATATTCCACATATAAGTGAGATCATGTGATACTTATCTTTCTCAGACTGGCTTATTTTGCTAAGCATTATACTCTCTAGGTTCATCCATGCTGTCTCTTCTTTACAGCTGCATAGTATTCCATTGTGTAAATATACCACAGTTTTTACTTTAATTTAATAAATCTTTATTGTTCAGATTATTACAATTGTTCCTCTTTTTCACCCCATTAGCTCCCCTCCAACAGGTTCCTATCCCACCCTCTTCTCTTACCTCCCCCCTACAGTCCTCACCCATAGGTGTACTCTTTTTGTCCAGTCCCTTCCCGCACCCTCCCACTGCTCTTTTCCTCCGAGAATTGTCAGTCCACTCCCTTTCTATGCCCCTGATTCTATTATATTCACCAGTTAATACTATTCATCAGATTTTTTATTCCCTTGGTTTTTAGACACACTTTTGATAGATACATATTTCTTGTTCATAATTTTTATCTTTATCTTTTTCTTCTTCTTCCTCTTCTTAAAGAATACCTTTCAGGGGTGGAGCTTGAAGATGGCGACCGAACAGACAGACTTGTTCTGACTCCGGTCCCAGAACAGAAAAAAGCAGCGTCTGAGTCGCTCAGGGAAAGTTGATTGGCAGCTGAGGGACAGCGGAAATCTCAAGGAGGATAAGGAAAGGTCCGCTGGACAGGATTTCCTGACCAACCGGCCAGCACTGTGGCCGCCGCCGCGGCTCTCCCGGAGCTCCGGGCTTGGAGAGAAGGCTGCGCCGCGCCATCTTACCAGGAAAGGAAGAGCTTCTCTGAGGCCTGGAAAAACCCACAGCGGCGGAGACCATCGAGTAGCTGAGACAGCCCAATCGGCGCAAACACTTGGTTTCAAGGGAGTTCTTCAGTCACCCACGGAAAGGTCAGAGTTTGCGGGGAAAATTTGAGGGATCTGGGTCCCACAGCGCAGGCAGTGACGGTAGCCGCTGAGCTCCGGCAAGGCCCAGCCCCCCACTATAGCCGCCAGCGCGGTGCTGCCGCCTGCGCTGAGCTGTGCCCAAAGAAGGCAGCAGCGAGAATTCTGCCTGGGACACCCAGTGCTGGGTTTGGCGTAATCTGGGACTTATTTAAAAAACGCCAGGGGACACGGGACAGATTGTTAAGAATCGCAGCTGTCCGGACAAGGGCGGATCATCTGGAAACCTTGGCGCCTGACCCCCTTCACCCCCTTGCTTCTGAAAACTAGGGAAGGACAGTTCAGTTGGGCTTATCCCGGGAAATTGCAAGGGGAAATTGCCTCCCAGGAAACAAGGGATCGGAGCTTTAGAGATAGTCTGGGAGCCAGTTGGCACTCTGCCAGCTAGAGCCATAGAGAAAGAAGGCCGGAGCAACCAAAAAGACTGGGAGGTCAAACCGGAAACACTGACACCTAAGAGCTGAATTACAAACTGCTTTTTTTTTTTTTTTCTTTTTTCTTTCCTTTTTCTTTTTCTTATTCTTTTTTTTCTTTTTTCTTTTTATTAATCAAAAATAAATGGACACAAATAACTAAGATATAGCCTACTTAAAATTAAGGATTACCCTACAAAACTGAGGTGCAGTGGAATGCTGGGAACTGCAAGTCTGTCTGCTCCGTGAATCAGGCATGCCAAATACAATAACAGAGGAAGTGAATGACCACTAATGGACATTTTTATGCTAATTTTACCATTCTTTATTTTATTTTCAGTTTTTAATCTTTTATTTAATTTTCATATTTTTCATCTTTTACTTAAGAAACGAATTTTTTTCTCTTTTTTCCTTACTTGATTTTACCTTTTCAATTATTACATTTTTCAATCTCTATCATCACTATTACCACTGCTATTTTGCAATTTTTGTTTCTTTTTTTTTTTTTCTTTTCCCCTCTCCACTACCATTTTATTTTTTCTTTATTTTACATTGGGAGTAACCTTCATTCTATTTTAATCTCTACTATATCATCATTCAACTCTTTCTCAACTTGACCTTTACACCATCACTCTCGTACTAAACTTTACCCTTTTAGTCTCTGGTTTATCCTATCCCTTTCCTGCTTTAGTTTTTCCTCTATTCTTTCTGCATACCCCCTGCTAAAGCTCTCACTATACTTATAGGCCAAAGTTCCAACCCCTGACCCAAGCGTATAAATATCACTCTATGCACTATATTAACTAGTTAAAAAAAAAAAAAAAGGTTCTCCTCTCTATCCTTTTCTCATTGTTTGTGTGAAGGTTGATTATTGTGAATTTTTATGCTTTTTAGTGAAATTGTTATGGTTATACCTGTGTTGTTATTGTTGCTTTGTTTTTGTTTTTTTTTTAAATCCTCTGTTTTTGTTTGTTTCTTGTACTTCTGTATATCATAGCCTTACTTAATAATAGTGGATATTGTAGTTTGTATTGATCTCCAAGTATTGTTACTGGCATTGGCTGGGTTCAGTGGTTGTTCTATGGCAATTTTCTCCACAGATATATAGTTTGTCTCCCATTTCTCTTTTAGTTTCCTTCTTCTCTCTCTTTCTCTCTCTCTCTCTCTCTCTTCTTTTTTTTCCGTTTTCCAACTTCATTTTGTCATTACCTTTATCCTTCTTTTTCTATCTCTTTATCCCTCTTTTTTTTATCTTATTTACTTATTTTATTTATTATTTTTTAAATTTTTCTTTATTTTATTTTTACTTTTCTTCCTTCTCTCCTATCCCCCAATTTGCCTTTCGCTAGTGGTCACCTTTGTTGGAGGTTATTAATATTGTAAATACATTCCTGTTAAGTGCCTCTTGTGTTGTACCTGGAAGAGTTGTAGTTTGTACCTTTAAATCAACGCAGGGGAAGAAACACCACATAACCAGACATCCTGAAAAGAGAGGCCATGGGGAGACAAAGAAATAGCCCGCACATGAAGGAAAAGCAGGCATCACCAGAAAAGGAAGTAAAGGAGTCAGAGGCAAGCAGCCTACCAGAGCAAGAATTCGGAATAATGATCATAGGATGGCTAAAAAGAATGGAAGAGAAATTTGACAATAACCAAGAAGAAATGAGGAAGAACCATGAGGAATTGAAGAAGAGCCATGAGGAATTGAAGAAGAACCAAGAGGAATTGAAGAAAAACCTAGAAGAAATGAAAAATGACATCACTACCATGAAGAACTCAATAGAAAGCATCAAGAGTAGACTAGATGAAGTAGAGGACCGCATCAGTGAGCTAGAAGACAAGATGGAAAAAAATACCCAACTAGAGCAGCTTCTAGAAAAAAAGATTAAAAAGCAGTAGGAGAGCCTACGGGAGCTTTGGGACAATACAAAACAAAATAATATTCGAATAATTGGGGTTCCAGAAGGAAAGGAAACTGAGGTAGACATGGAAAAAGTATTTCAAGAAATAATGACAGAAAACTTTCCTGAGATAGAGAAGAAAAAACCCACACAAATCCAAGATGCTCGCAGAGTCCCAAGCAAAATAAATCCCAGAAGACAGACACCAAGGCACATTATAATTAAATTGGCTAACAACAATGACAAAGTAAGAATCTTAAAAGCAGCCAGAGAGAGACAAAAAGTGACATACAAAGGAACCCCCATCAGACTAGCAACTGATTTCTCAACAGAAACATATCAGGCCAGAAGGGAATGGGATGAAATATACAAAGTCATGCAAAGGAAGGGTCTGAATCCAAGAATACTGTACCCAGCAAGGCTATCAATCAAAATTGAAGGGGAAATCAGGAGCTTCACAGACAAAAAAAGACTGAAGGAATTTATCTCCACCAAACCAGCAATGCAAGAAATGCTAAAAGGTCTACTGTAAAAATAAAGAAATAGGAATTGAAGAAGGAACACGGTTATAGAATAAAAATGGTGTCAAATGAGTACCTATCAATAATAACCTTAAATGTAAATGGATTAAATGCTCCAATTAAAAGACATAGGGTGTCAGATTGGATAAGAAAAC
The DNA here is from genome assembly GCF_964339955.1 of Pipistrellus hanaki. Classification (NCBI taxonomy): domain Eukaryota; kingdom Metazoa; phylum Chordata; class Mammalia; order Chiroptera; family Vespertilionidae; genus Pipistrellus; species Pipistrellus hanaki. The sequence goes on from NC_140503.1 coordinate 69,746,170, forward strand.
AAGACCCATACATCTGTTGTCTACAAGAAACCCACCTCAGAAAAAAAGATGCACACAGACTGAGAGTGAAGGGATGGAAAAAAGTTTTCCAGGCAAATGGAAATGAAAAAAAAGCTGGGGTAGCAATACTTATATCTGACAAATTAGATCTCAGAGTGAAGGACATAACAAGAGATAATGAAGGCCACTTCATAATACTAAAGGGAACAATCCAACAAGAAGAAATAACCCTAGTAAATATATATGCACCCAATACAGGAGCACCCAAATACATAAAAAAAAAAAAACTGCTGGAGGACATTAAGGGAGAAATTAATAGCAATACAATCATAGTAGGAGATTTTAATACCCCACTGTCACCCTTCGACAAATCATCTAAACAAAAAATCAGCAAAGAAATATCAATCCTAAATGACTCACTAGACCAGATGGAATTAATTGACATCTTCAGAACATTCCACCCCAAAGCCACAGAATATACATTCTTCTCAAGTGCACATGGGACATTCTCAAAGATAGACCACATTTTGGGACATAGGCAAAGTCTCTTCAAATTCAAGAAGATAGAAATCATATCAAGCATCTTCTCAGATCATAATGGCATAAAACTGGAAATTAACTACAATAAAAATAATCCAAAAAAATCAAACACATGGAGACTAAATAGCATGCTATTAAACAAGGACTGGGTTACCAGAGAAATCAAGGAAGAAATTAAAAACATCCTGGAAACAAATGACAATGAAAACACAACAATCCAAAATCTATGGGACACAGCAAAAGCAGTTTTGAGAGGGAAGTTCATATCCTTACAAGCCTATTGCAAAAAACTAGAAAAAAAGCTAACAAGTGATCTAACTCTACAATTCAAAGAGTTAGAAAAAGAGCAACAAGAAAAGCCCAGTGTAAGCAGAAGGAAGGAAATAACAAAAATCAGAGCACAGATAAACGACATAGAGACCAAAGAAACAATACACAAGATCAACAAAACCAAGAGCTGGTTCTTTGAAAAGATAAACAAGATAGATGGACCTCTAGCCAGGCTAACCAAGAAACAAAGAGAGAGGACCCAAATAAACAAAATCAGAAATGAAAGAGGTAAAATAACAACAGACCCCACCGAAATACAACGGATTGTTAGTAAATACTACAAACAACTCTATTCCAACAAACTGAACAACCTGGAGGAAATGGACATATTCCTAGAAAAATACAAACTTCCAAAACTCAATCAGGAAGAATCTAAAAATCTCAATAGACCAGTGACTTGGGAAGAAATTGAAACAGTCATCAAAAAGCTTCCAGCAAACAAAAGCCCAGGGCCAGATGGCTTCAAAGGAGAGTTTTACCAAACATTCAAGGAAGAACTAAAACCTATCCTCCTCAGACTATTCCAAAAAATACAAGAGGAAGGAACACTTCCAAACTCCTTCTATGAAGCCAGCATCACCCTAATACCTAAACCAGATAAAGACAACTCAATGAAAGAGAATTACAGGCCAATATCCCTCATGAACATAGATGCCAAAATCCTCAACAAAATTCTAGCAAATCGACTCCAGAAGAACATCACAAAGATCATACACCATGACCAAGTAGGATTTATTCCAGGAATGCAAGGATGGTACAATATCCACAAATCAATAAACGTGATACATCACATTAACAAATTGAAAGATAAAAATCATATAGTCATATCAATTGATGCAGAAAAAGCATTTGATAAAATCCAACACCCTTTCCTGATAAAAACTCTTAACAAGGTGGGAGTACAAGGATCATACCTCAACATAATAAAAGCTATTTATGATAAACCCACAGCCAACATTATACTCAATGGGCAAAAACTAAAACCATTCCCTCTACGAACAGGAACAAGACAGGGATGCCCACTATCGCCACTCCTCTTTGACATAGTACTGGAAGTACTAGCCATTGCAATTAGACAAGAAGAGGAAATAAAAGGCATCCAAATTGGAAAAGAAGAAGTAAAGTTATCCTTATTTGCAGATGACATGATATTGTACATAAAAAAAAACAAAAGACTCCATTAAAAAACTAATTGACTTAATAAATGAATTTGGCAATGTAGCAGGATACAAAATTAATGCCAAAAAATCCATGGCATTTCTATACACCAACAGTGAAACTACAGAAACAGAGGCTAAAAAAGCAATTCCATTTACCATCGCACCAAAAAAATTAAGATACCTAGGAATAAACTTAACTAAGGAAGTAAAGGACCTATACGTGGAAAACTACATGACACTGAAAAAAGAGATAGAGGAAGATGTAAGGAGATGGAAGAACATACCATGTTCATGGATTGGTAGAATCAACATCATCAAAATGTCCATACTTCCTAAAGCAATCTATAGGTTCAATGCACTCCCCATTAAAATACCAACAGCATACTTCACTGACCTAGAAAGAACTCTCCAAAAGTTCATTTGGAACAATAAAAGACCCCGAATAGCCACAGCAATCCTGAGAAAGAAGAGGGATCTCAATACCAGACTTCAAACTATATTACAAAGCCACGGTTCTCAAAACAGCCTGGTACTGGCACAAGAACAGACATATAGATCAATGGAATAGAATTGAGAACCCAGATATCAACCCAAATCAATATGCTCAATTAATATTTGACAAAGGAGGCACGAATATACAATGGAGTCAAGACAGTCTCTTCAATAAATGGTGTTGGGAAAATTGGACAGACACATGCAAAAGAATGAAACTAGATCACCAACTTACACCATTCACCAAAATAAACTCAAAATGGATACAGGACTTAAACATCAGACGGGAAACCATAAAAATACTAGAAGCATCCACAGGCAGCAAAATCTCAGACGTATGCCAAAAGAACTTCTTCACTGATACTGCCCCTAGAGCAATGGAAGCTAAAGAGAAAATAAACAAATGGGACTACATCAAAATAAAAAGCTTTTTTACAGCAAAAGAAACCATCAACAAAACAACAAGAAGGCCTACGGTGTGGGAGAATATATTTGCAAATAATACCACTGATAAAGGTTTAGTCTCCAACATTTACAGACAGCTTATACAACTAAATAAAAGGAAGATGGATGATCCAATTAAAAAATGGGCAATGGACCTAAATAGAATATTTTCAATAGAAGACAGAAGGAAGGCCAAAAGGCATATGAAAACTTGCTCAAAGTCACTAATTGTCCGAGAGGTGCAAATCAAAAAACAATGCGGTACCATCTCACACCTGTCAGAATGGCCAACATCAACAAATCAACAAACGACAAGTGTTGGCGAGGTTGTGGAGAAAAAGGAACCCTCATGCACTGCTGGTGGGAATGCAGACTGGTGCAACCACTGTGGAGAACAGTGTGGAGTTTCCTCAAAAAACTGAAAATGGAACTCCCATTTGACCCAGTAATCCCACTTCTAGGAATATATCCCAAGAAACTAGAAACACCAATCAGAAAGGATATATGCACCCCTATGTTCATAGCAGCACAATCTACAATAGCCAGAATTTGGAAACAGCCTAGGTGCCCGTCAGCAGATGATTGGATCAAAAAACTGTGGTACATCTACACAATGGAATACTATGCTGCCATAAAAAAGAAGGAATTCTCATCATTTGCAGCAACCTGGATGGAATTGGAGAACATCATGCTGAGTGAAATAAGCCAATCAATGAAAGAGAAACACCACATGACCTCACTCATTTGTGGATGATAAGAACATTATAAATTGATGAACCAAGAGACAGATATAGAGACAATAAAACAACAGGCAGACTGTCAAATTACAGTGGAGAGGGGAGGAAGATCTAGGGGAGATAATAGATCAACCGAAGGACTTCTGTACATCCATATGAGTACAACCAATGGACATAAAACTCTGGGGAGGGAGGGTATTTACGGGAGGGAGAGAGGGAGGGGGGCCAAAAAAAATCAATAAAATATATTAAAAAAAAAAAAAAAAAGAATACCTTTCAGCATTTAATATAATTCCCGTTTGGTGGTGATGAATTCCTTTAAATTTTTCTTATCTGTGAAGTTCTTTATCTGACCTTCAATACTGAATGATAGCTTTGCTGAGTAGAGTAATCTTGGTTGTAGTTTTTTGCTATTCATCATTTTGAATATTTCTTGCCATTCCCATCTAGTCTGCATAGTTTCTGTAGAGAAATCAGCTGACATTTGTATGGGTGCTTTCTTGTAGGCAAGTAACTGTTTTTCTCTTGCTGCTTTTAATATTCTCCCTTTGTCTTTTGCTCTTGGAATTTTAATTATGATGTGTCTTGGTGTGGTCCTCTTTGGATTCCTTTTGTTTGTGGTTCTGTGTGCTTCCTGTACTTGTAAGTCTATTTCTTTCACCAGGTGGGGGAAGTTTTCTGACATTATTTTTTCAAATAGGTTTTCAATATCTTGCTCTCTCTCTTCTTCTGGCACCCCCATAATTCTGATGTTGGTATGTTTGAAGTTGTCCCAGAGGCTCCTTACACTATCTTCATATTTTTAGATTCTTTTTTGTTTTTGCTTTTTCTGGAAGAGTGCTTTTTACTTCTTTGTATTCCGAGTCTTTGACACAATTCTTGTGATTCTCTAGTCTGCTTTTAGGTCCCTGTATAATATTTTTTATTTCAGTCAGTATATGCTTAATTTCTAGTTGATCCTTTTACATATCTTTAAGGATCTTGTTAAATTTACTGGCTTTTTCTAGGAAATTCTTTAAAAACCTTACAAAGTGATTTTGAATTGTATATCCAGTCATTTGCTTTCCTCCATTTCCTTCATTTGTGACCTGCCTCTTTGTCTCCTCATTTTAGCTGCTTCCCTGAGCTGATGGAGTGGTTTGTGTCCTAGGTGTCCTAGCAGGGTTCAGTAGCTCAGCCTTCCCAGTTACCTGAGGTGGACACTCTTGGTGTGCCTTATTGAGGGCTGTGTGTGAAGTCTTATTGTAGTTAATCCTAGATTGTTGTTAGTATCACTGGGGGGAGTTATCCTCCAGGCCAATTGGCTGTAAGGATCAGCTGTGTCTCCACTGGGAGAGCTTCTGTGCTCAGCTTGAATGGGGTGGAGTCTCAGGGTGGAGCAGACAACCTTGGTTTCCCATCAACCCAGCCCTAAGAGGCCCCTGTGTCTCAGTGTCCTGTGGCAATGGCTGCACTTCTGAGAGAAGGCTGATCTAGAGTTTCGTCCACTGCCAGACAGTCCAGTTTCTCCCCAAATGAGTCTGGGTACACAAAGTCTCACCCAGAACTGGAGTTTAGTGCAGTCAGGAAGTTTTGTTTCTCTCCCAAACTAGAAAGCTAGCCATGCATTTGCTGCCCACCCTCTCCGTGCACCTCGAGTAAGCCAGCTGTGTATTCAGCCACCCTCCATTTCCATGCACGTGTGTCTCCACACCTCTGTCCTCCACAGCTCCTCTGAGTCTGTGTTCATTTCTCTTTCCTTCGAGTTGTAGAATTTCCACTCAGCCAGCTTTATGGTGGTTCTGGGAAATGTCTACTCTGTCTTCCAGTTGCCTTTTTGAAATTGTTGTATGAGGCAACAGTATAGGTCTCCTATAACAGTTTTTAATTCATCATCTACTGATGGACACTTGAGCTGTTTCCAGATCTTAGCTATCCTATCTAATAAAAGAGTAATATGCAGGATCCTATAAGACTGTCTCCAATACAGAAAGTATCCCGGAGTAGACACAACTGATACTCACATCCAATGGGCCTGGAAGTCAATTCCTCCCAGTGATAACAACAACAATCAAGTCTTAACTACAACAAGGCTGTTCATATAGTTCACAAAGGGGAGCACCAAGAGTGTCTACCTCAGGTAACTGGGGAGGCTGACCCACTGGGCCATATAGGTCACAAAGCACACAAAGCCACCCTACCAACTCTGGGAAACAGCGAAAATGCCAAGACAAGGAAATAGATCTCAAACAAATGAGATGGAGGAGAACAAAAGACTGCATATAGAGTTCAAAAACCACGGTTATAAGGCTTTTCAAGAATTTCCTAGAAAAGGCTGGTAAATTTAATGAGATCCAACTAGGAATTAAACATAAACTGACTGAAATAAAAATATTATACAGAGACCCAACAGCAGACTGGAGGAACACAAGAATCAAGTCAAAGATTTGGAATACAAAGGACACTCCTCTGGAGAAGTAAGAATAAAAGAGAATCCAGAAAGTTGAAGATAGTGTAAGGAGCTTCTGGGACAACTTCAAACATACCAACATTAGAATTATGGGGGTGCCAGAAGTAGAGAGAGTGCAAGATACTGAAAATCTGTTTGAAGAAATAATGTCAGTAAACTTCCTCCACCTAGGGAAAGAAATAGACTTACAAGTATAGGAAGCACACAGAACCACAAACAAAAGGAATCCAAAGAGGACCACACCAAGACACATCATAATTAAAATGCCAAGGACAAGAGACAAAGAGAGAATCTTACAAGCAGCAAGAGAAAAACAGTTATCTATAAGGGAGCACCCATACGATTATCAGCTGATTTTTCAACAGAAACTATGCAAGCCAGACAGGAGTGGCAAGAAATATTCAAAGTGATGAATAGCGAGAACCTACAACCAAGATTACTGTATCCAGCAAAGTTATCTTTTAGAATTGAAGGGCAGATAAAGACTTCACAGAGAAGAAAAACCTAAAGGAGTTCATCACCACCAATTCAGTATTATATGAAATGCTGAAAGGTATTCTTTAAGAAGAGGAAGAAGAAAGTAAAGATAAAAATTATGATCAACTAGTGAATCTAAAAATCAAGTGAATTAAAAATCTGAGGAACAGAATAAACTGGTGAATATAATAGAATCAGGTGCAAAGAAAGGGAGTGGATTGATAATTATCAAGGGGTAAGGGGTGTGGGAGGTCAGGAAGAGACTGGACTAAAATTGTACACCTATGGATGAGGACAATTGGGCGGGGGAGGGCATGGGGGTGGAACTGGGTGGAAGGGAGCTATGGGGAAAAGGAGAAACAATTGTAATAATCTTAGCAATAAATATTAAATTTTTTTAAATGAACAAACAAAACAATCAAAGAAAGAAAAAGTATTACAGGTGTTCCCTTTCCTCACCCCCCCCCCCCCCCCCGCCCCATTGACCTCTCCATTCTGCACCCACACCCCACATCCCATCCCAGGCTTTCACAGCATTATTGTCTATATCCATGGATTATGCATGTATGAATATAAATTCTTTGGTTAATCTTTTCCAACCCCCTCCACCCTTTCCTCTGAGATTCTATCCTCCCCTCCCCACTCCTATCAGGCAATCAATAAAATGTTCTATGTTTCTATGAGTCTGTTTATGTTTTGCTTGTTAATTTTTTTTTGTAGATTCAATTGTTGATAGAAATGTATTTATTACCATTTTATTGTTCATATTTTTATATACTTCTTCAAGAAAACCCTTCAATATTTCATATAATACTGGTTTGGTAGTGATGAATTCCTTTAGCTTTTTCTTGTCTGCGAAGCTTTCAATATGTCCATCAACTCTAAATTATACATTTACAGGACATAGTAATGTTGGTTGTAGGTCATTGCCTTTCATCACTCTGAATATTTCTTGCCATTCCCTTCTGACCTGCAAAATTTCTTTTGAGAAATCAACTGACAATCTTATAGAAGCTCCCTTGTAGATAACTGTTTTTTTCTTGCTGCTTTTAGCATTCTCTCTTTGTCTTTAAACTTTTGCATTTTAATTATGATGTTTCTTAGTGCAGGATTCTTTGGGTTTAGCTTGTTTGGAACTCTCTGTGCTTCCTGGTCTTGAATGTTTCCTTCACCAAGTTGGGGGAGTTTTCTGTTATTATTATTTTTTAAAAATATATTTTGATTGATTTCCAAAAGAAAGGAAGAGAAAGATAGAAACAACAATGATGAGAGGGAATCATTGATTGGTTGCCTTTTGCACAGCCCCTACTAGGGATCGAGCCCACCACCAGGGCATTTTCCCTGATCAGGAATTCAACCATGACCACCTGGTTCATAGATTAATGCTCAACCATTGAGCCACACCAGCTGAGCTCTGTCATTATTTTTTCAAATAGGTTTTCAATTTTTTGCTCTGTCTTTTCTCCTTCTGGCACCCCCATTATATGAATGTTAGTACTCTTGAAGCTGTCCCAGAGGTTCCTTACATTATCCTTATTCTTTTGGTTCTTTTTTCTTCTTGCTGTTCTCATTGGGTGTTTTATGCTTTCTTATATTCCAAATTGATCGTTTGATTCTTGGCTTCACCTGCTCTACTGTTGATTTTCTTTACATTATTCTTAATTTCAGCTAATGCATCCTTTATTCTGACTGATTCTTTTTTATGCTGTTGAGGTCCTTACTAAGTTCATTGAGCAACCTTATAACCAATGTTTTGAACTCTTCATCCAGTAGATTGCTTGTCTCCATTTTGTTTCAGTCTTCTTCTGGAGTTTTGTTCTGTTCTTTAATTTGAGACATGTTTCTTTATCTCCTCATTTTGGCTGCCTCCCTGTGTTTGTTTCTATGTATCATATCAAGCTTCTATGTCTCCTAGGCTTGGTAGCATGGCCTAATGTAGTAGGATCCAATGGCACAGTCTCCCTGATCACCCCAGGGGGCACTCAAGATGCAACCACTGTGTGGGTTGAACATCCTTGTGTTGTAATTGAGTCTTGATTTCTGTTGGCATATCAATGAAAGGGATTTACTCAGGCTGATCAGCTGCAAGGACTAGCTGTAATCACAGATCACTGACCTCCAACCAACTTGGAATATCAGCTGTTTAGGAGCCCACCACACAGAGTAAGACTTACTTCAGCAAGGCTCTGCTAACCACTGAGTCCATCCCTTAAGTGTATTTATTGCTTGTATTTATTGAGGTATTTGGGTGGTAGTGCTTTGATGTGGTCTGAAGCTGTTTACTGGTTGTACTGGCTATGGAGCCTTCCAGGAGGTGTAGGCCTGTGTTCCTTGGGCCACCAGTGTTCCTTGGGCCACCACTCATAAGCTACAAAGAGATCTGCAGATGGCTGCTCCTTGTGCTGGGTTTGGAGGTGCCCAGGCAAGGTCAAGGCTGGCTGCTATGGGACCACATAATGAGAAGTATGGGGCTTGCTGAGACAAGATGCTTCTTGTTTGAGCTAGTTTAGTATAATTTAGAGCCTGAGCCAAGACAGGCAATTCCTATGGTGAAGCCACAGAAACAGCTTGGGTAGGCCTGAAAGTTTGGTGGATCAGGACTTCAGGGAATCACCAGGGTGGGAAGTGTGAGCTAGGTTGATAGAGTCTCAGATATGGCACCCATCTGCTGGTTCTGAGGAGGAAGGGCTCATCAAAGAAACAATAGCCTCTATCAGCATTTCTGTCTGGGTAAAAGCTGCCCCTCCAGTTCTTGCCCTAATGCCAAGCAATTCAATTCTTCCCCTTTTGTCTTTTGTGCCTTTCAAACTACTGCCCCTGCATTGGAGCTTAGAGGGAGTGAGTTCAAGTGAGTTCATGTGCAGGCTCTTTATGAGAAACTGCCTGGGACTCCAGCAACCTCAGCCTCCCTCCTCAACCCATGTTGGTTTTTACAGCCAGAATTTATTGGGACTTCTCTTCCTAGCATTGGAACCCAGATCTGGGGGTCTGGTGTGGAACTGGGATCACTCATTCCTCAGAGGAATGAGTTTTTTATCTGCCACACATGGGTATGGGAACAGCCTTTTTGTGCCTCTGCACTGATGTGGCTTCTTCTTTACTCTCACAGTTGTAGGACTTCCATTCAGCTCAATTACAGGTGATTCTGAGTAATGGTTGTTCCGTAGTTTAGTTGTAATTTTGATGTGGATGGATGCGGAGGCAAGTATCATGTTTACTTACACTGCCATCTTGACCAGAAATCCTCTGACCTCATATGTTTAAAGAAAAAGTGTCAGAACAAGAACGACCACAGGAAATATGCCAAGTTGTTACATGAATTTCTATCTGCTTCATAAAATTCTCACTAATTTTTAGCTCCCTTAACTCTTCTGATCCTTCTATATTTTGTTTAAACACATATTACTTTGATAATCAGAATTTTTTTTTTAATTATAGCAGTGATCACCTGGCACACAGGGTGTTGCAATAATTAAATAAAATTATTTTTATGAAAGAATTTGTCATGATGGCTGGCATGAGATGAATTATCAATAAGTAATGTTTTCTTTCACTGCCAAGTAAAGATTCAGGGTAAATAGCTTAATATTTGAGAACTCAAGCTCTGCTCTCAGACACAACTACATTCATATATTTGCATTTCCATTTATAAGATGTGACACTGAACAAATAATTTATGTAAGCTTTAATAACTTTACCTATAAAATAAAATTCATAGTAATATTTAGCATATTGAATTATTATGGGAGTTAGTGAGCTTACTTATAAAAGTTACTTATCTTACTGACTGGCAAGTAATAAGCTTTTAATAAATATTAGCTACTTACATTTGTAAAAGGAAAAGTAAAAGGGCAGCTAGTAACAACATAATTTGATGAACAAGAATAGATCCAGAGACAAATGAAAGGGGAGAGGGGAGGTTAGAGAGTAACCAAAGGACTTGTATACATGCATATTAGCATAACCAATGGACACAGACATTAGAGTGATGGGGGCTTGCCCAGGGTGGGGATGGCTGGGGGTGGGGGGTCAATTGGGGAAATAGGAGACATATGTAAAACTGTATACAATTAAAAAATATTTAAATTTTTACTTTATATATATATATATATATATATATATATATATATATATATATATGATTTCAGAAAGGCAAAAAAAAAAAAAGGAGGGGTCAGCTAGAATAAACAATATAGGTATTCCTTTAATCAAAGAAAGAGGCTCAGAATTGCATGCCAAATGGACAGTGCAAACGGAATGGAATCTTTGGTCTAATGTGAAAAAAGGATTTATCAGGTGTTTGAAATAAACTCATTCAAAGCTGAATCCCTGGGGTGATTTCCATCAAGCTGAGAGAATCTCAGCAAAGAGTCCCTTTAGGGAAGTTGGCTGTGGTCCAGTAATAGTTTCACTGGGGACAAGTGAGAATCCAGGCTTTCATTCTTATTATTGCTAGAGGATAAAACACATCTTTTCCAACTTCAAAAAAACTTTCCCCAAGCACACTGCCCCAGGGACAGAACTCTGAGATCCAAACAAAGTGAAGAGCAGGGGAAGGCTTATCTGCAGACAGTTTCTTGTTCCAAATCAGTGACTGAATCAACTCCAACAAAGGGCAGGTACCAATATTTCATGAATATGGGCAGAGAAAAACATGTGTTATATTTTGAGTGTGGAAATGTAAGTTTGATAAAGTGCCTTTCTAGTTGAAAAAGATACTATTACTTTCAAATTTTGTCAACTGAAAGGCAAAATAATAATAATAATTATTATTATTATTATTATTATTATTATTATATTGTCTTCATTTCATTTTTTTCTACTATTTGCCATGGATTTTGTGACCTTTATTCTAAACTACAGGGTGCTCCTTAAAATAAAACTTACTGAAGAAAAGTAAAAGCCAAATTGGAAAGTAATATCATTTTCCTTTTTGTTTCTTGTAAGGAAGAAAAGTAAACTAAAGATGAGATGTGACTCCTTCCGATGGGAAAGAAGTAATAACAAATCCTCTCCAGAAGGTGGAGGCTATTATTTCTCACAACACTGCATCTGAATTTTTAAACTTACCTTCTGACTCCTGTCCTAGGAAGATGAAATAGTGTTGGTCACCCAAAAGTAAAATACAGCCTTCAGATGCACGGTTGGAAATTTTCCCTTTCTCCTCAGCGCTGGCTGGCACAGAGACTGACTTCATTGGCAAGTGAAGGGGAGATGGCACCCTGCACGGTAAGTCAATCATGACACAAATAGCAAGGAACTTGCTTATTATTGATTTTTTTCTAGGCCTCTGATTGTTTCTTAATGGGCACAAATGTTTTAAAGATCTGGGTATTTCCAAATTGCCTGCCAGAAAAAAAATTTATGAGTTTATATCCTCTCCAACAGTTCTTCTGAATATCATTTCATTGCACCTTCACCAACACTGCTATCATGATGATTTATCTGTGCTAATTTGAAAAGAAAAAGAAAAATTATTATGCTTTTCATACTTAAATTAGCAACTTTCATCCAGAAATATAGAGGTCATATAAACTTAACCCCCACAATTTACACTGGGATTTCATACTCACTTCTTAAAATGTCCCTTCACTTTACTGAGAATAATATTTCTAATTGTTAAGACATTTCAACATGCAGGAATATAAATATACGTCCTTTAACATCCCTTGCATTGAAAAGTAAACAAGAATACAGTAGGCCCTCCAAAAACTTTCACTCAGTTCTTGAAATGCTTTAGACCAGCAATCAGCTATGAAGTATAGAAGATAAGCTTGATAAGACTGTACCCATCACATCAATGTTCAATAAATGGTGGCTAAATGACAGAAAATAGAAAATGAATTTAAATTCATGATGGACAGTAATAAAAAAGTTAATGCTGCTATTTAAAAATATTTTATCAAAAATGTTATGAAATATTGTTCTTTAATGATATAATACTGAAACTATATAAAATGGGTAGTATTGTTGCCAGTTCTTAAATTTTCCAGGGTCAGAAATCCAAAGTCATATTGTCATCTTAGAGGTAACTCTAAAGAAATAGATAGCTGAAGAGAAAGAAAGGAAGAGACAAACATACTAGGAAAAAAGTGAAATAAAGTGATTATAAAGAAAAAATGAGTTTCTCTACGGAATTTAGTGAGCTTTTTTACTGGATTAATACCTAAATAAGAAAGTATTTCTATGTAATATCTTAATCAACAAAGAAAGCGGGGGGGGGGGGGGGGACTGGAGAAAAAATAATTTCTAGCACCACCCGAGAGCATTGTGGTGAAAGTCTCCTTATTTGCAAAATTTATGAGATGAAAGGAAAAGACTGAGCCATGTCTTGCCCTCTGGAGAAAGAAAGAGATGCAACCCATCAATTTAAAATAGAGTATGGACAGCTCCAAAGGAAGATCTTTCCAAAAGGAGAAGTACTTGAAATGTTGATAGTCTGAATTGATATGTGCTATAAGCATAAAACACATGCTAGATATTGTAGACCAGGTATTTTAAAATGCAAAAGAGCACATTGGTAGTTTTTAAAAGTAATTTCATGTTGAAATGATATTATTTGGGATAAATTGGGTTAAACAACATATATTATTAAAATAATTTCACTGGGAAAGGGGGGATTGACGTGACAATAAAGTAAAACAGCACTCCATTGTCTTATATAATAAAGAGCTATATGCTAATTAGACCGGACTGTGGAAGGACTTTTTGGAACAACCAGTTGGCTGGGCTGAGAGGCAGCCAGGGCTGCTGCGAGGGCCAAGCCCCTGGCACCAATTTTGTGCATCAGGCGTCTAGTTTTAAATAAGCTTAAACTTTTAGACTTGGGAAATTATATCCCAGGGTGCAGAGGGAATTTACAGATATTATTAAAAAATCACTAATGGTGTCTTTAAAGAATCCTGGAGAACAAAAGAACATTTTTTAAAAACTGAACAAGAATACCAAAGTCCAAAACTTGTCTTTAAAATTTTTCATAAACCATTTGTCTTATAATTTTTGCAAGAATGTTTTCCAGAAATACAAGATCATTTTCATCACCTTTGTATTATTTATCTATTTTTAGCTTAGGCATCTTTCTATTGGTAATAATGGGTTTTAACTAGAAAAAGTGTAAAGCGATCTGAAAAACACTTTCTCATGTCCTACATGATATTTCAATCAAAGGTGTAAGTGAAACACAAGAAATTTTATCAAATTTATAGGCAATAAAAATAGAGGGGAACGCTAATATTTGAAAATATTAAGATCTTAATAGACTAAAACACTTAGGTGAAATTCAGCCATTAATGTCCCTCACTTAAAAAAAGTAATGACACAAGCATCAGATGGGACCAATCTGGTTTTAAAGAAATGCTTGTGAACAAATTCTAAGGGCTTTGGTAAAATGAAAATTCAATAAAAGTAAAAGTATAAAGTTACCGCCCATGTTAACTAAAGTTGGCATTACTTTCTAGAGATTACTAGAATACCACTGTGCACTGCATCAGTCACAGTATGAGGAATACTGTGTTCAGTTTTAGTAAGATCACATCTTAGAAAATATAGAGCAATCATAAGAAGGCAACGGGCACCCTGGGAAGTATGTCATAGTCAGCTGAAGAAACCAAAAGTGCTTGGGGTAAATAGAAAAGACTCAAAAAACGCATGTGTGCCTTCCTCAAATACATTTTTTGATCTTTATTGTTGAAAGTATTGCATGTGTCCCTTTCCCCCCCTTGACCTCTTCCATCCCCTCCCACTCACCCTCCAGGCCTTCACCACCCTATTGTCTGTGTCTATGGGTTATGAATGTGCATATATGAGGTCATTAGTTGATTTCTTCCCTCTCCAAAACCTCCCCTGCTTTTCCTCTGAGATTTGACAGTCTCCTTAAAGGGCCTCAAATATTTTTTAAGTGCTACTGTGTAGACTTAGTCCGAGCAATCAGTATAATGTGGTTGAAAGAACTCAAATATGCCTACCTCTGCTACCTTTGGCTTTCATATGGCTCAATCACTACCTCTGTAATTGTTGGAAGAGTAAGAAAGAATGTGTTTCAGAATCCTAATAGAATCTGTGCATATGATGGTCACACATTGTTAACCTCTCTTCCCTGAGGCAGAAGTGAGACCAACAGGATAAATCAAGGTGGCAAAATTACCCAAGAATGTAAGAGAGAGGAAGGAAGTTTATTACAACTTCTAAAAGTGAAAGCTGTTTGCCTTTTAGTGAGCGATTTGTCATGGATTATTCCAGCAGAAGCTAGATAACAAACTAGCAAGAAGGTGGAAGAGAGAGGGTCTTGCTACTGGTTGAAGGAGAGGCTTAGAGAACCCTTTAAATCTCTCCCTGCTCCAAGATTCAGTGACTTATGATCAATAAGAAAATGTGATTTTGTATATCCATTCTAATCCATGATATGTCTGAGGCTAATGAATATGAGCAATACATTATTCCAAGAAACAGAAGGCTTGACTTGGCAGATGTTTTATTTCCTCCAGAGTACAGGAGAACAGAACTCAACTATTCCCTTCAGTGAGTCCTTAGGACATAGCACATTGAATCAATCGTCCTTTATGCTACAAAAACAACTGGAAAATAAAGACTCAGGAAGGCAGTGGTAGAAATGAAATAGCATCTATCTGGTGAAAAATTCTTAAATGATGAAAATAATGATAAATCAAAGGCTCCAACAAATAGAATTAGAACATCCCAGAACGTAAGGATATATATATACACACGCCTTTTCCATTTCTTCTCAGCAACTATCATTGCTTCCTAGTTTATTTTCTCTATTTTTTAAATCTTTTTATTTTACTTCATTTATCTTGATTTTGTGTAAATGGATGGAAGGTGGTTTGCCTCATGTTATGGATAATGACGGGGAGCTGAATATTGCAGATCACAAAGTCAGGTAAGAGTAAAATAACTCTACATGTAGCTGCCTCTCTGCCCTTCGCATGTCAGTTTACTTGAGAGGGATCGCCTCTCTTTTTTTTTAATTACTACCATGAAATAATACCTTCAGCATCTCATTTTCTTTTGATGCCATTTTATGGCCATACT
Organism: Pipistrellus hanaki; assembly: GCF_964339955.1. Classification (NCBI taxonomy): domain Eukaryota; kingdom Metazoa; phylum Chordata; class Mammalia; order Chiroptera; family Vespertilionidae; genus Pipistrellus; species Pipistrellus hanaki. The sequence continues at coordinate 69,761,847 of NC_140503.1, forward strand.
TGGGAATACATTGAAATATGTATATGTTTTATAACTTATTACAAAAAATAAGATAGCCAATATAAAAGTGAAAAGAACATAATTCTACCTAAGTGATATGATTGAGGGGTGCTAGAAAGACCTCACCTTCTTCCCCTCAAATGACATGATAATGCTTGTCTCACTAGCTATAGTTACTCACTTTATTAATCCAATTAAGTTCTTTCACTATGTAGAATAGGTGACATTTTGGACACATTTATGCTAGAGGTCCTCTAAAGCAGTAAAAAAAAAAAAAAAAAAAAAAAAAAAAAAAATGTTTTTAATCTGTAAAGTAGGAGCCGAAAAATATGAAATCTTGCCCTGAGCCTGTCACTCCCTGGTTTGGGTTTAACCTCTTTGAGTCTTTAATCTCCTCATATATAATAGAAGCATAATCCTATCGTTCCCCTACTGATTAATTAAGAAAGCCCACTCCCAAAATAAAATACAGGTTAGACTTAAGGATTAATTTAAACTAATCCCTTTCAAACTGCCCTCCCAAAGAGGAAGCTGCCTCCTGTTGATCTCCATAGAAATGGAGCAACTGTTGCCCGGGGTTTAAGGCAATTACTTTCTCTGTCTCATGGCTGATTGTAAAGAATCTTGCTATTAGTTTTTTCATTTCCTACAACTGCAGCTGCAGCGCTTGAACCATGACCTCCAATCACACCAGCAGAAGAGCTGGTGTTCCCTTCTCCGCCAGCCACAAGCTCTGAGCCTGGGAACAGGACTAAAGCCAAGTTTTCTTCATCTTGACATTAAAATAGCCTTAAGGGAGAGGTTAGCACTTTCCTAATGACACAGTTAAAAGAAAACTCACAGTTCGAAGGTTGGGGTGTCCTCTTGGAACGGAGTAGCCTAGATCTCTGTGCCATTGTATTTACAATGAACAAAAGGGACCTGCAAACCTGTGGCAGATCTCCAAGCTTCCTCCAGTAAATGCCACTCCAATAAATTTGGTGAGTGTGCCATCTGCCCAAATCTCCACAGGTGCTGGATTTAAGCCTATGCATGTGTTTATTCGTTTTCTTTTCCCCCCGAATAAGAAAACCTGAACACAGAATGTGAACTCTGAGCACTTAAAAATGGGAAAGCAGAATGGGGGCTGGGAGAGAACACGTGAAACATAGATGTAAACCCATATTCCAAATTCCATCTAGATTAAACTTTTGCCCAGGCCAAAGCCTATATTTCAGAAACACTTCTCTCTATTCCCCTTTATTCAAAATAGTTAGGTTCCTCCAGGGCTGAATAAACCACAGAATCAGAGAACACCAGGAAGAAAAAAAAGTTGCACCAAAAACCTGAATTCCAGAAGGCTGCCTGTGTTGAAGTAGTATCTATTGGTGCTACTCTGTTATGATCATTTGAGCACAGTCTGATGCTCACTTTCCAGAAAATCCCACAGGTATGTATGGAGGGTGGGGGTGAAGTGTGGGAAAGGATCACTCAGGAAGGATGGCAGATTCTACTAGGTGGCCTTAATACAAGCTACAGTGTAACTATCAGGGACATGATCCTATCATATATTTTTTTTATTTTTATTAAATTTACTAGAGTCCCAGTGCATGAAATTTGTGCACAGGTAGAGAGAGCTTCTATGCCTGCCTGGCTGGCAATCAAGGCTGATCTGTGGGGTGGCCAGAGAGGTGTTTGGGGGGGGGGCCCTGTTGGCACTCACTTTCACCAGCCTGGTACTGCCCACTCACCAGCCCCAGCCCCCACTGCTGCCACTGGTCACCTCCCTCTGTGGGGCAACAGGTGGGGATAATTGAGAAGGAGGTTCTGCTGGCACCCACCTTAGCTGGCCTGGGGCCTGCAGGCTGGGGCAGCTCCTACATTGAATATCTGCCCCCTGGAGATCAGTGCACGTCATAGTGACCGTTCATTCTACCAGCCATTCCACGGTTTGGTTGATTTGCATATTAGGCTTTTATTATATAGGATTGGGGCAACATTGGTTAATAAGATTTTATAGGTTTCAAGAATATATATCTATGATACATTATCTGTATATCGCATTGTGAGCCCACCACCCAAAGTCAAATCTTCTTCTGTCACCATATATTTGACTTTGACCCCTTTACTCTTAACTATCCCCCACCCCCTGTCCCTCTGGGAACCACCATACTATGTCTGTGTCTATTAGTTTTTGTTTGTTTTTCTTGTTTGTTCATGTGTTGCTTTCAGTTTTATACCCCACATACGAGTGAAATCATATAGTTCTCAACTTTTTCTGTCTGACTTATTTTGCTTAACATGGTATTCTCAAGGTCCATCCATGATATCTTAAATGGCAGTATTTCATCTTTTCTTATGGGTGAGTACTAATCCATTGTATATATGTATCACATCTTTATCCACTCATCTATCGAATGACACTTCAGTTGTTTCCATGTCTTGGCCACTGTGAATAATGATCACTTAAAATAATAATGGTGATCCCTACAAGGAAAGCAGTTTATATAGAATAACATAAGCACTCTGGTGTGTTTGATGGGTAAAAATTTTCTTAAAAAGAAGCTTATTAGGAAGTTGTAATGGGTGTGGTTTGTGGGGACTGAGGAGTGCCCTCCTATTCATACACACACACATACACACACATACATACATATACTTAGCCTGTCACATGCTAAAATTCCGCAAACAAAAACATTCCTTGGCATTTTGAAATTAGCTAAATTTATAAAGATTAACAAGGGATAGTTAATAAGATAGCATCATAATAATAACATAAAATCTTATATAATAAAAGGCTAATATGCAATTGACCAAACTGTGGAATGACTGGTCACTATGATGTGCACTGAGCACCAGGGGGCAGACGCTCAACACATGAGCTGCCCCCTAGTAGTCAGTGTGCTTCCATAGGGGGAGAGCTGCTCAGCCAGAACCTGGCGGTGGCTGGGCAGGCTGCTTCCATGGCAACACTAAGGATATCCAACTGATGGCTTAGGCCCGCTCCATCCCCTGGGGGCTCCCAGACTGTGAGAGGGCATAGGCTGGGCTGAGGGCCTCCCTCCACTCCCCCCTCCCCCCGCACGCCCAGAATGTATGAATTTTGTGCAGCAGGCCTCTAGTAATAACATAAAATCCCTGAATGGGTTTGTTTTTTGTTTTTTTTTTAATGAATAGTTTTTAATAATTTAAATTTCTGTAGCATTTTATAATTTGTAAACTGCTTTTGTACATATCATTTTATGCAATTTTCATGCCATCCTTGCTATGGAGGTATTATTATTTTTTTAAAATATATTTTTACTTTTATTGATTTTAGAAAGGAAGGTAGAGGGAGAGAGATAGAAATAGTGATGAGAGAGAATCATTGATCACCTGCCTTCTTCTTCTTTTTTTTAATATATTTTATTGATTTTTTTACAGAGAGGAAGAGAGAGGGACAGAGAGTTAGAAACATCGATGAGAGAGAATCATCAACCAGCTGCCTCCTGCACACCCCCTACTGGGGATGTGCCCGCAACCAATGTACATGCCCTTGACCAGAATCGAACCCGGGACCCTTCAGTCCGCAGGCCGATGCTCTATCCACTGAGCTAAACCAGTGTTGGCTGGAGGTATTATTATTATTCATATTTTACAGAGCAAGTAACATAGTCTCAGAGCTTAAGTCTTTCTCCAAGGAAATGCTCCTCAAGATCTATAATCCCAAAGCTATGCTCAACTATGCCAGTGGACTCCAAACCTGAGCTGGAGCCAAAAATCTACATCTTTCAAAGGTTCCTCCACAAAATTCTGATAATATCAAAGTCTGGAGCCAATGTACCACACCATCCTACAAAGAGAGAAATATATAAAAGCCTAAGCAACAGAACAACCAAATGACCAAATAACCAGTCAACCAATTGCTGGGATGCACACTGACCACGAGGGGGCAGACGTTCAACACAGGAGCTGCCCCCAGTGGTCAGTGCACTCCCACAGCAGGAGCGCCACTCAGCTGGCTGACAGGTGCCAACCACAGGCTGGTGACCCTCTTCCGCCTCTGCAGCAGTGCTACCAAGTGGCAGCAGCAGGTGCAGTGGGGCTGGGATGAGCGGGAGTGACACAGCATCTAACCTGGGCTTGGGCTCCTCCCTGGCCACCTGCTGCTTTATGCACATCCCTTGGGGGGTGTTGGACTACCGATTTTCGGCCCAATATTCGGCCTGTCCTGTAGGGACCGGGCCTCTAGTATATTAATAATGGCCTATAAATGGTCACTTAAAGTCATTCTGTAGTTATTTTCACTCCTGGCTATTGAGCTTCATGCTCCCTCCTTCATGTCACTTACCTGATATTACTGTTTTGTTCTGTATATTTCTCAGTTCTGGTTGTTTTAGGATTGAATTGCCCATGTTAGAGTTTACATCTCATTTTTAAAACGTATCTTTATTGTTGAAAGTATTACAGATATCCTCCTTTCCACCCCCCCCCCTTCATTTTACATCTCAATTTAGCTTTAGCCAGCCACTTATCTGTATTGTATAGACCACATGTGTCAAACACAAGGCCCGAGGGCCAAATCCAGCCCACCAGGCCTTGCAATGTGGCCCGCACTGCGCTGTCATCACTGCACTCTGCTGTCAGTTTATGACATTGTCAGTTTATGACTGTTCAGTAAACCATTCGGCCCGCGATTTAGGCTGGATTTTAGATTTTGGCCCCTTCTCTGATTGAGTTCGACACCCCTAGTATAGACCAACGTTCTTCAGAGTTGGGTGTACTAGGAAACCCAATGAAGGATGCAGAAAGGAAATATCTGAATGCCTACTTTTATTTTAATTCTAAGAAAGTCTTTTTCAAAATATTTACCAATACTTATTACAGTGATTGGTAGTAGTTTGTATACAGTTTAAAAGCAAATAGTCACATATAAGAGAGTGTACTCAACAACTGTATTGTTGGGGTGCCCAGTCAGAAACAGAAACCACCGGTCTAGGCCACTTCCTCTATGAGCAGGAAAATGTGCTCGCTCTCCTGGGGAAAAATCAGGAGGCAAAATTCTCTTTGTATATGTAATTTCTGTTGTAATCCTCACAGGATGGAAGAAAATGACCACAGAGCCCAGTAACATTTCTCACACTGTGAGTGAGTTCATTCTCCTGGGCTTCCCTTGCCGCTGGGAAATACAGATCCTCCTCTTTTCCATATTCTTCGTGACTTACATCCTGACCCTCTTTGGAAACATGGCCATCGTGTGTGCAGTGCGCTGGGACCACCGGCTCCACACCCCGATGTACATTCTGCTAGCTAACTTCTCCTTCCTGGAGATTTGCTATGTCAACTCGGACGTGCCCAACATGCTGGCCAACTTCCTTTCCAAGACCAAAACCATCTCCTTTGCGTGCTGCCTGCTCCAGTTGTACTTCTTCTTCTCACTGGGCACTACCGAATGCTTATTTCTCTCCATCATGGCCTACGACCGGTTCCTGGCCATCTGCCGCCCACTGCACTACCCCACCGTCATGACCATTAAGTTCTGCAGCAGCCTGGTTGTTTTCTGCTGGGTGTATGGTTTCCTCTGGTTTCTGATTCCGGTGATCCTCGTCACACAGCTACCATTTTGTGGCCAGAATGTGATTGATGACTTTCTGTGTGACCTGGGTCCTCTGCTGGCCCTGGCTTCAACCTGTGCCCCAATTCCAGGGACTGTTCTTCTGTGTGGCACCATGAGCTCCCTCCTCATATTTGCCACCTTTTTCTACATTGTTGGCTCCTATACCCTGGTGCTGAGGGCCGTACTCCAGGTCCCCTCGGTTGCTGGCCGGAAGAAGGCCTTCTCCACCTGCTCCTCACACCTGGCTGTTGTGTTTTTATTCTATGGTTCTGTGATGATGACGTATGTAAGCCCAGGGGCAGGACAAGCAGAGAGCATGCAGAAGTTCACAACTTTGTTCTACTCAGTTTTGACCCCTTTCTTCAACCCCATGATCTACAGCCTTCGGAATAAAGAAATGAAGGATGCCTTCAAGAAAGTTCTAAGAGGTTCCTAAAATTGGGTCTGCGACTTAGTGACTTATTCCCCAATGAATTAAAACTGTTAGCTTTCTGTCAGTGAACAGTTAAGAAACTGGAAAACAGGTGTGAACTTTTTGAAGGAGCCATTTCAAAATCTAAGTGCTAGGACACTAATGAAGTCTTTCCTTGGGCAGAATTAATTGACTCTCCCACAGCACATTACTTATACTTCTATTTAACATATCCTTCCTTCTTTCTTGAATTATAGTTAGCTGTTTACAAATCTGTCTCCACGTGCTTCCTCATCCTTATTAGACTGTGAATTTCTTAAGAGCAGAGACTATGCTTTATTAATTTCTATACTCTCAGAACCTAGCACAAAAATGTCAATAATTTTAATTTAAATAAAAATATATATACTATTCATAGTTCCTCACTAGACTATCATTCCTAAAATTTAGGACAATATATAAAGAAGCTATACAAATTCTGTAAGAACCTGTATTTTATATGTCCTATGGATGAAATGAAAAAAAAAAAAACTTTCCTAGAAAAATGTGAGATTGACCTGGATTGATTGGACCAGTCATTACATGATAATCCAATCAATGGAAAAGTCTCACCAAATGAAAATTAATGTCTAAGAAATTATCTGCTTCCTGCCCTTCACCAATCCCTTTTACCTGATAAGGTAGCCACTTTATTTCATTCTCTTATTACTAACCATACTTCCACTACTGCATATTTTAAAACATATTATGCAACCCTTATCACTGAAATATGGTTTGGGGATCATTTTGCCAGGCATCACTAGGAAATATTTATTTATTTATTTAATATATTTTATTGATTTTTTTACAGAGAGGAAGGGAGAGAGAGAGCTAGAAACGTCGATGAGAGAGAAACATCGACCAGCTGCCTCTTGCACACCCCCTACCAGGGATGTGCCTGCAACCAATGTACATGCCCTTGACCGGAATCGAACCTGGGACCTTTCAGTCTGCAGACCAATGCTCTACCACTGAGCCAAACCGGCTTCAGCTATTTATTTATTTATTATTGAAAACTATTTTTCAAATTTTATTTTTCAATTACAATTTACATTCAAAATTATTTTGTATTAGTTTCTGGTGTACAGCATAGTGGTTGGACAATCATATACTTTACAAAGCGATCCCACTGGGAGCTTTTAGAAGGTGGGATTTCAGGGCCCCATCTTAGGCCTATTTTCAGAATCTGTTTTCTATCTTCAGTAGATTATTATGCACATTACAGTTAGAAAGCCACTGATCTACAACAGGATGTCTACAAGGCTAATATGATGTTGATGTCCTCTAATGTTTTCTTCATTTCAGTTATTGCATTTAACATTTCTGATTGGTTCTTGTTTATGTTTTCTATATCATTGCTGAAATTCTCACTGAGTTCATCTATGCTTCTCCCAAGTTCATCGAGCATCCTCATAACCAGTGTTATGAACTCTTTATCTGACAGATTGCTTGTCTCTGTTTTATTTAGTTATTTTTCTAGATTTTTGTCTGGTCTTTCATGTGGGACATATTTCTCTGTCTCTTTATGTTGACTGTCTCTCTACATTTGTTTCTATGAATCAAACAAAAGAGTGACCTTGTATAGGAGCTACTCCTTTGTAGAATGTGGGTGCTGGGTATATCTTTGGTGGGCCAGCTGGAGCATGTGTGGGTCACAGGAGGCAAATCTTACCAGGGCCTGGAGTGGTAGCTAAAATGGAGAGGGGCCAACAGCACGCTGCACTGGGACCATCTTGGCAGGCCAATTGGAGTTGCAGGTGGAGTGGGCTCAGGCCTTAGGTAGTGCCACATCAGGACATGGAGCTAAAGATAGATTAGGTGTGACTTGTAGGAATTCCCAGAGGTAAGCCACTCGGACTATAGCTAAAGCTGATCTACACGAAGTCCAGGGGACAAGCCACACCTGGGCAGGAGCTGTATCTAGAACTACAGCTGAGGAAAGTCACATGGCTGGAAGCTAGAGCTACAGCAGGCTGCAGAGAGACCTGCTTCTGTGTCATTTCTCTCTATCATGTGCAGAAGCTGTTCATTTAACCCTCAGTAAACTAGATGTGTTCCTGGGAGGAGGTGAGTTCAGTATCTTCCTATCCCACCAGCTTGGACTGAAAGCCAAGCTAATTTTTAAATTCATGTGGGAATGCAAAGAACTTAGACTAGACAAAACAAAGTTGGAGGAGTAACACTATCTGATTTTTCAAAGCTTAAATAAAATTACAATGATCAAAACAATGTGGCATTGACAGCTTTTCCTCAAAAAATTAAAAATGGAGCTTCCATTTGATCCAGTAATCCCACTTCTAGGAATATATCCCAAGAAAACAGAAACACCACTCAGAAAGAACGTATGTACCCCTATGTTCATAGCAGCACTTACAATAGCTAAGATTTGGAAACAGCCTAAGTGCCCATCAGCAGATGAGTGGATTAGAAAACTGTGCTACAGCTACACAATGGAATATTATGCTGCTGGAAAAAAAAAGGAATTCTTACCATTTGCATCAGCATGGATGGAACTGGAAAGCATTATGTTAAGCAAAATAAGCCAATCAGAGAAAGATAAATATCACATGATCTCACTCATTTGTGGAATACAATGAACAACATAAATTGATGAACAAAGATAGAACCAGAGTCATAGAAGCATCAAACAGACTGCCCAACCTATGAAGGAAGGTAGAAGGTGAGGGAGTAAGAGATCAACCAAAGGACTTGTATGCATGCATATGAGCAAAACCAATGAACACAGACAATGGGGGGTGAGGCATGTGCTGGGGGGGTGGGGGCTGCTGGGGAGAGGTCAATAGGGAGGAAAGGAGATACATGTAATACTTTAAACAATAAAGAATTAAAAAATAAATAAAAATAAAATAGCAATCACTCGTTTTAGCCAAGAAGGGAGGATATTTGGTAGTGTATGGGTGGTACAGTAATCTTGCTTTTTCTGCGCTTAGACAAAATTACAAAGCAGTCTAATTTTGTCTCATTTTATCATGGTCCTAGCTCCATGGTCGGCAAACTGCGACTCATGAGCCACATGCTGCTCTTTGGCCCCTTGAGTGTGTCTCTTCCACAAAATATAATGGCCTGGGTGAGTCTATTTTGAAGAAGTGGTATTAGAAGAAGTTTGAGTTTAAAAATTTTGCCTCTCAAAAGAAATTTCAATCTTTGTACTGTTGATATTTGGCTCTGTTGACTAATGAGTTTGCCAACCACCGTCCTAGATGAACCTTGACTGAGATTTTACTTGTGATGTTATATCCAATACCAGAACAGCATGACCTATCTGAGAGTGGCAGCAGAGTTTGTAATAATTTTGAGGCCTAGTTGTGAATGTCAGGTCCATTATAAACATCTGGAGCTACTTTTATCCCCTTCAGGTTCGTAAAATTCTTCATTGACCACGTAGTCAGCACTTAGGGAAGTTAGAGATACGCTTTCTGGTGTGTTAATTTATATAACAATCCATTTTTTGCTAATATTTCATTCCACCTGGGAGAGGTTTAAAGCAAAGGCATTATTTAAACTTGAACAGAAAAAAGAAAAAAAAAAGATGGCTGCACAGGTAAACACCTAGCCGCAGCCACACACAACAATTTCAATAAAATATAAAATGGACATTACCCAGAACTACAGGAAAGTCAACTGACTGGAAATTCTACAACGAGAAGCAAGGAGAAAACCAGAAGGAAGAGCGGAGGAGCTGTAAAAGCCTAAGGTACAGAGATACGCGGCAAGCGCGAGGAGAGGATGGAGCTGGAGAGGAGGGAGGCTGAGTGCCTGGCTGGCGTTCCCTAGCAGGAAGGAGATAAAAGCTCCGACTGTGCTGGGCCCCAGTTCCGACTGCTCTGAACCCCAGTTCTAGGCCAGACCCCGGGGACCCAGGCTCAAAGAGAGGGAGCTGGGCTGTAAGGCGGAACCCCGGGGGAGCGGCGAAAGGAGGTTCCAGAGATGCGCACATTGCGTGCAGAGAAGAGACGGTTGGCTATGCCGTGGGATTGCCCTGGTGGGAAGGAGACAGGGCAGACTTCTCTGAACGCCACCTCCAACTCCACTTCCAACTGAACTGAACCCCAGTTCCAGGCTCATTGGGGGAGAGCCTAGACTGTTTGGTAGCAGGCGAAAATCGAGGGCACCTTTCTCTTAGAGGTGCTTGCAACAAATACTGAAGGACCCTGAGACTCAGGAGCCGCATAGGGCAGGGCTGACAGAAGCCAAAGCTGTAGGCTCCACCCTGAAACCCCGCCCCATCAGGGAAGCTGCGAAAATGCCAAAATGAAATAGATCACAAACGAAAGAAATGGAGGACAAAAAGCGACTGGATATAGAGTTCAAATCTACGCTTATAAGGATAAGGTTTTTCAAGAATTTCCTAGAAAAGATCAATAAGACCTATGAGGATATGAAAAGGGATCAACTAGAAATAATAAGGAATCAATGAGAAATGATAAGGGATCAACAAGAAATAAAGAATACACTGTCTGAAATTAAAAAAATATCATAAAGAGTCCTAAAAACAGAATGGAAGATCGCAAGAATCAAGTCAAAGATTTGGAACATAAAGAGCCAGAAGACACTCCTCCACAGAAGCAAGAAGGTAAGAGAATCCAGAAAGTTGAAGATAATGTAAGAAACCTCTGGGACAACTTCAAGCGAACCAACATCAGAATTATGGGGGTCCCAGAAGATGAGAGAGAGCAAGATATCAAAAACATACGGAAAGAAATAGTGACATAAAATTTCCCCCACCTGGTAAAAGAAATAGACTTACAAGTCCAGGAAGTGCACAGAACTCCAAACAAAAGGAATCCAAAGAGGACCACACCAAGACAAATCATAATTAAAATTCCAAGAGCAAAAGACAAAGAGAGAATATTAAAAGCAGCAAGAGCAAAGCAGGTAGTTACCTATAAAGGAGCACCTATACGATTGTCAGCTGATTTCTCAACAGAAACCATGCAGGCTAGACAGGAATGGCAAGAAATATTCAAGGTGATGAATAGTAAGAACTTACAGCCAAAGATAATCTATCCAGCAAAGCTATCACTCAGAATCGAAGGCCAGATAAAGAGCTTCACTAATAATAAAAAAAAAAAAAAAAAGCTAAAGGAGTTCATCACCACCAAACCAGAATTATATGAATTGCTGAAGGGGGTTCTTTCAGAAGAAAAAGTAAATAAAAATAAAAATTATGAACAACAAATACGTAACTATCAACAAGTGAACCTAAAAACCAAGGAAATTTTTTAAAAAATCTGATGAACAATATTAACTGGTGAATATAATAGAATCAGAGGTACTAGCTTTTGGCAGATTTGCACCATGCGTGAATATAAGCTAGTCATTCTTGGCTCAGGAGGTATTGGAAAATCTGCTCTGACTGTACAGTTTGTTCAAGGAATTTTTGTTGAAAAATATGATCCTACGATAGAAGATTCTTACAGAAAGCAAGTTGAAGTTGATGCACAACAGTGTATGCTTGAAAACTTGGATACTGCAGGAACGGAACAATTTACAGCAATGAGGGATTTGTACATGAAAAATGGACAAGGCTTTGCATTAGTTTATTCCATCACAGCACAATCCACATTTAATGATTTACAAGATCTGAGAGAACAGATTCTTCGAGTGAAAGACACTGATGATGTTCCAATGATTCTGGTTGGTAATAAGTGTGACCTGGAAGATGAAAGAGTTGTAGAAAAGGAACAGGGTCAAAATCTAGCAAGACAATGGAACAACTGTGCATTCTTAGAATCCTCTGCAAAATCAAAAATAAATGTTAATGAGATCTTTTATGACCTAGTGCGGCAAATTAACAGAAAAACTCCAGTGCCTGGGAAGGCCCGCAAAAAGTCATTGTGTCAGCTGCTTTAATATACTAAATGCATTGTAGCTCTGAGCCAGGTCTGAAGAACTGTTGCCCAATTCAACAGTGTCAGCATTCCAACTTTGTTAAACCTACCAACATCTTAAATGGACTTTCTGTGGTGGTACCCTTTAAGAGGCGGATGAAAGCTACTACATCAGTTTGCACATTCTAATCACTTTCCAGTATCACAAGAGAGATTTTTACTTATATAATAGCCCTAGTGTATGCATCTGGTAAAACCAGAAGCTACAATCCAGTATTACTGCTAAGAGACATTTTCATCCACCAATGTTGTACATGTATGAAAATGGTGTAGTGTATACTATAACACGCCCCATACTTTGTTTTGGAGAGTACAATAATGTAAGTCCTAAAAGCACCACTATTTTAGCATAATAAAAGAAAGTCCAAAAGGGGGGGGGGGAAGAAAAAAGAAAAGAAAAACAGAAATTAAGGCAGGCCCCAAGGGAAGTGAATAACAAGCATAGAGAAGTCTCTTGACACCATTCCTTGTAGGCAGCAGTAAAGGAATCCTCAAGGACCAGGAAGAACAGGGCTTATTTCCTGGCAGGCTGTGCTTATAACGCCTCCCTCCTTCAGCACACACAACCTAGGATCCTTATCAGAACCATTTCCCCTCTTTTCTCCACTCCAATTATTGCCAAGAAGACTATCTCTTCTCTCTATGAAAGCAAAAGAGAAATTTTTGAGAAGTTTCAGTTTAGAATTTCCTTTGCTGATCCAGGTAATAAGGTTATGTAGTGTTAAGAAGAGTAAAAAATATAATCTACTAGTCTTTACTGATAGTTCTCTTTGAATTTGCTATGGTCATAAACATATAACCAATATTTCTTAAGCATGGGTCAGGCAATTATCAAGGTACTTACACAGATACTTACCTCATTTAGTAATCTTTATAACAGCCCTTCAAAGAAGACATAATTATGCCCATTTTATAGCTTAGAAATCTGAGTATTAATTTCCTATAACTATTTTTTTTAACCTCTTGACTTTAAATTCAATGCTTTTCCTATTATATCCAGCTGCATACCAGTCATCCCAATCTTGAAAATTATCCTTACTCTTAAGTATTTTCCAGAAATAGATTTCCCAGGGTTACAGATGTGGCAGCCCCCACACAAACGAGATAAAGGAAAGAATTGAATTGTCATCAGATATCTCTGGACTGGCTGTGGAGAGAGGGCCAACAAATAAATATAGCAAGATTTCTACTGTACTGAACTTTGAGAATTAAATTATCAGGGAATGTCTTCCTCACAATGACATAATCTACCTCAACCTTTCTGGAGTTAACTAATTTAACAAGTAAACCATAAAAAGGTGATTATAGTTAATTGACTCTACTGGTGTGCGCAGCACCCTCTGCAGTCGATGAAAGATGATGACTTAACCAGCCTAAGGTGAGTAACAATACAGTCTGGTTAAATATATTAGATTGAGCATAAAATGGTGATGGCCATTCCTGTATTCTAAAATACCTCCCTGATTTCTTAAACAGCTTTGTAAGACTTTCTGACAGAGTTGTTCTGAGAGGGAACGGCTTTTCTCAAAAGTCTAACACTATCATTTGTTTTGGGTTGGGTTGGTTTTGTTTTGTCTTCATTTTTAAGGCACACTCTGCTGCTGAGTGGAAATGGAGGGTACAGCGGTAAACAGAGGCGAGGAGCTCTGTTAGGATGCTTCCGCAGAAGTCCAAGGAAGAAAGGATGATAATTTGAACTTGGGAGATGACAGTGAAGACAAAGCGAAGAGAATTGTATGTCATATTTTAGAAACAAAAGCATCTTGCTGGTGAGTTGGATGTGAGGGGTAAAAGAAAGGAAGATATGTAACATTAAAATAGACTAGAGCGGTAAAATAAGTCCTTGAACATTAACTAAACTATTCAAAGTGCTAAAAAAAATAAATAAAATAAATAAATAAATAAATAAATAAATAAATAAAAATTAAAAAATAAAAACTTTTTTTGAGATGATGGACAAAGTGATTATCACACAAAATAACCATTTAGAAACATCCTGCAGAATAATTTGATTAAAGATGCCCCAACCAGCCCTCACTGGTTTGGCTCAGTGAATAGAATGTCGGCGTGCAGACTGAAAGGTCCCAGAATCAATTCCGGTCAAGGAGACATGCCCAGGTTGCTGGTTTGATCCCCACTATGGACAATCCAGGAGGCAGCTAATCAATAATTCTCTCTCATTATTGATGTTTCTATTTCTCTCTCCCTTCCTCTTTGAAATCAATAAAAATATATTCTTTTAAGAAAGAAAGATGCCCAACCACAATTACTAACAAATTATTTTGACCTATTGAAGACTAAATTACTTTTTTCTGAGTTGGTGGTAAACCTATAGGCCTAAAAGGGACTTTTTTAACACTGTGGAATTTAAAGTCCATATGTGATCGTCACATGTTATAGAAAATTTTCTTTTGAGTCACTCCTACAATTCATTAGCAGTTGATGTATTCTTATGGCCCCAACATTCAAAAAATGAGGCATTTGGGAAAATGGTTACCTCAGAAAAGATCATATACTGAATATTTTCATCCTTAATGAGGCTAATGTAAAATAAAGAAAATATTTATTAAATATTTTATGTCTGGTTTAAGTTCACTTTCAAAAAAGATGACTATTTCTATCTGAAACTTAATCTCAGTCCATAGTCACATATCCTTAAAATGGAAAAAAGAGGAAAGGGCATTTAGAAAGTGTAAATTTGTGGTATAAGAACCAAAACCAGTTCATCTCACAGCTAAGCCACTAAAAGATCCAAGGCAATATAAGTTAATGCATAGACTAGCAGGATCATGGTAAATTTTATTGACCACATGAGTTACCCGTGTCATAGAAATATAAAATTCAAAACTAGATCTGGCTCAGAGAGGGAAGCTTTTGTACATATTTTATAAGTTCCAAAATATTATTCATTTTTCTGGTCCCCTGTCACACATTTTCTTGCTCTCCAAAAACAAACAAAAAAGTACATTATAGACAACTAGCTCTCCCTTGGTACCTTCTACCATTTATCCAGGGAGGTCTTACTGTTTTTGACTATTCCAAAGAGACCACTGGCAGACTCCTTGGATAGCTATGCCAATACTTGAAAATAACTTATTACTGATTAATTGATGTTATATTGGAGATAATGGAAAATAAGTTATTTTTCATGTTTCTATTTACAGATGCTATAGTAACCCAAACCAAGTCTAGATGCAGAATTATTTAACAAAGGTTGGGGTAGGGGTTTTTTTACTCAGAAAAACATAAAGTCATTATGCAAATATATAACCATCCAAAGTCATTCTGCCTTGAGGTGTTCCCAAGAAGTGATTAGGAGAGAGAGCAAAAAAATTTAAAGTTTTCTCTTCTTTACAAGTTTCCTGCTACATGTATCTTAACTTTAGATCCATAACATCAGGTTTTACAGTTTATATGGAATTTTCAGCATCATATTTCTGACCTAGACAATCAGAAATCTATTTCAGCAAGACCAGATTAGTACTAGTCTACTCTGGATAAACCAGGACAGTATTTCAAGTTTAGGAAAAAATAGTAACTATTCATACATAAATGTTTATTGCATTCCCCACAGTGGTGTCATGTATGTATATACAGTCATTCAATGATTTGACAATTTTTTTTACAGCTCACAAACCCATGAAAATTTTCAACAACTCCAGCACCATCACTGGCTTCATCCTCCTGGGCTTCCCTGGCCCCAGGGAGGGGCAGGTCCTCCTCTTTGTAATCTTCTTTGTTGTCTTCCTCCTGACCCTCATGGGCAATGGTTCAATCATCTGTGCTGTGCATTGGGATCAGAGACTCCACACCCCCATGTACATCCTGCTCGCCAACTTCTCTTTCCTGGAGATCTGGTATGTCACCTCCACCATCCCCAACATGTTAGCTAACTTTCTCTCTGACACCAAGGTCATCACCTTCTCTGGGTGCTTTCTCCAGTTCTATTTTTTCTTCTCCTTGGGTTCTACAGAATGCTTTTTCTTGGCTATTATGGCATTTGATCGATACCTTGCCATCTGCCAGCCTCTACACTACCCAACCATTATGACTGGACGTGTCTGTACCAATCTTGTGGTCAGCTGCTGGGTACTTGGTTTCCTCTGGTTCTTGATTCCTATCACAGTTATTTCCCAAATGTCCTTCTGTGGCTCCAGGGTCATTGACCACTTCCTGTGTGACCCAGGTCCTCTGTTGGCCCTCACCTGTACCAGACACCCTGCAATAGAGTTAACTAGCTCCACCTTAAGTTCTCTGCTCTTATTTATTCCCTTTATTTGTATCGTGGTGTCCTATTCTCTGGTTATACAAGCTGTGTTGAGGGTTCCCTCAGCAGCTGGACGAAGAAAGGCTTTCTCTACCTGTGGATCCCATCTGGCTGTGGTTTCTGTTTTCTATGGCTCCGTGATGGTCATGTATATAAGCCCAACATCAGAACATAAAGCTGGAATGCAGAAGATAACTACTTTACTTTATTCTATAGTTACTCCACTCATTAACCCGGTAATATATAGCTTGCGGAACAAAGATATGAAACATGCAATAAAGAAATTATTTGGGATAGAAACAGGGGCATGAATACATGAAACAGTCTGACAGCTGTCAGAGGGAAGGTTGGGAAGGCTGAATGAAAGAAGATGAAGGGATTAGACAAAGAACATACAACTCATAGACACAGACAGCAGTGAGGTGATGCAAGAGGGAAAGGGGGACTAGGAGGAAGAGGTAAAGGGGAGGAATGGAGATATCTATAATAGTGTCCATAATAAAAATAAAGAAAAAGAATTATTGGGGACATAAAAGTAAGAGTCTTGATTTAAAATATTTTGGGGGACATAATCTGTTTTTAATATCTTAATTAAAAAAGACTAACTGGCCCTAACCAGTTTAGCTCAGTGAATAGAGCATCGGCCTGTGAACTGAAAGGTCCTAGGTTCAATTCCAGTCAAGGGTATGTACCTTGGTTGAGGGCACATCCCCAGTAGGGGGTGTGCAGGAGGCAGCTGATCAATGTTTCTCTCTCATCAATGTTTCTAACTCTCTATCCCTCTCCCTTCCTCTCTGTAAAAAAAATCAGTAAAATATATTTTTAAATAAATAAATAAATAAGACTAACTGCCATCACTCAGAAAATTGTTCATTGCTTTGGGCAATGAGCACATGATGCAGTGTGCAGATGATGTTTTGTTGAAACCCATATGTCTTTGTGAACTGATGTCACTCCAATAAGATCAATAAAAGGAAAAAAAATTTTAAGAAATATTTAAAAAAGAAAATTGTTGGTGGGGTTTTTTGTAGTTGTTGTTTTGTTTTGTTTTTGTTTTGTTTTGTTGTTTGTGTGTGTGTGTGTGTGTGTGTGTGTGTGTGTGTGTTTATTTCCAAGAATTTATAGGGCTATAAGGAATCTCAAAGATGTACTCCATCTCCCTAATTTTATAAATGATAGAACATACATTGAAAAACTGAGTTGAGTTTGTTAGGGAAATGTAGTTAAAAATAAATCTCCTACCAGCCCAGAAAAACCTCTCCACATGGATAGAAAATAATAAAATAGTTTTATTATAATATAAATAAGCATGAAAGCAATGGAATATGTACATCACAGGCAATCTACTAAGAGATGGCAAAGACAGAAAGAAAGCTGATCTTTTTATATAGTCAGGCAAATACATCCAATACATACATGGTCTCAAGATAAACAGTAACTGGTCCTCGAAAGACTTGACCGCATCATTTATCACGCAGAGTTAATCCTAGGTTCACCTGGTAATTGGCTCATACAAAGGAGAAATAAGCCGAAACCGGTTTGGCTCAATGGATAGAGCATCGGCTTGGGGACTGAAGGGTCCCAGGTTCGATTCTGGTCAAGGGCATGTGCCTTGGTTGTGGGCATATCCCTGGTAGGGGGTGTGCAAGAGGCAGCTGATCGAAGACACTCTCTCTCATCGATGTTTCTAACTCTCTATCTCTCTCCCTTCTTCTCTGTACAAAATCAATAAAATATATTTTTTTAAAAAAGGAAAAATAAACACATCTGAATGGACAAAGGGTTGTTTTGCAACTTGGAAGTTAGGGCACCAAAGTTAGACTCCTACCCTCCATAGGAACTGGGACACTGGGAGAAACCAAGATGGTGGCATAAGGTAAACACCTAAATGTAGCCTACCATAACAATTTTAAAATTATAACTGGAAAACAGAGCAAACATCGTCCAGAACCACCAGAAGGCTGGCTGAGTGAACGCTCTACCAACTAGGAAAGGAAGAGAAAGGACGCTGGGCCTCAGGAACTGTGGAGGTGCAGAGATCTGTGCATGCAGAGAGGGCGGCCAGCTGAATATGCTGCTGGCTTACTCACAGCGCACGCAGAGAGGGCAGGCAGCTAACGTGCGGCTAGCTTTCTTGTTCAGGAGGGAAACAAAACCTCCTTACTGCACTGATAGCCAGCTCCAGTCAGAAAGAAATTGGACTGTCAGGCAGTGGGAAAAACTCAATCAGAGGTGCACATGGCCAGCAGCCATAACTGCAGGACTTGGTGAACAGGACTCTCTTAGGGCAGAGCTGATGGGAACCAAAGCTTGTCTGTGCCACCCCGAAACTCCGCCCCATCCAAGTGGAGCACAGTAGCCCTTCCAGTGGCTAGCTTTCTCATTCTGGAGAAAAACAAAACCTCCCAATGACACTTATAGCCAGCACTGGTCTGGGAAGAAACTGAATGTCAGGAAGCAGGCAAAACCAGTGAACAATCTTCTCCCAAGAGGTGCACTTGGTCAGCAGCCTTGTTGTGGGACTCGGCAAACAGGACCCTCTAGGATGGAGCTGACAGGAACCAAAGCTTGTCTGCACCACCCCGAGATTCGGCCCCATCCAAGCTGAGGACAGAAGCCCTCCTAGCTGAGACACTGCTGATCCTCACAGCCAATTGGCTTGGAAATCATCTCTCCCCGGTGATACCAACAACAAGCAAGGCTTAACAACAAGACTTCAAACACAGCCCATAAAGGGCTGCACCAAGTCTGTCCATCTCAGGTAATTGGGGAGGCTGAGCTACTGGGCCCTGCTAGGACACCTAGCACTCAAAGTCACTCCATCAACCCAGGAAAGCAGCGAAAATGCAGAGACAAAGAGGCAGGCTACAAATGAAGGAAATGGAGGAAAGCAAAAGAATGGATATAGAGTTCAAAAACTACAGTTATAAGGTTTTTCTTTTCTTTCTTTTTTTAAATATATTTTTATTGATATTTTTAGAGAGAGGAAGAGAGAGGGATAGAGAGTCAGAAACATTAATGAGAGATAATCATCGATCAGCTGCCTCTTGCACACTCCCCACTGGGGATGTGCCCGCAACCAAGGTACATGCCCTTGACAAGAATCGAACCTGGGACCCCTCAGTCCGCAAGCCAACTCTCTATCCACTGAGCCAAGTTGGTTTCGGCGGTTTTTCAATAATTTCCTAGAAAAGGCTGATAAATTAAAAGAGACCTATGAGGATATGAAAAGGGATCAACTAGAAATTAAGCATACACTGACTGAAATAAAAAATATTATACAGAGACCTAAAAACAGACCAGAAGATTGCAAGAATCAAGTCAAAGATTTGGAATACAAAGAAGCAAAGGACACTCCTCCACAGAGGGAAGAAGAGAAGAGAATCCAGAAAATTGAAGATAATGTAAGAAACCTCTGGGACAACTTCAAGCGAACCAACATCAGAATTATGCAGGTCCCAGAAGAAGAGAGAGAGCAAGATACTGAAAAACCTATTGGAAGAAATAATGACAGAAAACTTCCTCCACCTGTGAAAGAAATAGACTTACAAGTCTAGGAAGTGCATAGAACCCCAAACAAAAGGAATCCAAAGAGGACCACACCAAGACAAATCATAATTAAAATTCCAAGAGCAAAAGACAAAGAGAAAATATTAAAAGCAGCAAAAGAAAAGCAGTTAGTTACCTATAAGGGAGCACCTATACGATTGTCAGCTGATTTCTCAACAGAAACCATGCAGGCCAGATGGGAATGGCAAGAAATATTCAAAGTGATGAATAGCAAAACCTACAACCAAGATTACTCTACCCAGCAAAGCTATCGCTCAGAATTGAAGGCCAGATAAAGAGCTTCACAAGTAAAAAAAAAAAAAAAAAAAAAAAAAAAAAAAAAAAAAAAAAAAAAAAAAGCTAAAGGAGTTCATCACTGCAAAACCAGGATTATATGAAATGCTGAAAAGTATTCTTTAAGAAGAGGAAGAAGAAAAAGATAAAAATTATGAACAACAAATACGTAACTATCGACAAGTGAATCTAAAAACCATGGGAATTAAAATATCTGATGAACAGTATTAACTGGTGAATATACTAGAATCAGAGGTATAGAAAGGGAGTGGACTGATGATTCTCAGGGAAAAGAGGAGTGGGGGTGCAGGAAGAGACTGAACAAAAATTGTACACCTGTGGATGAGGACAGAAGGGGGTGGGGGAGGAGGGGAGCAATGGAGGGGGGAAAAGAGGAACAATTGTAATAATTTGAACAATAAAGATTTATTAAAAAAAAAAGAAGAAGAAGAAGAAGAAGAAGAAGAAGAAGAAGAAGAAGAAGAAGAAGAAAAGAAAGTTCTCCTGAAAGGGAGCTAATATCCAACTGCATAGGACAATTCCTGTGGAACTGGTTCTCTCTTTGTGTTCATGAAAAACGTTTCTTTCACACTGTATGTGTGAAACACTTGGGCCCTCACTGGGGCCCAAGTGTTTCACACATACAGTGTCTAGCACATAGACGAGACTTAATGTTAAATGAAGGGAAATATATTTATTGTAAAAATACACAACAAAAAATATTCTTCTTCCTTAACAATTTCCTGACATAATGTCACTACCTCCCATGTTTTACTTCTGCCATTCTTTTCTGATAAGCATGAGAGAGTGCCTGCGGGGACTACAGGATATGGGATTAAATCCTGGCCTTGTTTTGAATAATCATGTTCACTTGAAAGTGCTGGGTCTCAATTTCTTCTGTAAAATCTATAAACTGGGGATTGTTTTGGACATTTAAATAAATACCTCTCTTGAAAAGGGGTTGGACATATGATAAGTGCTTGTCAAATGTTAACTATCATTACCATACTCTTCATCAAACTTGGATTGTGGTATACCTCTTTGTGGTTCTCAACTTTGAATGTGACAGTTGTGCTTTAAGCATTGTTGTTGAGGAAAAGGCAAATCTGGAAAATCCTGCCATAAGAGAGAAAACCATGAGGGGGGGGCGGGGGAAGCACATTGGTGAAACCCTGTGTTTCTGAGCTGGGATGGATGAATTGGTTAGTATTTAACTTAAGATGAAGGAGAGGGGTGATGTTTCCTTGAGTCCCCATTTCAGACACACAGTCATAGCTCTTTATTGAGAGTAGGACCTGGGCAAGGTGCAGGCAAAAACTAACATGTAGACAGAGAAGGAGAATTTAGTTACAAAAATGGTCAACAATGAAGGTGTAACTAAATCCAGAGAGCAATACATCAATGAGTCAGCTTCAGACCTGGTGAAACCCCGCAGCTAATGACACTGGCCTGCTTGCACTAGCAAATGCCCACTGCACTTCCCTTGGGAATGGAGAGCTCCAGGATGCAATGAATGGAAACCCAAGTCTGGGGAAATTATTTTAAATCCCTGCCTTCTTCGTGGGTTCCAGCATGGTGGAACTCTCAGTGTGATTGGTCCATTGTATCCAGGTAACTGCGGAATGTGTTCTGATTGGCTGGCAGCAGCCAGGAGCCCAGACTTCAGTTGAGAAGCAACTGTGGAAGGAGAAGGAGCTTTGGCTGTGCTCTCTTCCCACTGTGGTTGTAGCTCTCAGCGCTTGTCTGATCCCTGTCCGATTTCAACAAGTCGTGTTGGTTGCTGTCCTCACAAGAGTCGACCAAAGAGGTGCAGCTTCGGGGGGGGGCGGTGGCTGGGCCCTGAGCCCCACCTGGGGCCTGGCATCCCAGAGGCTGAGCAAACAGTGAGTGAGATCTACATGCTTGTGCGGTGAAGCCTTGGGGCTGCCTGCAGGCCTAGCCTTACTTGGGGGGAGGGACTGCTGAGGGCTGTGGGGTGGGGGGAGGGGAGTGGGGTGTGAGTGAACCAGCAGTAGCAGAGAGGAGTGGAGGTGAGCCATGGGAAACACGCTGACTTGCTGCCTGAGGCCCAGTCCCAGTCCCAGGGCCAGCCCCAAGCTGAGTGGGAGCTCCAAGCAAGTTAAGTTAAAGTGTGAGTCTATGGTTCATGGAGAGGCTTCTGAGGACACAGGGGCAGTGGAAACAGTGCCTGCTACCCCCGAGTCTGAGAAGATGGAGTCTGGGAGGTTGAATTCCTTAGCCCTCAGGGGCTACAACCGGCAGAACATCAGCGACCCAGTGATGGACCAAGGTAAGAAGCAGCAAATGCCATCTGCTCTTTGGTGTCCCTCTTGTCTCCGCTGTCCCCAGAGTCCCCTGGGAGGGACTCCCTGCCTTGGGCTCCTTCCAGCTGGAGCCAGCTTTCCTAGGGATGGGCACCTGCTCTCCCCACCCCTGTTTCTTCCCCTCTTGTGTCCAGATGTTTTTCCCTCTTTACTACCTAAGCAGCAAGGTAAGATTTTGTCACTCCTGCTTGCCTGCTTACTTTCCTCAATGCTTTGTTCAATTGAGTTTACTTGCTGGAAAAGCCACACGTGGCCAGGTGTTTCAGTTGATTATGACAGCAGAAGTACAAGGAATGAGGGTTGCATTATATTTGAAGGAGTGCAGCACAATAAAGCATGGGGTGTCCTATCCACGTGTTCATGAGGTGTGTGTGTATTTTTCTTGTTTTAAGCCGATCGCTTGTGGTTAGGATCACTGTATTTCTCAGTTTCTTCCAGAGCCCTGAGTGACTCACAGTAGAGTGGAGACAGTAAAGGAAAAGCTACACCATGGCCCTCTCTTCCCTCATAAGGGACTGTTTCTGTGGTGCCCATCCCAGACCATAGGGGGCAGTGTGGGAAACGGTACAAGACCCTATTCAGAGCCTTTATTCTTCTTCCGGCCTTTGTGAGAGCAAAATGATATTGTGTGCTGTAGACATAGACAATTAGGTTAGCATAATTGTTTTATTTTTTAGATATTTTTAAAAGAATAGTTTATTGATTTTTGAAGAGAGATAGAGGGAGAGCAAGAGAGAAACATTGATGAGAGAGTAACATCGATCTGTAGCATTTTGCACACTTCCTCCTACCAGGGATCAAGCCCAAAACACAGGCATGTTCCCTTGACCAGGAAATGGAATGGGCAATCTTTTAGTGCATGGGATGATGCCAAAAAAACAGAGCAACACCAGCCTGTGTCAAGTTAGCACACTTTTATTTTTTTTATTTTTTATTTTTTTAAGAAAGAGAGTGGAAGAGAGAGATGGACAGAAACACCAAGGTGAGAGAAACGCAGGATGCAGGCCAATGCTCTATCCACTGAGCCAAACCGGCTAGGGCAGCACACTCATTTTAAAATATACATTCGAATAGGTTACTTTCCAATTGAGCAAAGACCCATTGATTTTTAGTGAGGGATTTTAGTTGATTACAAATAAGTGATTCAGAACATTTCCAGGGAAGCTCATGAGCCTGGGGACTAGTGCCTGGCCAGAAACTGGTTCTCAGAGCGTCAACTGTTAAATCCTGGTGGTTCAAGTGAGGTGGGTATAACTGTACAGCAGACGCCACTACTGGGTAGAGGTTCAGATATGCACCAGCTACACTTTTTCATTAGCTACGTTTCTCACCTGGTCTAATTTGCTTTGCCTTTTCTTCTGTACATGGAGAGTCTTTCATTTCTACCTAATATAGGTGATATGTTGGGTCAAAAAGTAAAAAAAAATTCTAAGTTTTTAGATTTTACTTTAGGTGGTTCATCTTTCCAGGTATTTCAAATTGTAAATTTTGTTTGAAATTATTGAAAATGGAATAACATTTTGCCTCATTTTGTATGCTGTAGTCTGTTAGATAATCAGCTACTGTTATTTTTCTGTGGCATTTGTATCAGAACTGATCAGTTAACTTTTTTTTATTCTTAGAACAAGACATGGAGAACGATGATGTAAGTAAACAGTTGAAATGTTAAGTAAGAAATCCTTAGTTTGGCCGAAGCTGGTTTGGCTCAGTGGTAGAGCGTCGGTCTGCTGACTGAAAGGTCCCAGGTTCGATTCCGGTCAGGGGCATGTACATTGGTTGCGGGCACATCCCCGGTGGGGGGTGTGCAGGAGGCAGCTGGTCGATGTTTCTCTCTCATCGATGTTTCTAGCTCTCTATCTCTCTCCCTTCCTCTCTGTAAAAAATCAATAAAATATATTTTTTTAAAAAAAGAAATCCTTAGTTTGATATAAAAGTAGTCTGCCATGATTTCTAAAAAAATTAGCATGAGCATCTTTTTGTAGGTTTTCTCAATATTGATTATTCTAGCTTGAAGGAGAATTTATTACTCCAAATGCTTAAACTTTGCACAAATATACCATTTGGAATTTCAGATTAATAAGGAAAAGGTGGCTTTGCAGTGAAACTATTGAAACAAGCAAAATGGTGTTTTATACAATAAATATGGATCTTTCTGATTATAGGTTACTGGAAATGTTAAAATGCTCTGTATTTTAAAAGGCATCAAGTAGATTATTCCCCAGCCTCATATCTTGTACATTTGTGGGGAGTGCTGATGGGAAAGTATGACAGCATGAACAAAACTACTTTCTATGAAATGAGGAAGACTGGTGCATCTGAATTAGTTTTAAAAAAACAACAAAACCAAGCATGTTAAAGTTATTGGTGTTTTCTGATATTTAAAAACAAGACTATTTAAATTATTTACAGTGATTAGTCATAGGCATGAATTTCAGGAAGAGGATTGTCAAAACATAGTTCCGGCTGTGTCAGTATTTGATTATTGCTGAATTGTTGGGCTCTTGACAAATCAATGGGTACTTCTCCAATAAATGGGTACTTCTAAAGTGTGGTAAGGATAGTTTGTTCTCCAAAGGTCCTCAGACCTTTTCTCGTCACCTCTCCAGTACCACAGCAGATGAATTCTACGTTGTATCTGCAGTGAGATGTACGCCCAGATGTAAACGATGTAAAGAACTTGTCAAGCACTCACACTGCCGCTTTGTCCCAGGTTCTGTGCTCAGCGGCTAGAGGCAGGAGAGGAGTCAGAGTCCTCCCTTCCCTGGAGAAGCTTAGTTTCTATGGGAGAGACACCCTGTCAGCAGCTGATGCCATGTGACAAGGGGCCACTCAGCTGTGGGAGTGTGCAGGGGAGAAGTTGGGTGGTGTGGCTGCTGGTGAGAGTATCCTGGAGGTAGACGGGGAGGAGGGAAGCTTGCTGGACAAGGAAGAAGAGGCCTTGTAAGCAGAGAGCACAGCCTGAGTGAGGCAGATGGAGGTGAGTGTCAGATGGCCAACGGAACAGAACTAACATTAGAAATGAATGGAAACTACTCTCTGAGGTTCTCACTTGAGTAGTGTAATGATAGTCTTCCTTAAACGTGAAGTGTGAGTTGACTTCTGAAAGTTGTTTTATCTGTTTTTTGGGAAAGTGAGCCTCAGAGAGACCTGTGGCCTCCAGCTTTTTGGCAAATGGGCAGCCCTGGCACATGCACACTTCTGACCAAACATGCTTGTGTGTCTCTCTGTCTCCTGAACTTATGATTGGCTTTCATTTACTGCAATGAAGTGGTCTTGATTTATCATTATATAATGCATTGCATTTAATTATAGTAAACGAATGGTAGAAATATAAAATCTCAGCTTCTTTTCATCACTTAAGAAAAACAACAATAACCCTGAAGTCTAATTCTAATCATTTTACACTATTATAATGGGGGTTTATAACAGGGGTTTGCCAGGTTTGATTATAGGTACTTATCAAAGGCAGCATTTTATAAGCCATTCCTCACATCTCCCCTGTGGAAGGTAGACTATATACTGGACTCACCATAGGGCCTCACATGATACCACACTCAAGCAGTTCATGGACTGTAAGAAATGCTTACTTGTTTGACATTTTAACCGAGAGAAAAAACACACACTATTATAGGTTGAACATACGTACTGTGACATTTTCTTGTCTTTCCCTCTTCGGTAGGACTTTCCAGGGCACCTTATGAAGCGCTATAGGTCTTTCCCCACGGTCTTTCTCTATGATAACACAGTGAGCAAGCCGGATTTCAGCTTCGTCCTCCAAGCGTGAGTACAACCAGGATGCCACAGGCTGAGTGACAGACCACTTTATTCTTAGAGTGAATGGAAGAAGGAAAAGGCAGTTAGCAAATAAGAAATCCCCCCAAAAGCACTGACATTTCCTGATGCATTTCTGTTTTTAAGACATTGTTGACCATAATAAAAAAGGAGAGCTGCTTTTTGTGGGGTGTTTCTGTTAAAAAGTTTTTCTTTTGGTAGGAAGAGAAGCTTGAGGCACCATTTTCCTCTTGATTTGGAAGATCTATAAGATGAAAGTATTTCTTTATGAGACATGGGCACAGAACAGTGCACCACACTTTGGAAGCTACTCCTGGGAAAAGGAACAGCTTGCCCCCCAACTGGCACCAGAGTGTATCGGCATTAAAAGTTAATTGGATTTTTAGCAGATTTTTCCCATCATACATTGTGTCTACACTATTTCTGTGTGGAAATTTACTTTTCCTACCCCCCAAAGTGGGATGTATCACATCAGTGTTAAAGAACAACTTTTCAAGATAATTCCTATGTGGGTAAAATTTGTTCACCTGAATTTTTAATAGATACATAAAATTTAATTATATATATACGTATAAATATACATATATATCTTCAAGACACTACATCAATCCATATATATATATAAATCACCAAGAAAAATTTTGAAATAGGTAATGTTTTGGAAACATAGCCATAGACAGGTTTATATTTAAGCAACCATCAACAGTGTTATGCTGATGAAAAGTATTTATTAATTTCCCCATAGTCTACCATTGGAGATGAACTTTTAAAACATCCTAAGATGAAACTTGTAAGCTTGTTTAAGAGAGAAAATACATGTACTGACAAGCTTCCTGGCTCCCATGGGGGTTGTCCAAACACAGTATCAGTGTCTCTGGATTTTCCAGAGCACATTTTGGGAAATGCTCCCTGACAGAATTAATATATTAACTTTAGTTGTATTTTTCAGCCTTAAACTCATAATTAGCTTTAAAATGTAATTTTTATAATGTACCACTTTTTTGCTACTTAAATTATTAGTAACTTTTACTTTAATTAAAAATAGCAAGTTAACAATTATAATACTATAACTTTCTTCTCACACTTACAACAAATTGTGTTTCAGCAAAAATTGACCCCCATCTCTCTCTAAACTCCTGAGCTTTGGGACCTTTTGAGTAATCACTGAATGTTTTTATTCAGCCAAGACACTAAATCCAAAAAAAAGATAAACACTCAACTATGGTTGCATTCTGTAGCCTCTTTTGAATTCAAAATTCTCTGATGTTACAGAATAATTAAAAAGTAGTTTTAAAGGTTAGCCTTGCTCAGACAAGTAGGTTTCATGCTTCTTTCTCCAAATTAGTATAATTTTGGAAGTACAGTAAATTTCAATTTCCTGTTTTTACATTTTTTTAAATGGTCATCAATACATGCACTATTGGTGAAATAATGGTTTACTGAGAAAATTAATAGAGCTAATTGAATGTTAGGAATGATTTTGAAAAATGTTCATCATGGTACGTTGTTCTCAATTGGGTGCAGTTTTTACTAGGATCACTTATGCAATTTATTTCAAAACAATGTCTCTAAGTACATGCATTTCACCGCCACTATCCCAACACAGTCTCAATGTCACAACCTTTGACAAGTCGAGGAAAACTGTGAGGCATGATCACCTGGGCAAAAGCATCCAGGGTGGATCTGCTCTTACCCTAAGTCCTGTGTTTCCAACTCTGGAGCACATTGCAGCTCCTGGGAGCTCTATAAACCGCCCGGGTCTTCCCAACGCCAGAGCAGGCTGCACATCTCTAGGTGGAGGTGGGCAGTGTCTCCAGCTCCTCAGGGGACCTCAGGGAACAGCCAAGCTCGGGGCCTCTGCCTGGTTAGAGCGGAGGAGAGAGGGACTCCTCGCTGTGGGCAGGACCTGGAGCAAGTAAGTTTCAGCCTCAGTTTCTTACATGTAAAATGGGCTGTTGGATTAAATGTCACCTAAGGTTCAGTGGTCCTTCTCCGCTTCTGTGGTTGGAATTCTGTGACTTTAAAGTCAGTTTGAAGATGAAGCTGTTCGAAGCCCAATAGAGGTATCCCTCTTGGATGCTCCCAGTGTTACAGGCCTTTTTACAGCGACTCCTATTCCACAGACCCAGTTACGACATTCAGGTTTACCTTCTCTCAGGGAACTTGAGCTCCTTTTAGACACGGAGGGCAAAGGGAAGAAGCTTATCTCTTAACTATGAGGACCCCTTTGTTGCCTATGACACCACTCCTGTGAATGATCTAAAAATCCAGTCACTTACACAGGATCTGAGGACTTGCATCTGATCATGAATATTTCATGTAATCTAATTAGGAAATAAGTGTTATTAATATTACACTGTGAAGCATTGTGCTGTGTTGTTGGCATTGCTTGTGTCAGGATAGCTAGACCTACTGATGTTGTGGGCTCTTACACTCGCCACTCGACTTCCTAATAATTATGTAAAAGTGATGTTAAACTTTTTTTTTAGTACAGAGCATTTTATTTACTTTTAGGAAAATAATGGAAAATGGGCAGGTAGGTGGATAGTGAACTAAGTCTCCTGAAACTCAGGGCCTAACGGCTTTTTTAAAAGCACAACAACTGTATGGCTTAAATTTAACCACGGGCACAAATACATATAACATGTACAGGAAGAAAGGTTCTGTATGGCTACAAGGGAAAGTGATGGGGGAGTGTGTACTAATATGTACAGGGTGGGGCCAAAGAAGGTGTACAGCTGCGAGTATGTGAAACAGTTGATTCTTGTAATATTATATATTAGTTACTATATCATTTTCCATACAAACAACTGTACACCTGCTTTGGCTCCACCCTGTATCATAATAATCAACCGACAGGTGCCTTCTAACAGCATGTTACCTAGCATTTTGGTTCACCTATTTGTGCTGAAAGCAAAATAGCTAAAAGTCCCTTTATATGATACAAATGAGAATGAGGATTTCAAGGCCACTGGGCAGCTGGGATGGTCTTCCCGCTCCCCCTGACCCATTAAAAATTGTCATCAAACCTAACATAATAAAATCAATTGTTACAATTTTTTTTTCTTCCACAGCGTGAGTATGGCCATATATAACAACATCAAGTACAGGTGAGTTGTAAAACCACTATTGTTATTCTAGCTAATAAATGTACTAGAATAATATAGCAAGTTGAGTGTTATGTAGTAACTGTAGACATTTTTTGAGCAAGCTACAGAGTGCTTTTTATTATATGACTAGAGGCGTGGTGCATGAAAATTCTTGCATTAGGGGGTGTCCCTCAGTACGGCCTGTGCTTTCTCGCAGTCTGGGAGCCCTTTGGAGATACCCAACTGCTGTCTTAAACCTCCTCCCCACAGGCCTAAGCTACAGTCTGGCCTCCCTCTGCTGGAGGTGACCCCAGCAGGTCAATCTGGGGACAGCGAGCAGCTGGCCCTGCCCCAAATCACCCCCCTGTGGTTGCCAGTAGCCTCTCTCTGCAGGAGGTGACGAGGCAGGCGATCAGGGGATGGCGCTGCCACCCCCCCCCCCCACCCTATCACCGTCCCCTGCATCTGCCAGCTGGCACACACCTTGGTTGGCCTGGCGCCACCTGCTCGCTGACTCCACCCCTGCCAACCAGTCATCCCACTGTTCAGTCAATTTGCATATTATGCTTATATAGGATTGAAGTGAATTATTTGTTTATGTCTGAAGACCCATAACGGTTGAGTTATTGAGGATCCCAAAGAGTACTTGTTTATGTAGGTTATATGGATATTCTACTGGAAATTAAAATTGAGATTTAAGAAGTAAGTCCAGCCAAAACCGGTTTGGCTCAATGGATAGAGCGTCAACTTGGGGACTGAAAGGTCCCAGGTTCGATTCCGGTCAAGGGCATGTACCTTGGTTGCGGGCATATCCCCAGTAGAGGGTGTGCAAGAGGCAGCTGATCAATGACTCTCTCTCATCAATGTTTCTAACTCTCTATCTCTCTCCCTTTCTCTCTGTACAAAATCAATTATATATATATATATATATATATATATATATATATATATATATATATATAAAAGAAGTAAGTCCATTGTATGTTTAAAGAGTTTTTATAGCATTACTGAAATTCTGAGCTAGATAACCTTTGAGGTGGCAGATTGTCTTGCCCACAATAGGATATAATGCACAAGACAATATTAAAAAAGAATTACATGTTTTACAAAATCTTGATTTTTTTTTTGTTATATAGCTTGAATTGTGTCATTGAAGATAAATACCCAATTTATTTTTTCTTGAAGTGACAGGCTCCCTTTTTACTTTTGAGAGAATGGCAGTTGTATTCTCAAAATAAGATGTAATTCTAAGGGAAAAGTGGCTTTTTCTGCTCACAACTAACACACAAGCGCTTTTCCTTAACACAACCAAATTTCAGTATGCAGAAGTGCTTCAAGCATACTCTCCCCCTAGTGAGAATGTGAAAACAGGATCAACATTTCATACTACTATTGCTTTTTGTCAAGGATATCCTAAAGTAAGGCAGAATTATTTTCCAAATGCAAGTGGCAGTAAAGAATACACTGACTGCCAGCACAGGGTGGTACCACGGCCTTCCTTCATGCTCACAAGCCAGTGTTGCTCCTCTTTGCTTTTATCCAACATTGCAAAGTCAAAGTAGACTCAAGCAATGCCTTAATGTTCCTATAATGTTTGTGTTGGCCGCAGGGGCCTCCTGAAAGATGGGAACCGACCCCGGTGGCCTGCAGAGCTCACTGGTTCCAATGAGCAGAGTGTTTTAGTGCAGAGAACACTTCAGTCGAGAGATTGGTCACTTTTGAAGTAGAAAAGCACCTTTTTAATTCAACTTTTAACAGATTCAAAACAAATACACAATAATAATATAATACAAGAAAATGATAAGTGGAAAAACATGAATGTCACATCCACATGGATCAAAATTCTAAAGACATTCTTGTCCAACACTACAGTGTTATGTAGTAACTGTAGGCATTTTTTGAGCAAGCTATAGAGTGCTTTTTATTATATGACTAGAGGCCTGGTGCATGAAAATTTGTGTCCCTGTGTATTCCAATGTGAGCTGGAGGGATGGAAATGTATTTGGTTTGCCAGCATTGCCTGTTAGGGAGAGTCAGTGTTTTGAAGGCAACTCCAGCTGCTCAGTGCAGAAAACATGGCACAGAATTTGATGTACTGAGTAAAAAGAGGCCAGGAAACCCTCTGACAGAGTCCAAGACAACGCTTTGTAAAACTGCTTTGTTGAAAGTTAAGATTCCCCCTGAACCCCCTCTCCCTCCTAGATGATGTGTTACTAAGAACCTAACATTCCCTGAATTAATTGTTAACTGCATATTCATGTTTTATAGACTTGGAGATAGATCCGCTGATATTTTCGATGAGAGAAAGCACCCCTTCAAAGTAAGTGTCATTTTTATTGAGGTTCTATTTGTCTCTCATACCGTGGTGCTTATTTCATACTGATCTGCTTTGAAATGAATTATTAGAAGAAAATTACTCCCTCCGGCTTGAAGTCAAAGTCATCTTCTTTCCAGTCTTATTCCCCACTGTATGTTGTAGCTAATGATTTTACAAAAGGAGTCTTATGTGAGGAACATGTCAGTAAGAACTGAGCCACAGCTTTGGATTCAGAGAGCTAAAGTGGATAAATGTGCCCCAAATATTATCTTTCTTAATGATATTTTTAGGAGCATCAAATAATACAAATGTCTGTAAATAAACCTAAAAGATATGTTAAGACTTTTTGAAAAAAACTGAGACAATTTTTAAAATTTTAAACCATTTAAAATGACAAAAATTTCCAACTTCCCTCTGAGGCTTTGTAGGGACATGTAGCTGGTGCCCCCTGTGGAGCATGGCACAGCCAGAGTCTCGGGGTCAACAGGAGTGTGACCATGTGTTTTCAGAGCTGATTGCAGAGAAGAGTGACATGGGGACCAACATGCCTTGTGAGCCTAAACTAGTAGTTTACATTTAGGTAGACTCCTGTGGGGAGGGGGACATACATAACTGTACTCAGGTTGTCCCTGTATTTGTTTCCAGTGGCTGGTGAGTAGAGAATCAGTGTTGTTTAAGATCCACTGTTTATACTTCAAAGACTAAAAGACGTGTCACTCAATCAAAGTGATGTAGGTCCAGGTGGGCACAGTGCAAGCTGCTAGCATGCGAGTTCTTACCAATGTTCTTCACTGGGCACTTATACTGCCTTTTCTCTTTCAGCACAAACTGAGCAGAAAAACCCACATGTTTCGTGACCCTGAACTGCACGTTATCTACAGATTCGTCTGCGACCTTTTCAGTGCTGAGCACCTCACCGCTGAGTGTGCGATTGTGACCTTGGTAAGACAGCTCTTCCACAGGCTGCTTGTCTGTCCTGTCACAGGCTGTGGTCCTGCTTTGCAAACCAAAGTAGGTTCCTGAAATGACCCTCAGAACTTGACTAAGAGAAGCTATTAAAGGAAGTGTGAACCCCCACAGTGGGGCTAAATATTCCTTGGGATTGAAAATGTTACCATCGCTGTTTCCATCACAAACCATTTATATTGAAGACATGAGGGAAGATCTCTGTTTCTTCCCCCAATTTCCCCCCTACCTCACCCCCCAAACCACAGGAGACACAGGGGCATGCAGTGCACACACACACACACACACACACACACACACACACACACACACAGTGTACTGGGCGGGCAGGATGGACGCAGTAACAAACCATCCGGCCTTGGGACAAGCTGACTGGGTGTAGGACTAAGCTGAGTCCCAGGCTGTATTCCCCGAGCAGTTCTCCTGTGCCTCCTGACTGGGAACTGGAGCCCTGGTTCTCTGTTCCTTCAGTGATGGGTGCTAACCCATTCCCCCTGTCCTCCGGGGCCTGCCTCCCAGTCGCCCAGGAGGAGAGAGCCAATAGCACCTGGGAAGGCTTTGCTAGCTGCCAGCTAAGCTACAGCTGTGTAAGGACTTTTGCGTCATCTGCACAGAATTCCTCTGTTAATGTTTTGTCATTGGAAATAGGTGCCATGCTAGTGAGACATGGTGAGATTTGTTATAACTCCCCACAGCCAACCTGAGGGGAAAGTCTGCTGCAGGGTCGGAGGGAAGGAACACTTAGGGCAGCGCCTCCCCATTGAGCATCCAGGTACTGCTCTGGAGAGGCCGCTTGTGCTTCTGAATGGAGACTTCAGTGGGCACCGGGCAAGACACAGGCCATTTCATGGAGCTGCCCTCCCTCTGGAGAACTGAGCACCTGCAGGGGAAAGGCAGGAGCGGAGCTTCCGTGGGGAGAGCTGAGTCACACGGGAGGGAGAGCATCTGGGTTGGAAGAGGGGGAGTTTTTTGTGGACACATTAAGCTTTGCTCCTGGGATCCAGCGGAGAAGCAGGGTCTCTTAATTGTTTAAATAGAGGGAATTAGAGCGAGAATCTGAGCTAGAGGCGAGGAAGTAAAAGTGGCTGTTCACATGCAGGAAAAGCATAGGAATAAAAAGTGGGGGAGAGAGAACGATGGCAAAGAGCAGGCATCGCGTGAGTCCTGCTGGGCTGAGCACGCTCTGGGCAGCACTCAGCAGCTGGACCACACTCTCCTGGCCCTCCCTTGTCTGGGCTTCTCTTCGGTGCTCCTCTCCTTGTTTTCCCAACCATCTAGCCACTTCCGGGGACGTGTCCCTTCTGTGCTCACAGTCCTTCCAGGTCTGCGTGAGGTTAGAAGAGAGAACGGGTAGGACAGAATTCATTAAGACAGAGCTTATATTCTAGAGAGGAAGACATAGGTAGTTTTTTAATGAGTGCTTTCATAGAGATGAGCACATCAGGTGGTGTAAGCAGCAAGAAGACAAAGCAGGATGACGTGGTAAGGTGGTCACAGGGGTTTATCTTTAGGCAGAAAGGTCAGAAGAGCCTCTTTAAAGAGGAAACATGGGGGCCGTGCCTGGGCTGAGCTGAGGAGGATGAGGGGCTCTGGCGTTGTAGGCAGGGGGGCTAAGGCACACTTCTGAGATGGGCACAGGGTTTGTGTTCAAGGAGGGGCCTGTGTGGTCAGAGTGGAATGAGAAAAAAAGCTGAGGTCACAGACGGGCAGGATCCCATCTTACTGGGCCTGGAGGCTGGCAGGCTGTGGGCAGACCCTGAGTTGGGGGTCACGTGCTCTTAAGGAAAGAGGCTTTTCTGGCTCCTTGGGGAGAAGAGGCTGCTGTTGGAGGTCCGAGTGGAGGCAGTGAAGTGTGTCAGGCAGAGTGACCAGGTGAGAAGTGGCCAGGGCACTGGGAGGCGGTCAGATTCCCACGGAGAAGGGGAGGCAGGAAGTGCTAACAGACTGGAGCCAGCTAGCTCAAGTGGAGGCTTTTGGTCCCAGCGACGAGGCAAGTGGCGGTGCCCTCTGTGCTACGAGAGCGGCTCGGGGAGTGGGCCGCCAGGATGAGGAGCTGTGGTGCGCAATGCGAAGGCTCCGATGCCCTTAGCAATGGCAGTGCCAGGGGAGGGATAGCGCCAGGGGCAGACTAAAGTGGGTGAAGGAGGGATGGGAGGTGAGAAGCAGCATCAGGCGTTGGCCCTGAGCAAGGTGAGAGGAAGCATTCTAGAGACTTGCTGTGGCCGGAGGGTCCTGGGCAAACACAGTCACACTGGGGGCATCTGGGCAGACGGGGAGGATTCTTCCAAAGGAGGCGGGAGTGGGAACAGCGCTCTGCAGAAGTGGGCTGGGACCCACTTCACTGAAGGGAGGTCTGCCTCGGGGAGAAGAGACATTTCAGTTCCACCGCCACAGAAGGGCACGTGGGGTGAATGGCGAGTAATGGCACATCCTGAGTCTGCCAGGAAAGGTGGCGGGAAGTCAGGAGGCTGTGGGTGTGGAACAAGGGCCTCTCATCATTCCCATTAAGCAGAGTTGGTCTGTAAATAGCTCCTTAAGAAGCTGCGAAAGCTGAGTTTTGAGGAATGGGCACAGCCTTTCCCTGAGAACAAACACATCCTGTTCAACAGGCGTTTGTTTTTGAAAACACAGTTGAGTGTGGCAAATCTCTGTTGTCAAAAACCTTCAGACAGTAAACATATTTGTAAATTGAACTTTTTTTCTTTGTGTCAAATGGCATATACACTCTTCTGAAGCCATGCCCTGAGGTAACAAGAAGTCACAGCTGAGCTCTATGGCCCACGTGGCTGCTGCCTCGCCCAGTGCTGTGGCGAGGAGATACTGAGTGCGTGTCAGAGGCGTCAGGAGCCTCCCCCGCTGCCTGGCAGGGTGAGCGGAGCCCCAGGGACAGAGCCTGGCAGCTCTGTCTCCCCCTTGAGACCAACAGCACTGAGTGCGCCTCAGCTTATGTGAGACAGAGCCGCTGTGCCCACAGTGACCCTGGGGATGTGAGCATGAGGGGCAGGAGGAGGACTGGCCTTTGTTTGCCGCGCTCCTCCCAGAGGCACTAAGACAGGAACGCGGGCAGGTGCACAGACCAGCCTGCAGCTCACCTGTGTGTACTGCCTGACCTGCTGCCCCACAGCAGCCTCTGGGAGGCGACCTGGGCACCAGTTTTTATCTCCAGCTTGTCCCACAAAAGGGCTAGTTACTGTGCAAAGATAGCAATGTTTCCGGCTTCACCAGGGATTTACATGTCCCAGAGTTATGTAAGATCACCGTACATATGCGAGCCAGGTAGGACGGTGGCACCTGTAGCCACTCAAGTGTTTGTCGAACAACTTGGATCGATCCTGGGCCTTTATATGCCCCTTCACGAGGGGGAAGGGAATAACAGCCCCGTGCATTGCTTCGGGAAATCCTTTGCTAACATATCCATTCACTCTTGAACGTTCGCATGGACAAAGTGGGCAACAGAAGTGTCGGGTTTACAACTATGACTTGGCCTCTGGCTTTGGCTGGCCGAGCAGTGTCTGTAGAACCTAAGTATAAAAAATCTTTAACACTGGCCCATGTGGCTCAAGGGTTATCAGCCCTCTCAGTAGCAGGTCACAGGTTCCATTCCTGGTCAAGGGCACTTACCTGGGTGGCAGGTTCCATTTTTCTCTCCAGGCAGGCAAGGGCGGTGGCAACCAATCGATGTGTCTGTCTCATATCAATGTTTTTCTCCCTCTGCCTATCTCTCTCTCTCCACCACCAACCCCCTCCCTTCCTTCCACTCTCTCTAAAAATTAATGGGGGGGGGGGGGGAAATAAAGTAAAATAAAAACCAATAGAAAAAAATATCCTCAGGTGAAGAGTAACAAAACAAACCAAAAAAAAAGGAATTTCAAAAATGGATTAAATCTGTCATTTTGAATCATTGTTTTCATGGCACTTATGTGATCTATTTTTACAGATTTACCTGGAGAGGATTAAGCATTATATAAAAGCTTTTGATGTGTGTCCCATTAATTGGAAAAGATTGCTTTTGGCAGCTGCTATCGTTGCCTATGAGCTGTGGGACAAACAGGCTGTGTGGAGTGTGCCCTTCTGCCAGCTCGTCAATAACATCATTACATTCGACGACATGTGAGTTTGTAAGGTTTGGGTAAACCTCCTAACCCTTTTCCCATACCCCATGTGCCCCCATAAAGCTTACACGTTAAGAAATATTTTTAAAGGTTGCATTGTGCAGAGAACTGAAATAGGCATAAAATGACATGCTTCTTTCTATCTACCTTTTGTATACCAATTCACATTCTGGTCATTAATTAGTAGGTCTTGATGTATTGTTGCAAAACGTGCATAGTAATTTGAAATGTGTTTCTCTGGTGTCTGTTGACAAACATTTCACAAGCTAGCTACCAGAACAACAGTGCAGTAACTACCTTCATGGCTTTCTTTCTTTCTTTCTTTTATCATTGATTTTAGAGAGGAAGAGAGAGAGAGAGAGAGAGAGAGAGAGAGAGAGAGAGAGAGAGAGAGAGAGAAACATCAATGATGAGAATCATTGATTGGCTGCCTCCTGCACGCCCCCTACTGGAGGGGCATCAAGCCTGCAACCCAGGCATGTGCCCTCGGCCTGCATCAAACCTGAAACCCTTTAGTCCGCAGTCCTACACGCTATCCACTGAGCCAAACAAGCTAGGGCCAAGGCTTTCTTAAAACCATCTCCCAGTTCCAGTCTGTTTTTAAGGGACAGACACTGGCTTTGAAATAGATGTTTGACGCTAAATCTTAGGGCCTCTAGACTATTGAGGGGTTACAGCCTAAAGCTGACCCACACATTGTATCCTGTGTCTGACCCACACATCTCACTGGTCTTTCCCTTCTTTTCATCTGATGTTCCATTGTTCAGAAAACCATGGGAGAAAACAGGGCCCCTATAAAAGTTTCAGACCTCTGTGCACTCTCCTGTCCTTTTAAGAGAATTGCACGTGTTTACAAATAGGTCTGATGACTTTGGCAGCTCCTACCTCTCAGGCAGCAGAGAAGCCTCACTGGGCATCGCCCAGGGCCCGCCCCATGGGAGAGTTTCCCGGGCACGGAGCAACCACAGCCGTGCCTTGTGGGGGCCTAGGCTAACAATGCAGGGGCCCCTCCGAGATGGCATGTGCATGAAACACCAGCGTCACGGAGGGCTTTCGGTGACTGCTGTGGAGGCTCTGGGGCTGGTCGGCGGGATGAGCCCAGAGGGATCTCAGCAGACTCGCAGAGCACCCACCTGCTGACAGGGAGAGTGTCTTTGTGGGTGGCACTTAGGGTCAGGTGAAGGCACACCTCTCCACTCTGTGGAAGAGCTCAGAAAGGTCAAGATCCTCAGGGGCAGAGGCAAGAGCCTGGTTTTGGAGCCTTTGCTCAGGACTCTGGGTGAGGCTCCTGCAGAACCACCCAAGTGCACACGGACAGCTGTAGGGAGGCCACTGGCGCCTCAGGGAAGGGACGGAGACGGCCAGCAGCTGGCAGAGTGGCTTTTGGTAAAAACGACCCTTTTGATAACGGTGCCAACTGAGGAGTCATAGTGACCTTGCGGGCAGCCATCTTGACAGACAGTTGGACAGCAAGTGGTGACTGGCATAAATGGGAGCACTGTAGAAAGTTGCAGAAGCTGTCGTCAGTCTTCAAAGCGGGCCCTTGGAGGCAGGAAATTTTATATCCGTGCCCCCAGTGATGGCAGCTGAACTTTTCTCAACACCCACAGCTCCTCTGCCTGGGCTCTGGTTAGAGGGACAGCGTCAGGGAACCACAGGGAGATGTGTGGGTTCTCTCTCCTGGGAGCTCCCGGGCAGTGGGGGCAGGGCAGGGGCCAGGTTGGCTAGTTGTAAACAGTGCTTTCTGTGCGTGAAGAGAGGCACGCGGGAGCTCTGTGGACAATAGGCTGCTTTTGTTAATGACCTTTGCAGGGTGGAAGGCATTATACCCGTGTTTAGTGTACGTTGGTTTTGTCCCCCTGCTGTTGGCTACCATTGGGAATGGTCACATTTTACATCTAAATTGAAAATTCATGTCTATCAGCTTTTCTTAAAACTTCCCAACACCTAGGTGTGTTTTTAGGTTATTATTTCCCTCAGAAGCACAAATAAAACGGAGCAGATGGTATTCAGGAAATTTGACTGTAAATGATAGGCTGTTCAGCCAACTCACCATTAAAAAAATAAAAATAAGCCCTAACTGGTTTGGTTCAGTGGATAGAGCATCAGCCTGCAAACTGAAGGGTCCAGGGTTTAATTCCAGTCAAGGGCACGTGCCGGGTTGTGCTCTCGATCCCCAGTGGAGGGCATATGGAAGGCAGCTGATCAATGATTCTCTCTCATCGTTGATGTTTCTCTCTCTCTCTCTCTCTCTCTCTCTCTCTCTCTCTCTCTCTCCCTCCCTCCCTCCCTCCCTCCCTCCCTCCCTCCCTCCCTCTCCCTCTCCCTTCCTCTCAGAAATCAATAAAATATGTTTTTAAATGAATAAGTAAATACAAATAAACAGAAGGTGTATATTCTATACTCATGCCTTTCTTCCATGATTAAAGGTCTATTAATAGACCTCTCTTAATCCTAGGAAGGGGCTATATTTCTACACAATTAAAAGATAGTACTGGAGAAAATATAGAAGGGATAGTAAATTTTAGGAAATAAATCCTGATTAACTGATTATCAAAACATGATCTGATTTATGTGTCTATAGACTTGTGGCCATAAGAATAGGAAAACAATTTTGGAAATAGGGTCTGTTGGGCTTAAAATTCAACAAATAAGAACATCTCCTGTCTGCTCTTATTCTGACCACTCTCCATACAGGAGAACATCTACTTTCATCAACCTGTCCAGTGGGTAACATATTAAAGCCTTAAACTAAGAAAACAGGTTTGTTAGAATTTAAGCCTCTCTCAGGATTGTTCTGGTGTTTGTCATTTTTCTGCTGAGCAGGGCAGGAGGCAGCCCCACATGGGAGAAGAGGGTCGGAGTCTGACTCTGTGCCCATCAGAGGTCAGGTCCTAACGGGGGCTTAGTCCAGCCAGGTCATCTATCTCCCATGGTTCTGCTTTTCATAGCTGAAAAGGTGCAGCCTGTCCTGTCAGTAGGATAAGGTGAGCAGAAGCTTCCCTTTTGTCCTCTGCTGTTCGTTCCATGCACTGGGTAGGGGAGGATTTCTTTTCCCATAAAATGTGGCTTATTTACTTATTTATTCTCAATGACGCCTTCTTGCCTCAAGAGTGTTGCTCCCTTAGGTAGTAGTGGTGGCTTCCTGTGGATCCACTGTTGCCCTGGTGATGTGCCCGCTTCATTTCTTGGTCCTTCTAGACTTCCACAAGCCCCTTCCAGTGATGGGCCTGGGGGAAATGCCTGCAGGTTTTTTTAGGGCCAAGAAGCAGCACACATCATTCCTTTCCTCTGAACACGACAGCTCACCTGGTCAGTGAGCCAACAGCATGAATCCACAGCTGCACTCCAGGGACTCTGAGCCCCCCAGTCAGCAGCAGGAGAGCAAAAGAGGGGGTGGTGGGCGGTCACCTCTTCACAATTCTCCCAACTCCAAGTGCTGGGACGCAGGAAGGACCTCAAAGAGCTGCACCTTGCTTGATGGTTAGAGTCTTAGTATAGCTGGGTAACCTTGACTTGTTTCAAAACAAAATTCAGTCTCCTCCTCGTAGCTCAGAATGATACCTTTGAAGATAGCCCGGTTGACTAAAGTTGTTCTGTGTTGGTTTTGTCTCCTCCTCCTCCTCCCCTAGGATTGAGATAGAAATGCATTTTTTAAATTTCATTCGTTTTGATACTGATGTTCCTGCCAGTCTCTATGCTAAATATTACTTTGACCTTCGATACTTAGTCCATGAAAACAACCCTCTTGTTCTAGTTAAAAGTTTTTGCAAAGAAAGAACACAGAGCACAAAGGTAAGGCTGTGAAATCACTAAGTGGGGTTTTCTGTCAGTCATCTAAGCCAACATCTGTTGATAAATTCTGGGAGGCGATGATTAGGAAAATGGGAAGCTTTTTAAAGTTAACACATTAAAGTTCTTATTAACCCTATTGCTGGTGCTTTATGGTTTATACAGGATCCCTCATTATTAAAAATTTCTAGATATCTTTTGTGACCATAATTCAGAATATTTTAAAATCACATTTAATCTGTTAATGGTTTTCCATGTAGCCCTCTACCCTTTCTTTTAACCATGTATTTATTATAATTGTATATCTAATCATATTGACAAACATAATCCACTTCCCACTCATAAATTAGTTTGCAAATTCATCTAAGAGTTTAGTCCCATGAGTTTATTAGACAGAATATTAGTGACTAAACTGAGGGACCTATATTTAGAAAGTATAGTGTGTGTGTTTCAAATCCTGGCTATAGAAAGTACATGGTGTTTTCATGGAAATGGTAAAGTGCATGGGATAAAGAAGTGATATATGTGGCTTATGAATTCTGGTGAGAATACAACAAAATTACTCGCAAGTGAAATGGACACTTTTGACACAGACAGTGTCTGTGGTACCTTGGTGGAACTTTAGAATAAGATGTGTTTCTTCAATAATCAACGTGCAAGAGAAATCAGTCTTTATGATGCTTCAGTCATTTGACCTTCCCTACCATCCAGTAAAGTTCAGCACTTGCCCACTTCATTACAGTATGCTTGAAGTAGATAGTAACTAATGAAGATTGGATAGAATTTGAAAAGCTCGCAAAACACTGATTTTGCCCAAGTGTATGTTTAGTATGTTTAGGGAACAAATGTTCAGGCAACAGATGATATTGCTCCTTGGCATCATTGAGAACCCAGAATTTAAATAATTATAAATTCCCTTGCTCTGGCAATCTAATTGTAGCCCTTAAAGGACTTCCCTTAGTGAATTTGCAGAAAGAGGCGTCCACAGAGCCTGGCTGTGTGGACCTCAGCTACCCAAAGGGGCAGGAACTATACTCTATGTAAAGGAGTGTGAATGGGTGAGTGTCAATGATGCTTTTATTAAAGGTTGGAACCCTTTTTTTAAATTGTATTTGGTTTCCTTTCCTAGGCTATTTCCAGAGGCTATCAAGAAAAAGACCTGAGCAGAGCTTCTATAAAAAGATCTCTTAGCGCTGACAATGTTATTGGCATGCAACACATCAAAGCCATGCTCACTAAAGAAAATGAGGGGTTGTAACATCACGAGACCCTCATCTACAAAAACTACAGAAATAACACCTCTCCTCAAAAAGCAGTGGTAACAAGCATTTAAAGAAACAAAGTGGGGCCCTGCCTGGCTTGCCTCAGTGGTTAGAGCATCAGCCCACTCACCTGTGTTTGATTCCCAGCCAAGGATGTGTAACTGGGTTGCAGGTTTGATCCCTGGCCCCAGTTGGGGCCCATGTAGGAAGCAGCCAGTAGATGTCTCTCTCACATAGATGTTTCTCTCTCTCTCTCCCCCTCCCTCCTTCTTTCCCTCCCTCTTTCTACTCTCCCTCCTTCCTCCCATCTCTCCCTTCCACTTTCTCTATAAATCATTGGAAAAAATATCCCAGAGTGAGGATTAGAAAAAAAACACATAAACAAGAGGTTTCGCTCATATCATAGTGCAATTTTAAACTTTGATATTTTGTGCTTGGACATCCAAGGCACCCTGCAGAAGTATAAATGCTACAAATTTATAAAACATCATTTATAATTTATAAAAACATCATTTATAATTTATAATTTATAATTAATAAAAAGAAAACTTTACAGGACAGATCCAAGATGACTGTGTAGGAAAAAGTGGAATATCACCGACCCATAGAACTACATCAAAATTACAGCCACCATTCAGAACCACCTGAAATCTGGCTGAATATAAGTCCTATATCTAGAGAAATAAAGAAGTAAGTACATCTAGACTGGTACAGTGGATGAAGGCATGGAACTGGATGGTCTGACACTTATCAGAAGAGCAAAAATTTAAAAAATCCAAAAATATGAAGATAGTGTAAGAAGCCTCTGGGGCAACTTCAAGGGTGCCAACATTCCCATCATGGGGGTGCCTGAAGGAGGAGAGACAGAGCAAGTTATTAAAAATATATTAGAAGAAATAATGACAGAAAACTTCCCCTGCCTGAAAAAAAAAATACACTTACAAGTCCAGGAAGCACAGAGAATCCCAAACAAGAGAAACCCAAAGAGGCCCACACCAAGAAACATCATAATTAAAATACCAAGGTTTAAAGACAAAGAGAGAATCTTAATAACAGCAACAGAAAAGCTGTTAGTGACCTACAAGAAAGCATCCATATGACTGTCAGCTGATTTCTCCACAGAAACTTTGCAGACAGAAGGGAGTGGCAAGAAATATACAAAATGATGAATAGCAAGAACCTACAACTGAGATTATTCTACCCAGCAAAGCTCTCAATTAGAGTTGAAAGTCAGATAAAGGGCTTCAGAGAAAAAAAAAAAAAAAAAAAAAAAAAAAGGCAGCTAAAGGAGTTCACCACCACCAAACCAGTATCACATGAAATGTTGAAAGGCTTTCTTAAGAGGCGGAGGAAGGAGGGCAGGGGGGGGGGGGGGGGGGGGTTGGGGAGAGGAAGAGGAGGGAGAAGAGATAAAAAATATGAACAATAAAATGGCAATAAATATATATCTATCCACAATTAAATATAAAGATCAAAGTAAAAGAAAAAGGAGTCCAATGAACAAAACAAACCAAGTAATAAAATAGAACCAAAATAATGGAAACAAACAACAGACTGAAGAATCTCAGAGGCAAGGGGGCCATGAGGGTGAGAAGAAGTGAACCAAAGACCTGCCATGCCTACATGCATTATCTTTGGATACTGACAATAGGGTGGTGAGGGCCGGGGGCAGTGTGGGAATTAGGTGGAGGGGGACATCTGGAATACTCTCAACAATAAGAATTTTTAGCTCTAGCTGGTTAGGCTCAGTGGATAGACCGTCTGCCTGTGGACTGAAGGGTCCCAGGTTCGA
This sequence comes from Pipistrellus hanaki, assembly GCF_964339955.1. NCBI lineage: Eukaryota > Metazoa > Chordata > Mammalia > Chiroptera > Vespertilionidae > Pipistrellus > Pipistrellus hanaki. The sequence continues at coordinate 69,805,341 of NC_140503.1, forward strand.
TTCTGGCCAAGGGCACATGCCTGGGTTGTGGGCTTGATCTCCAGAAGGGGGTGTGCAGGAGGCAGCTGATGATTTTTATTATTGATGATTTTTATAAATGATTTTCATCATTGATGTTTCTATTCTCTCCCTTCCTCTCTAAAATCAATAAAAACATTTTTTTTTAAACAAAGATTTTTAAAAATAAATAAAATTATATTTCTCTTAAACTTACCTAGTTTTGTAAGTTGTAAATAATAAGCTCTTAATTTTCTGTTTCAGCCCCCTCTTGAAAATGCCAAAGACTGGCTTAAACAAAGAAGTTTAAGATTTAAATATTAAACATTATTTTTGTTTTAGCCTTCATTGGATGAAACAAAATAGCTTAATATTTAAATATTAAACATATTGAACCTTTATGATTCATAACTCCTTGGCTGAAACAAAAAAAAATCCATTTTAAATGTTAAATATTTTGTTTCAGCCACAATTGGCCAAAAAGTATTAAAATTTTAATAGTGAGCTGTTTTGTTTCAGCCAATATTTGCATCTTGAAGAGGGGTCTGAAACAAAATTAAAAGCTTAATATTTAAAATTTATGAAACTAAGTAAGTTTAAAAGAAATTAAAACTTTCAAAAGATGTCTTGTAAATCAGTAGCATTTATACTTCTGCAAGTGCCAAAGCTTAAATTGCACTAAGATTTTATATCTTGTATTTTTATAGAAATGTCCTCCTCTTTTATTTTTTTTTAAATATGTTTTATTGATTTTGTAAAAGAGAGGAAGGGAGAGAGATAGAGAGTTAGAAACATCGATGAGAGAGAGTCATCGATCAGCTGCCTCTTGCACACCCCCTCCTGGGGATATGCCCACAACCAAGGTACATGCCCTTGACCGGAATCGAACCCGGGACCCTTCAGTCCCCAAGCCCACGCTCTATCCATTGAGCCAAACCGGTCTTGGCTGTCCTCCTCTTTTAAAAATAGTTCTCTGAGGTGGAGATCCAAGGTGATGGCCCAGTGGGTGGAAGTTACCCTCACCTCTTCCCAGGACCAAACTGCGGTTACAATTAAAATATAAAAGCAGAGATTTAAAACCATTTTCATCTCATGTAACACATAAACTAATTACAAAAATCCTGCAGCATACTAAAAAATGTATTTTCTGCCTATCTGACAAAACTAATAGATATAATCTTTATTCATTCACCCCAAATGGCTATTGATTTGTTGGCTGTTACCATTTTTATTTGACAGCCTAAGGGGAAAGGCTAAATAGTCAGGTATTACATGTTTTAAAATTGTTTGCAGCACACCAGTTGAAAATAAACTAAAGAATATATTAAATGCACACACACAAACACACACACACACACACACACAAATACAGCACCAATAATGTGAGATTCACAATGTCTTTCATAATAAATAAATAAATAAATAAATAAATAACGGGCAGGGAGCAGGAGCAGGGTAGAGGGGATCAACAGAAGAAAAAAGGGCACATCTGTGATATTTTCAACAATAAAGGTAAATTTTGAAAAATAAACATCATGCTTATTTTGAAAGAAGACAGGAAGAAATGAAGAAAGGAAGAAAGAAAGGAAGGAAAGAAGAAAGGAAGGAAGGAAGGAAGGAAGGAAGGAAGGAAGGAAGGAAGGAAGGAAGGAAGGAAGGAAGGAAAGAAGGAAGGAAGGAAGGAAGAAAGAAAGAAATCCTACCAGATACATAAAGGAGCATGGAAAATATTATCTATAATGAGAAGAAAAATCAACCAATTGAACATGACCCAGAAATAAGATGACAGCAGACAGGGACATTAAAAGAGTTGTTCTAACCATATAAGAAAGTATGGGCATGTTAAGGTGGGACAGGGAAGAAATAAAAATACATGAATCAAACTCTCAGAGATGAAAGAACACTTGAGAAGAAAACTGGGAATGTGATTAACAGTCAACTAAATACATAGAAAAGATTAGTAAACTTAAATATATAACAGAAAAAACTACACAAAGTAAGAGAGAAGATAAAAAAGAATAACAGAGCATCAGTGAACTATGGGCCAACTTAGAGCAGCCCAATCTATGCTTATAATACGGTAGTATGCAAATTGGTTGGGATGCATCACATGACGACTGATCAGCAGGAAGGCGGGGCAGTGAGTTATATGGGGTGGAGAGCTACAAGCAGTGGTGGCAGGACAGCCAGCTGAGGCAAGTGGCAGCGAGCTACTCATGCACAGATTCGTGTGCAGGGCCACTAGTATATATATCATTGGAATCCCCAAAGCAGGGTGGAGGAGGAGGAAATGGTGATACAAAATATTTTTCAAAATATCAAGAAGACAGCAGAGCAACACCTATAAAGGGCTGAAATTGTCAACATGGAAATCTTTTAATGATACAGACTTTTTCTGTTATATAAAATCTGAAAATATTCATCCCCTGCAAAGCTGCACTACAAAATTGTGAAAACAAGTCCGTCCCACAGAAGGATGATGGGACCCAAAGAAATCTGATACTACTAACGAGAGAATGAAGGTCTCTAAAAACAATAACTAGTTGGGGAAATATAAAATTATTTTCTCATTTTCATAATGACACTAAAATAAGAAAAAAATAAAAGGGTTTGCTTTATCCGCATCCTCGCCAACACTTGCATGATAAAAAGTTCTGGAAATAGTAGTGATGGTTGCATGCATTATAAATAAATTTAGTGCCACTGAATTTTACACTTAGCAAGAACTAAAAGGTAACTCTTTTTACTTTAATTTTATAGTTGACACTTTTATAGCTGTCCCCATTCTCCCCTCTTTGCCCTCCTCCACCCAGCCCCAGCCCCAGCCCCCATTCCTCCTGGCCATCTCCACACTGTTGTCTGTGTCAATGGGTTATGTATGATCTTTGGTTAATACCTTCCCCTTCTTTCATCCAGTCCGGCCTCCCCCAACCCCTCTACCAGCTGTTGGTCTGTTCCATGTACTCATGCCTCTGTTTCTATTATGTTCATCACTTCATTTTGATCATTAGATTCCACATATAAGTGAGATCATATGGTATTCATCTTTCTCTAACTGGCTTATTTCACCTAGCATACCAATCTCCAGGTCCACCCATGCTGTCACAAAAGGTAAGAAATCCTTCTTTTTATGGCCATGTAGTACCCCATTGTGTAAATGTACCAAAACATTTTTTATCCTCTCATCTACCGATGGGCACCTAGGCTGTTGCCGCATCTTGGCTACAGTAAACATCAATGCTATGAACAGGGAGGTGCATGTATTCTTTCCAAGTGGTGTTCCAGGATTCTTAGGATATATTCCCACAAGTGGGATCACTGGGTCAAGAGGCAGTTCCATTTTTAATTTTTGGAGGAAACACACATGTTTTCCACAGTGACTGCATCAGTCTGCATTTCCTCCAACTGTTCATGAGGGTTCCCTGTTATCCACATCCTCACCAACACTTGTTTATTGATGTATTGATGACAGCCATTCTGGAAGGTATGATGTGGTACATCATTGTGGTTTTAATTTGCATCTCTCTGATAATGAGTGACTTGGAGTTTTGTGTTTTTTGTTTTGGTTTTGGTTTGTTTTTTCATTTATCTATTAGACATCTGTAGGTCCTTTCTGGAGAAGTGTCTCTTCGGGTCTCTTCCCATTTTTGATTGAATTGTCTTCCTAATGTTGAGTTGCATAAGTTACATATTTTGGAAGTTTACCCCATGTCAGATATATTATTGACAAATATGTTCTCCATACAATGTTTTCCCTTTTCGTTTTGTTGATGGTTTCTTTTGAGGTGCAGAAGTTTTTGAGTTTGATGTAGTCCCATTTGTTTATTTTTTCCTTTGTTTCCCTGGCCCTAGAAGATATATTGGCAAAAATATTGGTGCAAGAGATGTCTCAGATTTTACTGCCTATGTAACAGGATCTTTATGGTTTTGCAACTTACATTTAAGTCTTTTATCCATTTTGAGTTTATCCTTGTGTATGGTGTAAGTTGGCGGTCTGTCAATTTTTGCCTATTCCTCTGCAATATTCCCAACACTGATCATTGAAGACACTCTTTTAACTTCATTCTATGCTCTTTCCTCCTTTGTTAAATATTAATTGTCCGTAAAGGTGTGAGCTCTCTTTTCTATTGTATTGGTCTGTATGCCTATTCTTATGCCAAATACCAAGCTTTGTAGTATAGTTTGATATCTGGTATTATGATCATTCCAACTTTGTTCTTCTTTCTCAAGGTTGTTGAGGCAATTTCAGGTCTTTTTCTGGTTCCAAATATGATTTTGGAATATCTGTTCTAGATCTGTGAAATGTGCCATTTATATTTTAACATGAGTGGCATTGTATGTATAGATTCCTTTGGATACTGTGGACATTTTAATGATGTTAATTCGTCCAATCCATGAACATGGTACATGCTTCCACTTAGTTATGTCATCCTCGTTTTCCTTCTGGAGTGCCCTGTAGTTTTCCGAGTGCGGTCTTTTACCTGGTTGGTTACATTTAATCCCAGATACCTTATTTTCTTGTTGCAATAGTAAGTGGGGTTGATTTCCTAGTTTCTCTTTATGAATTTATTATTGGTGTATGAAAATGCCACTGATTCTGAAGATTAATTTTGTATCCTGCTATTTTGCCAAATTTGTTTATTAGATCAAGGAGCTTTTTGGTGAAGTCTCCAGGGTTTTCTAGGTACAATTCCATGTCATCTGTGAATAATGACAGTTTTACTTCCTCTTTTCTAATTTCAATGCATTTTATTTCTTCTCCCGTTTTTGCTGTGACTAGAACCTGAAGTATTATATCGAATGAAAGTGATGAAAGCACACATTCCTATCTTGTTCTTGTTCTTAAGGGAAATGCTTGTAGTTTTTGCCCATGAGTATGTTAGCTGTGTGTTTGTCACATATGGCCTTATTATATTGAAGTATGTTCCCTCTATTCCCACCTTGCTGAGAGTTTTTACCATAAATGGGCACTAGATTTTGTTAAATGCTTTTCCTGCATCTATTCATATTATCATGTGGTTATTATCCTTTATTTTGTTTATGTGGTGTATCATATGTATTTATTTGTGGATATTGTACTGCCCTTGCATCCCCAGAATAAATCCCATTTGATGGTGGCACATGATCTTTTTTTTTCTTTAATCCTCCCTGAAGTGTACATTTTTCATTGGTTAGAAAGAGAGAGAGGGTTAGGGTTAGGGTTAGGGTTAGGGGTTAGGGTTAGGGGTTAGGGTTAGGGTTAGGGTTAGGGATTAGGGTTAGGGTTAGGGTTAGGGATTAGGGTTAGGGTTAGGGTTAGGACACTGCTTGTCTCTCTGTCTTTGCCACTGTGAAGTGAATACTGCTGTGATGAATATCGGGGTGCACTTATCTTTAAAAATAAACATTTTTAAGGTTCCAGTTAGATACCCAGAAGAGGGATTCCCTGGGTCATACGGTAACTCTATTCTTAATTTTTTGAGGAACTGCCATAGTGTTTTCAGTAGTGGCTGTACCAGTCTACAGGTCCACCAGCAGTGAATGAGAGTCCTTTTTCTACACAACCTCTGCACCACTTACCATTTGTCTTGTTAATAGCCATCCTAACAGGTGTGAGGTGCGATCTCATTATAGTTTTGATTTGCATTTCCCTAACATATTTTCATGTATCTGCTGACCATTTGTATGTCTTCTTGGGAGAGGTGTCTGTTCAGGTCCTCTACACATTTTTAAATTGGATTGTTTGCTTGGTGTTGAGTTTTATGATTTCTTTATATACCTTGGGATTAACCCCTGTGGAAGCTGTGTTTGCAAATATCATCTCCCATTTGGTCAGTTGCTTCTTTGCTTGGCTGGTTTCTTTTGCTGTGCAGAAGCTTTTTAATTTGATACGACCCCATTCACTGATTTTTGCCTTTTCTTCCCTTTCCTATGGGGTCAAACTCATTAAGTGTTCTCTACAACCAAGTCCCATAAATGTATTACCTATGTTTTCTTTTTTATAATTTATTGTTTCAGATTGTATAATTAGGTCTTGGTCCACTTTGAATACATTTTTGTGCATGAGAACAAACTGAAATCTACATTCATTATTTTGCCTGTGGCTTTCTAAATTTTTCAGCACCATCCTATATAATCTTATATTCTAGATTAGGGGTGTCGAACTCAATCAGAGAAGGGGCCAAAATCTAAAATCCAGCCTAAATCGCAGGCCGAATGGTTTACTGAACAGTCATAAACTGACAATGTCATAAACTGACAGCGGAGTGCAGTGATGACAACGCAGTGCGGGCGACATTGCAAGGCCTGGAGGGCTGGATTTGGCCCGCGGGCCTTGTGTTTGACACATGTGTTCTAGATAATAAAGAGCTAATATGCAAATGGTCACCAGACCCTCATACTGTCTTGCAGTAAAGACTCAGACACTCAACACTGGGGAGAGAGGAGAGAGGACCAGCTAGGCTGAGGCCCCAGAGAGGGGCAAGATGCCCGCCCCGTGGTCCCAGGTGCCTGCAGCTGCAGCCTGGGCAAAGCCACCTGCCCAGGGACCCCTGAGGTTGTGTCCAGCCCAGGTGAAGCCAGCCCAGGTCCTGGATGCTTGCAGCCAACCAGAGGAGGGAATTCTGTGTCCTAGGTGTGGGTTGAGGCAGAGGTGGTTAGGGGCAATCAGGCAAGCAGGGGAGCAGTCAGGAGTGATCAGGCTGGTTGAGGAGCTGTTAGGGGTGATCAGACAGGCAGGCAGAGGTGGTCAGGGGCAAACAGGCAGGCAGAGATGGTTAGGGGCGATCAGGCAGACAGGCAGAGGGGTTAGGAGCAATTAGGCAGGCAGGCAGGTCAACAGTTAGGTTGCCAGAGGTCCCAGATTGTGAGAGGCATTTGGACATCCTTCAAGGGGTTCTGCATTGAAGAGGGTGCAGGCCTGGCTGAGGTTCTCCCCTCCCCCGGGGCACAAATTTTGTGCCCCAAGCCTCTAGTTTATATTGAAAAGTCTTTTTTTTTTTTTTTTTTTCTCCATTGTGTAGTACTGGCTCCTTTGTTGAAAATTAACTGCCCATATACATGTGGTTTTATTTCTAGGCTCTGAATTCTGTGCTATTGATATTTATGAGAGTTTTTCTGCCAATGTCATGCTGTGTTGATGATCATAGCTCTATAGTATAATTTGAGATCACATAGCATGAATCCTCTGGATTCATTCTTTTCTATCAGTATTGCCTTGGCTATTCAGAAACTTTTTTTTCTATTTCTTTAAAAAATGGCATTGGGATTTTATTTATTTATTTATTTTTTTTTTTTTTAATAAATTTTTATTGTTCATATTATTACAAGTGTTCCTTTCCCCCCCCTTCCCACCCCACCCTCTGCCCTTTCCCCACTCCCCATTGTCCTCATCCATAGGTGCACAGTTTATATGTTCAGTCTCTTCCCACATTCCCCTCTCCCCTTTTCCCCAAGAATCATCAGTTCACTCCCCTTCCATACCTCTGATTCTACAATATTATATTCAACAGTTAATATTGTTCATCAGATTTTTTTTTAATTTCCTTGGTTTTTAGATTCACTTGTTGATAGTTACGTATTTGTTGTTCATAATTTTTATCTTTATTTACTTTCTCTTCTGAAAGAACCCCCTTCAGCAATTCATATAATTCTGGTTTGGTGGTGATGAACTCCTTTAGCTTTTTTTTATTAGTAAAGCTCTTTATCTGACCTTCGATTCTGAGTGATAGCTTTGCTGGGTAGAGTATTTTTGGCTGTAGGTTCTTGCTATTCATCACCTTGAATATTTCTTGCCATTCCCGTCTGGCCTGCATGGTTTCTGTTGAGAAATCAGCTGACAATCGTATAGGTGCTCCTTTATAGGTAACCACCTGCTTAGCTCTTGCTGCTTTTAATATTCTCTCTTTGTCCTTTGCTCTTGGAATCTTAATTATGATTTGTCTTGGTGTGGTCCTCTTTGGATTCCTCTTATTTGGAGTTCTGTGTGCTTCCTGGACTTGTAAGTCCAATTCTTTCCCCAGGTGGGGAAAGTTTTCTATCACTATTTCTTTCAGTATGTTTTCGATATCTTGCTCTCTCTCATCTTCTGGGACCCCCATGATTCTGATGTTGGATCGTTTGAAGTTGTCCCAGAGGTTTCTTACATTATCTTCAATTTTCTGGATTCTCTTGCCTTCTAGCTTCTGCAGAGGAGTGTCTTCTGGCTCTTTATGTTCCAAATCTTTGACTTGATTCTTGCGATCTTCTATTCTGTTTTTAGGACTCTGTAGAATATTTTTTATTTCAGACAATGTATTCTTTATTTCTTGTTGATCCCTTAGCATTTCTTGTTGATCCCTTTTCATATCCTCATAGGTCTCATTTATTTTATCGGCCTTTTCTAGGAGTCTCTTGAAAAACCCTATAAGTGTGGTTTTGAACTCTATATCCAGTCGCTTTTTGTCCTCCATTTCTTTCGTTTGTGATCTATTTGGTTTAGGCATTTTCGCAGGCAGCTTTCCTGATTGGGCGGGGTTTCAGGGTGGAGCCTACAGCCTAGGCTTCCGTCAGCCCCGCCCTATGCGTCTCCTGAGACTCAGGGTCCTTCAGTACTTGTTGCAAGCGCCTCTGAGAGAAAGGTGCCCTCGATTTTCACCTGCTACCAAACAGTGTAGGCTCTCCCGCAATGGGCCCGAAACTGGGGTTCAGTTCAGTTGGAAGTGGAGTTGGAGGTGGCGTTCAGAGCAGTCTGGAGCCTGTCTCCTTCCCGCCAGGGCAGTCCTACGGCACAGCCGGCCGGCCCTTCTCTGCGCGCTGTGTGCGCGCCTCTGGGACCTCCTTTCGCTGCTTCCCCGAGTACCGCCTTACAGCCCAGCTCCCTATGGGTGAGCCTGGGTCCCCAGGGTATGGCCTAGAACGGGGGTTCAGAGCAGTTGGGGGCCCAGCACAGTCCGAGTGTTTATCTCCTTTCCGCTAGGGAACGCCCGCCAGGCACTCGGCCTCCCTCCTCTCCGGCTCCGTCCTCTCCGCGCGCGCCGCGTGTCTCCGTACCTTGGGCTTTTACAGCTCCTCCGTGCTTCCTTCTGGTTTTCTCCTTGCTTCTCGTTGTAGAATTTCCAGTCAGTTGACTTTCCTGTAGTTCTGGGTAATGTCCATTTTATATTTTAGTTGTATTTTATTGAAATTGTTGCGTGCGGCTGCAGCTAGGTGTCTACCCGAGCAGCCATCTTGGATTCTCCGGCATTGGGATTTTAATGGGGATTGCATTAAATCTGTATATTACTACAGGTAATATGGCCATTTTACCCATGTTGATTCTTCCAATTCATGAATATGAATTATTTTTGCATTTTGTTGTGTCTGTTTCAATCTTTTTAAATAATACTTTGTAGTTTTCAGTTAGTAAGTCTCTCACATTCTTTGTTAAGTTTATTCTTAGGTATTTTATTCTTTTGGTTGCAATTGCAAAAGGAATTGTTCATTTTTTTTATTTTTCATTTCCTTTTCTGAAGTTTCATACAGGTAAGCAAACACAGACAATGGTAAGGTGGTTATCAGAAGGAATGGAGTTGTGGGTAGTAAAGGGGACTAAATACATGGTGGCAAAAGATGATTTGACTTTGGGTGGTGACACACAATATAATACACAGATCATGTATCATAGAGATGTACACTTGACATCTACATGATCCTAGTAACCAATATCACCCCAATAAATGTAATAAAAAATAAAATATAAATCCCTAGATATAGCCTAAGAACATAATCAACCTATAAAATGTATGCAAAAATATCTCCTAGATAGCTTTAACAATAAAAATTGAAGCAATTTAAACATGCAATATGAAATAAATGGTATATCTATGAGAAATATTATGTAATCACTTAAATTTTATCTACAAGTTTGATTGTTAAGGAGAAAATAATTATGCCAAAATGTAAATTTATAACATAAAGGGTACACTACATTGTATTTCTCTAAAAATTCACCTCCAGAAGAACACACTGTACAGCAATAACTGGAAGGGTATGTACTAAAATGTTAATCATCGTTCAGCGTAGTGAGACTATGCATATTTTTCTTCTTTTCTATATTTCAGAATTTGTCTCAAATAAGAAAGAAGTATTATTTTGAGCATTAGAAAAAAGTTAAACACTAGAAAAACATTTCTATGGGAAAATGTTTTCATGTAGCACCTCAAAAATTTATAAAAAGTGTATGCATTTATTATCTAAATTAAATCCATCAGGTGATTTTCAATATACTCTTATGAGAGTTGCATTAATTCAGGTCCCATCACCGCTACAGGTAATTTATTCCAAAGGATAACAATCAAAAAAACTTGAAACTTAACTGCAATTTGTGGTTTCAATTTGAAATCCATTACAAATTAATAAATTGTATGAATACGTCTATTTACATTCTAGCTTCCCTTTCCTTTACTAAGCAACCAATTCCTTCCATCTTTACCTTCTTGTGTTTTCTTATTTATTGTCTCTTGATTATTTTACTAGAGGCTCTTGGCATAAAGATTCATGCAATAGGCTTTTCTTTCCCTGGCTTCTGGCAATGGTTTTTTTTCCAGCACCCAGAACCCAGGCCATAATGAAGTCTTCAGTCTTCAGTATTCAGTGTTCACTCAGGCAGAGCGTTCAGTCTTTGCTCCATGCCTGTGCATGCAAATTATCCCACCATTTTGTTGAGTTACTTTGCATACACACTTCTGATTGGCTGGCAGGTATCCTGGAGATATGGTCAATTTGCATATTTCTCTTTTATTAATGTAGATTCTCTGTCATCTCAAGTTGTTGGGGTGCTAATCTCCAATTTATTGTATCCTGGCTGTACTTCACAGTGGATCATCTCCTCATGCAGTTTATAGATTTAATTGTGAGCACATCTTTAGCAAGGTGCATTGGTTTTTTTAGACATTCCATGTGTCTTTACTCATAAAAGTGTACCCTAGGGAGATTGTGCATCTGCTTTTATCACAGCTTTTGGGAATTCCATCCCATTCAGGACCCATTTTTATAATAATATCTGGCCTTCAGAATTTCAAACCATATGACCAATGCATGGGATTTTAATTTCTCAGAGGAGTCCCCTTCTCATGCACAAAGCTCCTAAGGCACAGACTGGCTTGAGACCATGGATGTGGGCTGCCTAGTGCTCTTGTCACAGAGGGGCAAGCTCTCCAGGATGCTGCTCTTAACCAGCGGTCTTAGTTCCAGCCACTTGCCTGGTGTGGGCCCTCACTGTGGCCCCCATCCTGGTATGGATACTGGAGTTCTAGGTTATGGTCATTCAGAACTCTGTCTGGCATGCATGCTCTCGGGAATTCTTAGACACGATTTCATAACGGCATAACTTTAGTTTTCAGTTCCATCTTCTGTGATGACCCCTAGTTATTTCTTTTCAGAAAACAAGCTTACTGCATTCTGTACAGAATCCTGCTGTTTGGAGTGGGAACAGTTCTGCACAACTCTTGAAACTTTTGGAGTGGGAAGCGTCGCCTCACTCAAAGCTGCATTTTGAGTTCAAAAAGTTTCCTAAACAAGAGTCTCTCAGACCATGTTATTAGAATCATTGGTGTGCTGCCATCTATTTTGAGGAGGTACACAGACATTAGCCATTAACAACTCTTAGAGCATCAATGTTTTTCAGTTTTTTACCTTTTAAAGTAAATTCAAGTCTCTCTTATTTGATATCATGATTCTCACTTTATGAAATCCCGTAAGGTAGAAATGTTTTAAGTATCTGATCTTTCAGTTGTGTTAAGGTTTGTAAAAAAAATTTTTTTTAAAAGCTAGGAATTTACTCTGGACTGTATTCACCACCCTCTTAGGTATCATCCGAAGGCACCCTCCACAGCAAGTTATTATCAAATTAGTCTTTAAAAGTAATCACCGTGCTTTATAACACGTAGAAAATGACATTTACTTTCTGTATCTTTTCCAAAATTTTCATTTTCATTAATTCCAAAGTACAGTTTCTTCAAATACATAATTTCTAAAGTACATGAAATGGTTGCCTAGTTACCATAAGAGGGAAATGAATTGGATCTCTTCTCTCATGGCAAATCCATTCCTAAGCCTATGCCAACAGCCCCAGGAAGCACAATGGACGCCTGTCTTATGGGGCCTTCCTCACTGAGCCTCTTCTCCAGGCCAGTGGCCACTCCCGCTCCTGAGGTCTTTGGCATTGGCGTCATGTTCTCCATATCGATAGGAGAAATAGGAAGTGTGGAGGGTTGGGTACCAGTACTGGGGGTAATACATTGGTAGGTTCTGATTTTTATCTACATTTACTGACATAGAGTTTTCCTCAATTATATGACACCTAAACAGAGTAATGGTAGGAATTATCTTTCAAAATCCAATATTGTTTCAAACTGTGTAGGACATAACCAAGACATATGTAAGCAATTTTTGTCATTTGTCACGGCATTGGCTTTAAGAGAGTTTCTAAGGAAAGGATGGGGATTATTGCTCATTTTACAGCAGAAGCTGCCCAGTACTACTGGCCTTTGGGTGTCCGCTGGGCACACCTGGAGCATCCAGGCTGGCACTGATCTGAGACCTTTCTTCATGCAAATTTTCCCTTTTGAGAATCTTTATTCAGTTATTCTTTCTAAAATAGGTGGGTCTAACCCTCTTATTCCAATTCCATGTCTCATCTCCACCACTATTTAATTTTCCACAGAAATTGCCATCCTTTTCAAATTGTATAAATGCTGACTCTGACTAATATGTAGCTTGTAGAGTAACAGCATGCTGGTGTAAGACTTCTAGGAACTGACTTGGCTGGTGCTGGTCAGTGGTTAGAGCGTCCACCCTTGAACCAAAGGGTCACGGGTTCATTTCCAGTCAAGGGCACGTAACAGGGTTGCAGATTTCAACCCGACTCTGTTGGGGTGCGTGCAGGAGGCAATAAATGTGTCCCTCTAATCTTGATTTTTTTTTTTCTCTCTCTCCCCCTCCCTTGTGCTCTCTATAAAAATCAATGAAAAATATATCCGCGGGTGAGAATGAAAAAAAAAAAAAAATCCTAGCAACTAACTTCAGAAGATACAGACTCTGACCTTCAATAATCCCAGTTCCAGGAGTTTTATTCCCTTCTTCGTGTGAAGGGAATAAAATGGTGCTTTTAAATGCAAGCTGCTGGGCCTGATAGCCCCCTGCTGTTTCCCAGCTTCCTAGAAGTTGTCAAGGTCACTTTATTTCTTTATGCCTCTTTAAATAGGTGAGTGTATCTGTCAATGAAAAAAACCTGTTTCTGAAAATTATGAAATCTATAATTTTTCATTGTCACTAAAAATTAAAATTATAAACTGCAGGACCAGGATGAAACAGAACCAGAAGGACCGAGACCAGGAGGACCAAGACAGGAGGACCGAGACCAGGAGGACTAAGACCAGGATGATCGAGACCAGGATGATCGAGACCAGGAGGACCAAGACCAGGATGATCGAGACCAGGATGATCGAGACCAGGAGGACCAAGACCAGGATGATCGAGACCAAGAGGATTGAGGCCAGGAGGACCCAAACCAGGAGGACCCAGACGAGAAGGATCAAGACCAGGATGATCAAGACCAGGAGGATCGAGACCAGGAGGACCGAGGCAGGAGGACCCAGACCAGGAGGACCAAGACCAGGAGGACGCACACAGGCCATCACTTGACCAGCTTCACGATGTATTGGAATGGACTGTGCAGGGCTGGATGCAGAGAACTTTTCAGTCCCCTCCCCTTGATATCTTTGTTTGCTTTCCCTCTCCTTCCTCACGAAAAGCCCAGCCTGCACTAAGATGTTGGGATGGACTTTGTGACAAGAGCCTCCCCATCTTCCTATTTGTCAAGCACTGGAATAAACCACCTTCCTTTTTTATCAACATCTGTCTCATGAGTTTGGCTTTAATGGCCCCAGGCTCCTGAACTTGGGTTATGGTTAACACTGGTAAATGCAAGATATGGTGAGCCAGCCAGGATACGTGGACCCTGGTAAGTCCCAGTGGGCCCAGCCTGGGTTCCCAGAGGGTTGTGGCAGGCTGACTCCATGACAGGTATGGCAGGAACTTCCTAGCAGCTGCCAAGAGCTCTTCAACTCATGGGTGTCCTGCTCTCCCTCCCAAGGCATCAGCCACCTGAAACACTTTGCTGGTGAAAGGAAACGGGTGTCTGGGAGTCAATGGACTTCAAAGCTGGGTAATGTCTGGTGTGCACACCAGGAGCCCCTGCCCCGCCATCTGGGAACCAATAGGCACTTCATGGAGGCAGCACGGCTCAGGGACTAAGAAAAACCCCTGTTCCCAGGTGTGGGATGTGGTCGGAGGCCTCTTTTGGTTTTGGCATTTGAATTTTGGTGTATTGTTTGCTTTTCTTCTTGCCTACCCCTTGTGGGGTGTCTTGCTGGTTGTGTTCTTGATTTGAAATAGTATTACTTGAATAAACTTGCAGAGGAGCCACATTGCTATAGAGCTGCTTGCTCCTTCCTGACTGTCTAGTTGTAATTTACTGTGTAAACCTTGACTGTTAAGCATGGGGCCTCCATATCAATACTAAGTGGCAACCCCCTGGGTAGCATTCTGGCCACGAATGGTCCACCTGTGGTTATGAGCCAATGGCCAAGAAAAATATGATTTTTTTAATTGTAACACAGCTTGGCCCCTGTACGTTTTGGGATTTGAAGAGCAATGGCCCCTAAATAGTTCTCTAAACCAGCAGTTGCCAACCGGTGGTCCGCAGACCACTGGTGGTCCGTGAGGTCCAAAAGGTTGGCAAACGCTGCTTTAAACTACTATACGTGTTGCAGCTGAAGTTGCTTTGCCAAAGACCTGGTCAATGTGATATGGTCTGTTGCATGCAAGCTTCCATGTTGTGGCATCATAAAAATTCTGCTCAGAAAGATGGAGAATAGTGGTTCAAAGTGGGGGGAAAGTATTTACTTCCCTCCCAGACAGTAAAACTCACAAGGAAAGAAGTCTTTTAAACACTCTAAATCTTCCTCCTTGAGGTTGGAGAACTGCCTTAGCCCAGGGAACAATGGGGAAATTAATGCCACCCCCAAACCCCGCACAGGCTGTGCGCGCAGCTGGAGTGACTGCCCCACCCCTTGCGTGTGAAGGGAATAAAATGGTGCTTTTATTTTTTTTTATTTTTTTTTTATTTTTTTTAATATATATTTTATTGATTTTTTTAGAGAGGAAGGGAGAGAGATAGAGAGACAGAAATGTCAATGAGAGAGGAACATCGACCAGCTGCCTCTTGCACACCCCCTACCAGGGATGTGCCCGCAACCAATGTACATGCCCTTGACCGGAATCGAACCTGGGACCATTCAGTCCACAGACCGACGCTCTACCTCTGAGCCAAACCGATTTCGGCTAAAATGGTGCTTTTAAATGCAAGCTGCTGGGCCTGATAGCCCCCTGCCTTTTCCCAGCTTCTAGAAGTTGTCAAGGTCACCTTATCTCTTTATGCCTCTTTAAATAGGTGAGTGTATCTGTCAATGAAAAAAACCTGTCTCTGAAAATTATGAAATCTATTATTTTTAGTTGTCATTAAAAATTAAAATTTATAAGAATTTAGAATTCTAAGTTGTTTTTTTCAGATCTGGTTGGTGGACAAATGGTGGTAATGCAGGTCTGACTGTCTCTGGTTTGGTCCTGGGCATCCTTTAGCAACACGCAGCTGCTGTTTGCTGGTATGGCGAGGTGTCGTCAGCATCTTCCATCTCTGAATTGTTTCTCTTCTGTCTTCATGGCTGGAGCAATTCTAAATTGAAAAAAAAAAAAAAAAAAAAAGTATATGCTTTTGATAATAAAAAGTATAAGTTAACACAATATTTTCTTAACTTGGAAGAAAATAAATTGTTCTTAAGTTAGTTATTTCTGAATTGGTTAAAAATCATAAAATGGCCCTAACCGGTTTGGCTCAGTGGATAGAGTGTCAGCCTGCAGACTGAAGAGCCCCAGGTTCGAGTCTGGTCAAGGACATGTACCTTGGTTGTGGGCACATCACCTTTCCCACGTCCCGCGGTGTTTTAAAAAAAAATTGGGACTTTTTTTAAATGTCACGGGACGTGGGAAAAATTGTTGAAAATTGGGACTGTCCCCCCAAAAGCAGGATGATCTGGTCACCTTACCAGTAGGGGGTGTGTAGGAGGCAGCTGATTGATGTTTCTCTCTCATTAATATTTCTAGCTCTCTATCCCTCTCCATTCCTCTCTGTAAAAAAATATTTTAAAAACGGAAAGTGACTAAGAGAGACACAGAGGTTCATGGATGTCACAGAAAGTTCATGCAAGTTGCATAGGGTCTTTGCAAGTTGAAGGATTGTATAGAGGTAAGAAGGAAAAACAGAAAGAATAAAAGGTAATTGAAAAATGAAAAAGAATCTTAAAGGGGACATACAGATTACAGGAAGAAAAGGCAATGAAGGAGGAATGAATATTCATGAAGGTAAATGGAAATGGGGGTAGGGAATACGGAACAAAAAAAAAGATACTTAGATAGTAAAACCGAGTGGTAATTTTAATGGCGAAAGAAAAAGCCAGGAATTGCCATTTAACTTTCAAAACAAGCCAGAGGAAAATCATTTGGGGGCAGGGAGGGATGGGGGTGGGAATGAAAAAGGATCCCAAGTCAAATTTATAGAAAATATTCCTTTATTAACTTTTGGTCGAGAATATGTTTGTATATTTTCAGAAAACAACTCCGAGACCATCTGGAATCCTGTAACAGAGAGGAATAGACAGAAGTGCTCCAGCCATGAAGACAGAAGAGAAACAATTCAGAGATGGAAGATGCTGACGACACCTCGCCATACCAGCAGTCAGCAGCTGCATGTTGCTGAAGGATGCCCAGGACCAAACCAGAGACAGTCAGACCTGCATTACCACCATTTGTCCACCAACCAGATCTGAAATAACATGGCTGACATGTACACATAAGGAACTATTTGACATTGATATTGGGACTCAAAAGAACTGTTGGCCCAGAAAGGAACTCACTACAGACTGATTCATTTGCCTCTCAGCATAACCATTATGGCTTGTTTCAGTTTAGGTTCTTATAAGGGTATTTCTTAGATCACATGATCTCACACACCTAGAGGAAATAATGAACAACATAAACTGATGAACAAAAACAGACCCAAAGAAAGAGAAGCAGTGATCAGACTCTCAAACCTCAGAGGCAAAGTAGGGGAGGGTGGGGCTAAGGGGAAGAGATCAACCGAAGGACTTGTGTAAATGCATATGGGCCTAGCCAGTAGCCATGGACAACAGGGGGGTGAAGGCATATGTAGGGAGGGGTTTGGGATGAGAATGGGGGGATGAGGACAATTATGTGATACCATAATCAATAAAAAAAATAAATAAATAAAAATCAATTGTAATTTCCCCATTGGAATCCCAGGTACAACTGACACTAGAGAACTAATTAATTGCTTTCTTAATCTGATATACTTTCATTTTGAATTCTAAATGTTAGCTTAAAATATTGTTACAAAGAAAGCAATTTCTTTTGTCAATTGCATTATAATCAAATCTATAGCCATTTCATTTTAAATGTTTTTTGCCATTTATACACAGTAATAATTTATGCATTTGCAAAAAGATGTTACATCTTCTGACTTATTCTAAATATGAATTTTTAAAGAATAAATTTTCAGATCATACCTTTAAAATAAATAAAGATTTCTAGAACTCTAAGAAGTAACTGGCCGAGACTGGTTTGGCTCAGTGGTAGAGCATCAGTCTGTGGACTGAAAGGTCCCAGGTTTGATTCCGGTCAGGGGCATGTATGTTGGTTGCAGGCACATCCCCGGTGGGGGGTGTGCAGGAGGCAGCTGGTCGATGTTTCTCTCTCATCGACGTTTCTAGCTCTCTATCTCTCTCCCTTCCTCTCTGGAAAAAAAAATCAATAAAACATATTAAAAAAAAAAAAAAAGAACTGGAGTCATAGAAATACTGTCAAATAATCAAGATAAATAAGAACTGATTATGGGACTGAATAAACTAAAAATAATTATTCTTTATAGCTTTTTTCAAAATATTGCTGATTTTTAAATCTTTTTCTTTGTTTTCTTAGAGTAGTTTTGTGAATTGTACCTTTTAATAATCAATATTAAAACATATTTTTCTCCAAACTTGATCTCTCCAGAATTTAAAAACTCTTTTAATAAGTGACTATTCTTATTTTCATGGCAATATGTTTGTTTGCATGAATCCAACAAGAATCTGATTTCTTCATAACAGACCAATTGTAGTTTTATTAACCAAGACTTTGACTGGAATGTTATGTTTGCAAATGTCATGCCTAGACTCTGTCAGGGGGGAAAAAAAAAGAAAAAAAAAACTTTAAAGAATAAAGATTGACTTTAAAGTCAAGAAAAGTCATTGTTGAAAATGTCCTGGCACTTTTCCTGGAAATGACAAGGAAAGAACCTGAAGACATTTTGGTGAACTTGAAACATGAGGAGTTTACCCAAACCTGTAGGTATTACAGGCAAAGTCTGATGGCAACTGTGTGGTTTGGCTTTTTGCCCTGGGAGGCGATTTAAAATTCAATGAAAATATCTTGTGAAATTCTAGCAAAACAGATTTTTCAACGCCTATGTAATGAATTGCTCTTTCTATTGTGTTTATGCAATAATAAGGCTAAATTGAAACAGGTCTTGATACACTAAATGAATTGGTTCTAACTTGACTGCTTAATAAAAATAAGAATAATTTTTTAAAAATAAGTTTCAATAAAATCTATAGCACAATTATAGATATTAGACTCTAATTCAGTTAATTGTTGGTAAATGTTATTTTTTGCCTATAACCTAGACTGGATCCTAAATTCTTCTATTTTTCTGAAATATTTTGGACATAATGCTCTAATTTCCATGGAAATGAAAGAAAATTTATAAGTTTTGACCTTGTTTCTATAAAAGCTGACTGACTAATGTGTAGTTTTCAGATAACTGATTAAGTAAATTATTGTATATCTATAGATTGGAATATACTATATCACTATTAAAAAAGAAGATGTGATCTGGCCAGTGTGGTTCAGCAGTAGAGCATTGACCCAGGAACCAAGAGGCAGCTGGTTCGACTTGGTTTGATTCCTGGTCAGGGCATATGCCCAGGTTGTGGGCTTCATCCCAGTAAGGAGTGTGCAGGAGGTGGCTGATCAGTGATTCTCTCTCATCATTGATGTTTCTATCTCCTTCTCCCTTTCCCTTCTCTTTCTAAGAATCAATAAAAACATATTTTTTAAAAAACAAAGATCTAAACATGTCTATTGACATAAAAATATCCTCAAAGTGTACTGTAAATGAAAAGTGAGATAAAAGAGATCCGGATCCTGGGCTATCTTTCATGTGAAGAAAAATCATGTAGATATGTTTATGTTTATAAATACATTGTACGCTTCTTAAATAAGAAAAAAAATTAGTGACTGAATGCTTTTGAGAAAGAGAATTGGGTGTCTGGAGACAGAGAGGGAAGGAGGCATTTTCATTTTATATCCCTTTATATATATATATTTTTTAATATATTTTATTGATTTTTTTTTACCCCCTCCCTCCCTCCCACGCATCCCCTCCCTCCCCAGAGTTTTGTGTCCATTGGTTGCACTTATATGCATGTATACAAGTCCTTCGGTTGATCTATTATCTCCCCCAGATCTTCCTCCCGTCCCCACTGTAACTTGACAGTCTACTTGTTGATATACTGTCTCTATATCTATCTTATGGTTCACCAGTTTATAATGTTCTTTATTATCCACAAATGAGTGAGGTCATGTGGTGTTTCTCTTTCATTGATTGGCTTATTTCACTCAGCATGATGTTCTCCAATTCCATCCAGGATGCTGCAAATGATGAGAAATCCTTCTTTTTTATGGCAGCATAGTATTCCATTGTGTAGATGTACCACAGTTTTTGGATCCAATCATCTGCTGACGGACACTTAGGCTGTTTCCAAATTCTGGCTATTGTAGATTGTGCTGCTATGAACATAGGGGTGCATATATCCTTTCTGATTGGTGT
This sequence comes from Pipistrellus hanaki, assembly GCF_964339955.1. Taxonomy (NCBI): domain Eukaryota; kingdom Metazoa; phylum Chordata; class Mammalia; order Chiroptera; family Vespertilionidae; genus Pipistrellus; species Pipistrellus hanaki. The sequence goes on from NC_140503.1 coordinate 69,825,337, forward strand.
TTCAAGTTTCTTGGGATATATTCCTAGAAGTGGGATTACTGGGTCAAATGGGAGTTCCATTTTCAGTTTTTTGAGGAAACTCCACACTGTTCTCCACAGTGGTTGCACCAGTCTACATTCCCACCAGCAGTGCGCGAGGGTTCCTTTTTCTCCGCAACCTCGCCAACACTTGTCGTTTGTTGATTTGTTGATGTTGGCCATTCTGACAGGTGTGAGATGGTACCGCATTGTTGTTTTGATTTGCATCTCTCGGATAATTAGTGACTTTGAGCATGTTTTCATGTGCTTTTTGGCCTTCCTTCTGTCTTCTTTTGAAAATATTCTATTTAGGTCCATTGCCCATTTTTTAATTGGATCATTCATCTTCCTTTTATTTAGTTGTATAAGCTGTTTGTAGATGTTGGAGATTAAACCTTTATCAGTGGTAACATTTGCAAATATGTTCTCCCACACAGTGGGCTTTCTTGTTGTTTTGTTGATGGTTTCTTTTGCTGTAAAAAAGCTTTTTATTTTGATGTAGTCCCATTTGTTTATTTTCTCTTTAGCTTCCATTGCACTAGGGGTAGTATCAGTGAAGAAGTTTTTTTGGCATACGTCTGAGATTTTGTTGCCTGTGGATGCTTCAAGTATTTTTATGGTTTCCCTTCTGATGTTTAAGTCCTGTATCCATTTTGAGTTTATTTTTGTGTATGGTGTAAGTTGGTGATCTAGTTTCATTCTTTTGCATGTATCTGTCCAATTTTCCCAACACCATTTATTGAAGAGACTGTCTTGACTCCATTGTATATTAGTGCCTCCTTTGTCAAATATTAATTGAGCATAGTGATTTGGGTTGATATCTGGGTTCTCGATTTGATTCCATTGATCTATATGTCTGTTTTTGTGCCAGTACCAGGCTGTTTTGAGAACAGTGGCTTTGTAATACAGTTTGAAGTCTGGTATTGAGATACCTCCTACTTTACTCTTCTTTCTCAGGATTGCTGTGGCTATTCGGGGTCTTTTATTGTTCCAAATGAACTTTTGGAGAGTTCTTTCTAGGTCAGTGAAATATGCCGTTGGTATTTTAATGGGGAGTGCATTGAACTTATAGATTGCTTTAGGAAGTATGGACATTTTGATGATGTTGATTCTACCAACCCATGAACATGGTATGTTCTTCCATCTGTTTACATCTTCCTCTATTTCTTTTTTCAGTGTCGTGTAGTTTTCCGCAAATAGGTCCTTTACTTCCTTAGTTAAGTTTATTCCTAGGTATCTTAATTTTTTTGGTGCGATCGTAAATGGAATTGCTTTTTTAGTCTCTGTTTCTATAAACTCACTGTTGGTGTATAGAAATGCCATAGATTTCTTGGTGTTAATTTTGTATCCTGCTACATTGCCAAATTCATTTATTAAGCCAATTAGTTTTTTAATGGAGTCTTTTGGGTTTTTTATATACAATATCATGTCGTCTGCAAATAAGGATAACTTTACTTCTTCTTTTCCAATTTGGATGCCTTTTATTTCCTCCTCTTGTCTAATTGCAATGGCTAGTACTTCCAGTACTATGTCAAAGAGGAGTGGCGATAGTGGGCATCCCTGTCTTGTTCCTGTTCTTAGAGGGAATGGTTTTAGTTTTTGCCCATTGAGTATGATGTTTGCTGTGGGTTTATCATATATAGCTTTTATTACGTTGAGGTATGATCCTTGTACTCCCACCTTGTTAAGAGTTTTTATCAGGAAAGGGTGTTGGATTTTATCAAATGCTTTTTCTGCATCAATTGATATGACTATATGATTTTTATCTTTCAACTTGTTTATGTGATGTATCACGTTTATTGATTTGCGGATATTGTACCAACCTTGCATTCCTGGTATAAATCCTACTTGGTCATGGTGTATGATCTTTGTGATGCTCTGCTGGAGCCGATTTGCTAGAATTTTGTTGAGGATTTTGGCATCTATGTTCATGAGGGATATTGGCCTGTAATTCTCTTTCATTGAGTTGTCTTTATCGGGTTTTGGTATTAGGGTGATGCTGGCTTCATAGAAGGAGTTTGGAAGTGTTCCTTCCTCTTGAATTTTTTGGAATAGTCTGAGGAGGATAGGTTTTAGTTCTTCCTTGAATGTTTGGTAAAACTCTCCTGTGAAGCCATCTGGCCCTGGGCTTTTGTTTGCTGGAAGCTTTTTGATGACTGTTTCAATTTCTTCCCAAGTCACTGGTCTATTGAGATTTTTAGATTCTTCCTGATTGAGTTTTGGAAGTTTGTATTTTTCTAGGAATATGTCCATTTCCTCCAGGTTGTTCAGTTTGTTGGAATAGAGTTGTTCGTAGTATTTTGTAACAATCCGTTGTATTTCGGTGGGGTCTGTTGTTATTTCACCTCTTTCATTTCTGATTTTGTTTATTTGGGTCCTCTCTCTTTGTTTCTTGGTTAGCCTGGCTAGAGGTCCATCTATCTTGTTTATTCTTTCAAAGAACCAGCTCTTGGTTTTGTTGATCTTATGTATTGTTTTTTTGGTCTCTATGTCGTTTATCTCTGCTCTGATTTTTGTTATTTCCTTCCTTCTGCTTACACTGGGTTTTTCTTGTTGCTCCTTTTCTAACTCTTTGAGTTGTAGAGTTAGATCATCTGTTACTATTTTTTCTAGTTTTTTGCAATAGGCTTGTAAGGATATGAACTTCCCTCTCAAAACTGCTTTTGCTGTGTCCCAAAGATTTTGGATTGTTGTGCTTTCATTGTCATTTGTTTCCAGGATGTTTTTAATTTCTTCCTTGATTTCTCTGGTAACCCAGTCCTTGTTTAATAGCAAGCTGTTTAGTCTCCATGTGTTTGATTTCTTTGGATTATTTTTATTGTAGTTAATTTCCAGTTTTATGCCATTATGGTCTGAGAAGATACTTGATATGATTTCTATCTTCTTGAATTTGAAGAGACTTTGCCTATGTCCCAAAATGTGGTCTATCTTTGAGAATGTCCCATGTGCACTTGAGAAGAATGTATATTCTGTGGCTTTGGGGTGGAGTGTCCTGAAGATGTCAATTAATTCCATCTGGTCTAGTGAGTCATTTAGGATTGATATTTCTTTGCTGATTTTTTGTTTAGATGATTTGTCGAAGGGTGACAGTGGGGTATTAAAATCTCCTACTATGATTGTATTGCTATTAATCTCTCCCTTAATGTCCTCTAGCAGTTTTTTAATGTATTTGGTTGCTCCTGTATTGGGTGCATATATATTTACCAGGGTTATTTCTTCTTGTTGGATTGTTCCCTTTAGTATTATGAAGTGGCCTTCATTATCTCTTGTTATGTCCTTCACTCTGAGATCTAATTTGTCAGATATAAGTATTGCTACCCCAGCTTTTTTTTCATTTCCATTTGCCTGGAAAACTTTTTTCCATCCCTTCACCCTCAGTCTGTGTGCATCTCTTTTTCTGAGGTGGGTTTCTTGTAGACAACAGATGTATGGGTCTTGTTTTCTTATCCAATCTGTTACCCTATGTCTTTTTATTGGAGCATTTAATCCATTTACATTTAAGGTTATTATTGATAGGTACTCATTTGACGCCATTTTTATTCTATACCCGTGTTCCTTCTTCACTTCTTATTTCTTTATTTTTACAGTAGACCCTTTAGCATTTCTTGCATTGCTGGTTTGGTGGAGATAAATTCCTTCAGTCTTTTTTTGTCTGTGAAGCTCCTGATTTCCCCTTCAATTTTGATTGATAGCCTTGCTGGGTACAGTATTCTTGGATTCAGACCCTTCCTTTGCATGACTTTGTATATTTCATCCCATTCCCTTCTGGCCTGATAAGTTTCTGTTGAGAAATCAGTTGCTAGTCTGATGGGGGTTCCTATGTATGTAACTTTCTGTCTCTCTCTGGCTGCTTTTAAGATTCTTACTTTGTCGTTGTTGTTTGCCACTTTAATTATAATGTGCCTTGGAGTCTGTCTTCTGGGATTCATTTTGCTTGGGACTCTGCGGGCATCTTGGATTTGTGTGGGTTTTTTCTTTTCTATTTCAGGAAAGTTTTCTGTCATTATTTCTTGAAATACTTTTTCCATGTCTACCTCAGTTTCCTTTCCTTCTGGAACCCCTATTATTCGAATATTATTTTGTTTTGTTTTGTCCCAAAGCTCCCGTAGGCTCTCCTCCTGCTTTTTAATCTTTTTTTCTAGAAGTTGCTCTACTTGGGTATTTTTTTCCATCTTATCTTCTAGCTCACTGATGCGGTCCTCTGCTTCATCTAGTCTACTCTTGATGCTTTCTATTGAGTTCTTCATGGTAGCAATGTCACTTTTCATTTCTTCTTGGTTCTTCTTCAGTTCCTCATGGCTCTCCTTCATTTCCTCATGGTTCTTTCTCATTTCTTCTTGGCTTTTGTCAAATTTCTCTTCCATTCTTTTTAGCCATGCTATGATCATTACTCTGAATTCTTGCTCTGGCAGGCTGCTTACCTCTGGCTCGTTTACTTCCTTTTCTGGTGATGCCTGCTTTTCTTTCAAGTGCGGACTATGTTTTTGTCTCCCCATGGCCTCTCTTTTCAGGATGTCTGGTTATGTGGTATTCCTTCTCCTGCGTTGATTTTGAGGTACAAAATACAACACTACCAGGTACAACACAAGCGGCACTTAACAGGAATGTATTTACAATATTAATAACCTCTAATAAAGGTGACCACTAGAGAAAGGCAACTTAGGGGATAGGAGAGAAGGAATAAAGGTAAAAATAAAATAAAGAAAAATTTAAAAAAAAAATAAAATTAAAATTAAAAAAAAATTAAGTAAATTAAAAAAAAAAGAGGGATAAAGAGATAGAAAAAGAAGAAGAAGAAAAAAGTAATGACAAAATGAAGTTGGAAAACAGGGAAAAAAAGAAGAGGGAGAGAGAGAGAGAGAAAGAGAGAGAAGAAGCAAACTAAAAGAGAAATGGGAAACAAACTATATATATATGGAGAAAATTGCCATAGAAAAACCTCTGGACCCAGCCAATGCCAGTAACAATACTTGGAGATTAATACAAACTACAATATCCACTATTATTAAGTAAGGCTATGATATACAGAAGTAAAATAAACAAACAAAAACAGAGGATTTAAAAAAAAATACAAAGCAACAATAACAATACAGGAATAAGCATAACAATTTCACTAAAAGGCATAAAAATTCACAATAATCAACCTTCACACATACAATGCGAAAAGGATAGAGGGGAGAATGGATTTTTTTTTTTTTTTTAACTAGTTAATATAGTGCAGAGATTGGTATTTATACACTTGGATCAGGGGTTGGAACTTAGGTCTATAAGTATAGTGAGAGCTTTAGCAGGGGGTATAGAGAGAGAATAGAGGAAAAACTAAAGCCGGAAAGGGATAGGATAAACTGTAGACTAAAGGGTAAAGTTTAGTAAGAGAGTGATAGTGTAAAGGTTGAGTTGAGATAGGGTTGAATGATGCTATAGTAGAGATTAAAATAGAATGAAGGTTACTCCCAATGTAAAATAAAGAAAAAATAAAATGGTACTAGAGAGAGAAAAAAAAGAAAAGAAAGAAAGAAAAAAAAAATAAATAAAATTTTTTTTTAAAAAAAATTGCAAAATAGCAGTAGTAATAGTGATAGAGATTGAAAAATGTAGTAATTGAAAAGGTAAAATCAAGTAAGGAAAAAAGAAAAAAAATTGTTTCTTAAGTAAAAGATATGAAAAATGAAAATTAAATAAGAGATGTAAAAAATGAAAATAAAATAAAGTATAGCAAAATTAGCATAAAAATGACCAGTACTGGTCACTCACTTCCTCAGTTAATGTATTTGGCACTTCTGATTCTCGGACCAGACAGTCTTGCAGTTCCCAGCTTTCCACTGCACCTCAGTTTTGTAAGGTAATCCTTAATTTTTAGTAGACTATATCTTAGATATTTGTGTCCATTTATTTTTGATTAATTAAAAGACAAAAGAAAAGAAAGGAAAAAAAAAAAAAAAAAAAAAAAAGAAGGGCAGTTTGTAATTCAGCTCTTAGGTGTCAGTGTTTCCGGTTTGACCTCCCAGTCTTTTTGGTTGCTCCGGCCTTCTTTCTCTATGGCTCTAGCTGGCAGGGTGCCAGCTGGCTCCTAGACTATCTCTTCTGGCTCCGATCCCTTGTTTCCAGGGAGGCACTTTCTCCCTGCAAATTCCCCGGATATGCCCAACTAGGCTGATCTTCCCTAGTATTCCGAAGCTAGGGGTTGAAGGGGATCAGGCACCGAGGTGTCCAGATGTTCCGCCCTTGGCGGGACAGCCGCGATTCTTAACACTCTGTCCCGTGTCCCCTGGCTTTTTAAAAAAAAAAAAAAAAAAAAAAAAAATTCCCGCTTCTGGGGAAGCTTATGCCAAACCCAGCACTAGATGTCGCTGCAGCCTTCTTAGGGCTCAGCTTTGCGGGCGCTGCATGGAGGCAGGGCCGGAACTCCCCGGCTACTGTGGCTGCCGGCACCGCGGGACCGCGATCTCTCAGGCTTTCCCCGCAAATTCTGACCTTTCCGTGGGTGACCGAAGAACTCCTTTGAATCCACACGCCAGCGCCAACTCGGGCGTCTCAGCTACTGGATGGACCTCTCCGCAGTGGGCTTTCCAGGCCTCAGAAAAGCCACTCCTTTCTCACAGCGCCGCCGCCGCCGCTGCTTCTGCCGCCTCCGCAGCCGCCGCGGCCGCCGCTGTGGCTGTGTTGGCCACCGGCTGGAAATCCTGTCCAGCGGATCGCTGCCTAGCTTCCTTGAAACCTCTGCTGCCCCTCAGCTGCCAATCAACCCTCCCTGAGCGACTCAGATGTTACTTTTATCTGTTCTGGGACCAGAGTCAGAACAAGTCCGACTGTTCGGTCGCCATCTTCAAGCTCCGCCCCCCTATATCCCTTTATATTTTTTAATTTTCATTCTATAATATATGCATGTATCAATATTAAATATGCATTTAAACAACATATACTATTTAAGTATTTCGCTATAAAATTAGAACTAGGGAGATATTTCTTCATAATTCTTTGATACTTTGGGAAACTAGAAAGAGGACTAATTGTTGATGGAAAATGAAAAAGAACAAAACTGATAACCTCTGGGTATAATCTCACTAAAATTCTTTGGTTCTGTTGGAACAAAGTAGTGAATGTCTCTTATAAGAGTAAATAAAATATAAAAATTGAAAGCAGCCTTTTTTTTTTTAAATCTTCAACCCAAGGATATTTTTCCATTGATTTTTAGAGAGAGTGGGAGAGAGAGAGAAAGATAAAGAGAAATATCTGTCATTTCCTCTCTCAAAATGAAAGAAACATCAATTGCATTGTCTCCTGTATGAGCCCCAACCAGAACCCAGGACTCTTCAGTTCCCAGGCTGACACTCTTATCTACTGAACCCAACCGGCTTGGGTGAAAGTGGCCTCCTTCCCTCTCCGGTTTGGCTCAGTGGGTAAAGCATTAGCCCATGGACTGAAGGGTTCCAGGTTCAATTTCTGTTCTTGAAAAATAATTAAACATAGGAAGAATTACCATATGATCCAGTAATTCCAGTTCTAGGTATATACTCAAACTAAATGTAGGTAATCAAATAGATATTTGTACATCCATGTTCATACCAGCGTTGTTTACAATAGCCAAAAGGTGGAAGCAACCTATGTTATTCAATAGATGAATGGATTAAAAAATACTATATATAAAAACAATAGAATATTTATGTTTTTTAACTTTAATTCTTTTCATCACCATTTATCCCCGCAAACTCACTTTCACCTCCCCTCACCCACTTCCTCCCTGCAATCACCACACTATTTGTGTCAATTAGCTCTTTTTTTTCTATCTGCTCAATCCCTCCACCCTTGCTTACCCCTCCTCAACTGTCAGTCTGCTGTCTATCTATGAGTCTGTCTCTATTTTGCTTGTTTATTCAGTTTGAAGACCATTAGACATATGAAAAGATGCTCAATGTCACTAGTCATCACAAAAATGCAAATTGAGACCAATAAGACATCACCTCTGTGAAGTCTGTCAGAATGGCTGCTGTCAATGAATTAATAAACAGCAAGTGTTGGCGAGGATGTGGAGAAAGGGAACCCTCTTGCACTGTTGGTGGTAATGCAGATTGGCACAGCCACTGTGGTAAGTGGTGTGAAGTTACCTCAAAAAAGTTAAAAATGAAACTGCCTTTTGTCTCAGTAATTCCACTTCTATAAATTTATCTGAAGAAACCCAAAACACTAAAGAGTAGATGTACCCCAATGTTCATGGCAATATTATTTATAATATCCAAGACTTGGGAGCAGCTCAAGTGTCCATCAGTAGATGAGTGGATAAAAATGTCCTCCAGTCATAAAAAGAGTAGGAAATTTTACCCTTTGCAACAGCTTGGATGGACCTGGAGAACATTATGCTAAGTGAAATAAGCCAGTCAGAGAAAAACAAACACCGTCTGATTTCACTCATATATAGAATCGAATGAGCTAACAATGAAATATTATGCAGCCTTTAAAATGAAGGAAATTCTGACAGATGCTATAAGTTCTTTCAATGGTCTCACTCTGAGTAGTTAGAGGCCATATATTTTTTCCTGGAAGTGTACCCAACTAAATACCTATGTGACTACAAAAGTCTTAATTCACTGGACTGCAACATACAATGAAACTTTTAAAGATTTCCCTAATGAAATAATAAAATGGGAATCCTATCTGAGGGAAATCAGACCCCCCTGAAAGGTTTATTATCAGCTTTAGGACAAGTATAGGTAGCCCCGCTATCCAAAAGTAGAGCATCCCTATGGACCCTTTCTTAAGGCTTCGCTATAAAGTGAAGAAGCAATTACCATCCATTTACAGTGAAAATCTTCTAATTTCTTATAGTTAGCAAAAACAGGTACTAATGTAGTTATTTCATAAAAGCAAAGTAGCATAATGCAAACTTTTGAAGCATGGGGGATACTGTAGTTAAATGTGCAGTGTTTTTTTTAAGTTTTATTTAGGTATAATTAATATATAAAACAACTGCACATGTTTAATATGTATTAAAGGTGCAGTGACTTTTAACTAGCCATGAGACATTTCTATAATCTTTGACACTCGTCGTTTATACCTAATCTAGAATCTTATCTAAACATACTTTCTCTCAATTAAGAGAGAAAGAAGAAAAAAAAAAAAAAAAAACTTTTCTTGCCCATAAGAAACTCTGTTGCCCTAGCTGCTTTGGCTCAGTGGATAGAGCATCCACCTATGAACTGAAGGGTCCAGGCTTGATTCCAGTCAAGAGTACATGCCTGAGTTTTGGGCTCAATCCCCAGTAGGAGATGTGTGGGAGGCAGCCAACAAATGATTCTCTCTCATTGATGTTTCTATCTCTCTCTCCCTCTCTCTTCCTCTCTGAAATCAAGAAAAATATATTTTTTAAAAGGAACTCTTTCAACAAGTTTTCTTAGAGATATAGTTCCTTTGTAATACATTTAAAATAAAACTGGGATACATGCTAAATAATAATTTGTCGAAGTTGCTTTCAACACTTCTGTTATTACTCGTACACAACGTAGTGTGATTTCTGTATTTATGTGTACTTTCCCTGAGGGGAGATCCCCCAGCACAGTGACAGAGAGGAAAGCAGCCCCCGGCGGTTGGGAACTGGCCTGGCATCATCAGTAGGCCTTTGTGCCCAGGAGCTCCTGGCACTCCAACCGGGCCGAGATGTAACACGAAAATAACATTGAATGTAAACTGTGATTGAAAAATAAAAATTTAAAAAGAATCTACAGACAAAAATAAATAACATCAGTGGTTGCCAGGGGCTGAAGAAAAAGAGAAGGATGAATAGGTGGAGTACTGAGGATTTTTAGAGCCATGAAACTGCTCTGTACATGATAATAGTGGATACAAATCATCATACATTTGTCAAACCCCACAGAATGTAAAACATCAAGAGTGAACCCTGCCGAAACCGGTTTGGCTCAATGGATAGAGCGTCGGCTTGGGGACTGAAGGGACCCGGGTTCGATTCCGGTTAAGGGCATGTACCTTGGTTGCGGGCATATCCTCAGTAGGGGGTGTGCAAGAGGCAGCTGATCGATGACTCTCTCTCATCGATGTTTCTAACTCTCTATCTCTCTCCCTTCCTCTCTGTACAAAAATCAATAAAATATATTAAAAAAAAAAAAAAAGAGTGAACCCTTATATAAGCTATGGATTTGGGGTGATAATGTGTCAATGTGGGTTACTGGTTGTGACAAATGTACCACTGATGCAGGATGTTGATAGTGTGAAGGCAGGGATATATATAGGAACTCTCTATACTTCCCACTCAATTTTTCTGTGAACCTAAAACTGCTCTAAAAAATAAAGTCTATTTAAGGAATATTTTTTAATGTAACCTAATAATGATTATTGGCCAAAGCTGTACAACTAGTGTTTGCTCTCCTTGGTCAGTGACAAACGAAAGCAGACAAAGTAAGATCTCCACAAGGCTTTTTGCTAATAGAGAAGCAATCTGTGGACCAATATATGGAGGCTCACATCACTCAAATGATAAGGTTTTCACCTTGCTTCTCCCAGCATTCACTAGGTCCTTTTGGATACCTCAACCAGACACCATCTTCTCCCTTCTCTGCTAACAGGAACAAAATGCTTCGAGCCAAACAGTAGTTGGCAAAGTCTAGAAGTTGGCACCATCCAGGTGCTTCTGTGAACATAATGCCCAAAGGACCCCTCTCCCCTAGGCCTAATTCAAAGACAAAGTTGTTTTAACAGATCAGAAAAGAAAGTTGAAGAAACAGAGTTGTGGCAGAAGAACCTGGGGTCCCCAGATGCCAGTTCAGGACTCCACAGCAGCTCTGCCGTGGTTCATTAAAGCAAGTGTTGAAAGCCCCTGAGAACAAATTAGAAAAGGAAGTCAGAGTGAGGGAGGGAGAAAATGACTCCAGCAACTCCCAATTAAAAGTGAATGGATCCCACAGCACCAAGGGACCATGATGCAAACTGTTGCATCAGCCAAGTTCCAATACCTACTCCCCAAACATGAAGAGGGAGGAAAGAGGAGGGGTGAGGGAGGGAGGCAGAGGTGTCCCACATTCTGGCAAGCTCCCGCTTCTTATCCCAAGTGCTTACACACCTGACAATTAAAGTGCAAGTGGTATCTCTTGATTAGTCGTTTAGAGAACCCAAGAACATGCCACGAGAGACAAGACCTGGGAAACATACCCAACAGAGTTAGGCTACTGGCACAGCAACCCTGCTACCAATTCAGAACTGCTCTTATCAAGTCAGATCACGTGACTCATTGTCCTTTGCGAAGGACATGGCTACTTCCAAGGCTTCCCTCCCCTCCATCCTGTACTTGTAAAATACCTGCTGATTTTAAAAGCATGTTCACCAGCACTACTTCAATGGTTGCCACAAAATCTCTGTGGGTTTTGTTGGGTATTATTATTTCCATCTAGGATTTTAAATACGTTAATGCTGAAGTTCAAAGGATTTGCCTAAGATCACACAGGCAGTATTTTTGTATGCTTTTAAGTGATATGCCACTATGCTTTTACATATATATATATATATATATATTATCTGGAAGAAAAGAAAATGAGTGGACACTAACTACTATAAGGGAATTAGGGGGTTAGAAGTTGAAATGTTCTTTTCACTGTTACTTTTTTTTAACTTTTAAAAATATATATTTTTATTGATTTCAGAGGAAGGGAGAGGAAGAGATAGAAACATCAATGATGAGAGAGAATCATTAATTGACTGCCTCCTGCACATGCCTTACTGGGGATCAAGCCTTCAACCCAGACACATTGCCCTTGACTGGAATTAAACACGGGACCTTTCAGGCTGCAGGCCAATGCTCTATCCACTGAGCCAAACAGGCTAGGGCTTTTTGTAACTTTTTGATTCTACACTATTGTAGATACAACTTCCTGAGGTTAAATGAAAAAGGAAGTTATAATTAGGAAGCAGAAAACCACAATCCAATTCTCCTTCCCAGTATAATGGGTAAGAGACCAGAGCAGTATTTTTTTTTTTTTCCTGTATCTTCCCACTTACTCCCCATTCCATCACCTCCACCCACATATACAAATGTTCTATGATAATTTTCCCATGATTGTCTGCTCTGTGCAAATCTGAAAACCAAGTGATAGAGAAATTGAAAATGTGATTCTGATTTATGTGTTCTGATTTTTATATATTTATCTTAATAAATTTCATTTGAAATAGTGTTTTTGTTCAAACACTTTAAGAGAGTAGAAAAACAAGCTAACACTACAGCATAAAGGATCAAGATTAGAGCCGAAACCGGTTTGGCTCAGTGGTAGAGCGTCGGTCTGCGGACTGAAAGGTCCCAGGTTCGATTCCGGTCAAGGGCATGTACATTGGTTGCGGGCACATCCCCAGTAGGGGGTGTGCAAGAGGCAGCTGGTCGATGTTTCTCTCTCATCGATGTTTCTAGCTCTCTATCTCTCTCCCTTCCTCTCTGTAAAAAAAATTCAATAAAATATATATTTTTTAAAAAAGATTAGAAAGAAAAAGTCACAGAACCTGCCTGTTCCAGAGACTGTGGTTTCCCAATGCTCAACAGGATGGCAAGTGACTGACAGAGGGGAAACTTCCTTTCCTGGATATCAAGGGAGATTAATTGGCCTCATACAAAGAGACAGGTTCGCACAAGAAGAAAGGGAGAGGATACATGACACAGTGGGAAATGCAGCTGCACACATTTAGAGGTAAAATACATCAAACTAGCCCGGCCGGTGTGGCTCACTGGTTGAGCATCGACCTATGAACCAGGAGGTGGTGGTCAACTCCTGGTCAGGGCACATGCCTGGATTTCGGGCTCAATCCCCAGTGGCAGGAGCATGCAGGAGGCAATCGATCAATGATTCTCTCTCGTCATGGATATTTTTGTCTTTCCATCTCCCTTCCTCTCTGAAATCAATAAATATATCTATAATAGTATCTATAATAATAAAAGCATAATATGATAATTAGACCAGATGACTGAACAGTGGATTGACCATCCGGATAATCTGCCAGCCGAAGCCGGGGCCAAGGGCCAAGGCAGCCAGGACTGCCTTGCATAAATTTCATGCATTGGGCCTCTAGTATGTGTATAATCAATAAATATACATATCAAACCAAACTGAAGTTGCCTATCAGGTCACATTCAACACTTACACTTTATAGGTAGATCAGTAAATAAAGTGCTAACAGAATATAACACCAAGGGATAGTCATTAATATGGATTAAAATGGGAGATTACCATGGGAACAGCATAAATATTCTTTTAAAGTTCATTCGTTTGTTCCATATAACTTTATTGTGCACATGTGCTAGATACCAAGTAGGACCTAAGACCACAAAGATGAGGATCTTCAGTAAGCTCCTAGCATAAGGAAACTGGCAAATATTTAAAAGACAATGTCATAGACAGATACGTCAAAATTTTCCCTGAGCATGCTCAGGAAGGGCTTACAAAAGTGGTAACACATGCCCAGCCAGTGTGGCTCAGTGGTTGAGCATTAACTCATGAATCAAGAGATCCCTGGTTCAATCCCTGGTCAAGTTCCATTCCTGGTAGGGGACATGCAGGAGGCAGCCAATTGATGTCTCTCTCTTATCGATGTTTCTATCTTTCTATCCTTCACCCTTTCTCTCTCTAAAATAAATAAAAAACATATCTCCCCCCCCACCAAAAAAAAAGTGGTAATATTTAAGCAGATTCTCAAAGGACTATTAGGAGCTCTCCAGGAGTGAGGACGTGTTTCAAGCAGAAAGAATCACATGTACAATAGTACTGAGATATGAAAGAGCATGGAATTTCCCAGATATTAAAAATATTTTGGGTTTGTCATGCATTAGGATTATAAGGAGAAGAGGGCAGAAGTGAGGTCATATATTAGATAAGCAGATCAACACATGAAGGTCATGGCCCATGTGAAGGAGTGTCTTACTGGGTGTCTTACTGAAATTATAGAATTGCTAAGTGTTTTTAAGTAAGGAAACAAAATGTCATATTTGTGTTGGGGGAAAAGAAAATGTTGGCAACATTACCTCCTTCTGAAACAGCGGGAGGCACATTAGCATAATGAAGAGTAGAGGCTCTAGAGTTGAGATGCCTGGGTTCAAATTCCAGCTCTAATGATTCCAGCATAATTGAGTGTTGTCCTGCTTGTCTCTGCTTTATCTACACCCCCATGTATGATATATGTTAGTTCATTTATCCTCACAACAATCCTACAAGGTATGTAGTAATATTAACTCCATTTTACAGATAGGGACACAGAATCTCAGAGGTAAGGAACTTGCCCAGAGTCTTTGAATCAGAGTAACAGTGAGATTTCAAATTCTGGCTCTGCTACTTACCTGCCTATAAACTTTGACAATACTATTATTATGATCATTACAAGAGGCCCAGTGCACAAAATTCATGCCTGGGTAGAGTTCCTAGTCTTTGCTGGTGATCGGAGCCCATCAAAGCCCTCCTTCCCCTGGCTGCCAACTCCACCCCCTGGTGGTCAGCGCATGTCATAGAGAGTGGTTGAACTCCCAGTCAATTGAACTCCCAAGGGGACAATTTGCATATTAGCCTTTTATTATATAAGATTATTAAAAGTGAAAAAATGGAGAAAGATGTAGGGATAGAAAAAAATAAAAAGAATAACATTGTAACAGCCAGGCAAAAAATGCTAAACTATTGAACTAAGACAATATGAATGGAAAGAATAATAAATGAAGAGCTATTTAAAAGATATGATCAGCATATCCAATGACAGATACTGAAAATGAAGAATTGTCAGATGTGCCTTCCAAGGTTTCTGGCTTGGATAACTGAATACATGTTGATGTCAGCTGCTGATATAGAGTAGTTGCTAGAGATGAATTCTATTTCAAATATGTTGGATTTACAGTCTATGGCACATACTGCCTTGCAAGTTGGTATAAAAATAGCACTAGTGCTAAGCAAACAATTTGAAAATACAGATTTAGGAAATTGGTACTTAGTTTGGTAATTGAACATGGGGTATGAATGAAATGGTCCAAGGAAACTATTTTGAAGGGGGGGGAAAAAGCAGAAGGCCATGAGTAGAACTTCTAAGGCCACCATAATTTAAAGATAGGATGAGGAGTCTAGCCAGCATGCACAGTCATTAAGGCATCAGCCTGCGCACCATGAGTCAAGTGTTCAAATCCTGGTCTAGAGCACATATCTAGGTTGTAGGTTTGGTCCCCATCTCTGGTCTGAAGCAATCAATTGATGTCTCTCTTACATAAATGTTACTCTCTTTCTCTTCCTTTATCTTTCTCTGCCCCATCTCCCCCTCCCTTCTACTCTCTCTAAAGGTTAATGGAAAAAATATGCTCACTCCTCAGGTGAAGGTTAGAAAGAAAAGATGGGATGAGGAAGAAGTGCCTATATAGGAAGCAAGATTCCAGATTCTGACTTCTTCACTAGGACTATGATCATAACATGTCAGAAATAGTTTATGGTTTGTCATTTAGCTGAGTTCACTATTTTCATGGTACCTTCTCAGATTTAACATCCTGGCTTTCCCCCCTTCAGTTCTTCCCCTAATCACTGTAACTAGACCTGTAGTCTTTGAGTATTATCCTAGAACTTTGCAGTGTTGGATTTTTACTGTATTGACCAAACTGGAACTACATTTCCAAGAATCCTCTTCCCTGTATAGTCTAGTTAAGAGTTGGCGAAAAAAGAATGTTCACAAGACCTGGAAGATAGAAATGAATCAGTAGCCATTAGTCTGAAGGTCATTGTGGTGACGGGTGGTGACAGACAAGAGGTGCCAATGAGGTCCAGCTTGTTCCTACTCTCCTCCACTCTGTCCTGCTCTTATTTCCTGCTGACCTGGCTGACCAACTGTGATTGCAGGCCCACTAGGCTCTTTTTTTATTTTATTTATTTATTTATTTATTTATTTTTACAGAGAGGGAGAGAGTTAGAAACATCCATAAGAGAGAAACATTGATCAGCTGCCTCCTGCACATCCCCCCACCGGGGATGTGCTCGAAACGAAGGTACGTTCCCTTGACTGGAATTGAACCTGGGACCCTTGAGCCTGCAGACCAATGCTCTATCCACTGAGCCAAACTGGTCTCGGATGGGTCCACTAGGCTCTTGGCAGCAGACCCACCAAGGCTGTGTTTATAGAGGCACAGCCTCTCGGCCCTCCCTACGATCTCTCCCTCTGTAATCCCATTCAGTGGTTGGTTTCTCATATTGACTGGCTGGTGGCTTCCAAATTCCTCCTAGACCTTCACTCCCTCAGCTCTTCTGACAATTGCATAAGGTCTAATTTGTATAATAAAACCCTTATCCTATATTTCATACAGACTCCGTTTCCCTAATTGAATCATGACTGATATAGTTCATCCAGTTCCCTAATTCTGACCTCCATGCTTCATCCTATATAATAAAAGGCTAATATGCAAACTGACTGAATGGCGGGACGACCAGTCACTATGGCTTACACTGACCACCAGGGGGCAGATGCTTAACACAGGAGCTGCCCCCTGGTGGTCAGTGCGCTCCCACTGGGGGAGTGCTATTTAGCCAAAGTCAGGCTCACTACTGGCAAGCACAGTGGTGGTGGTGAGAGCCTCTCCTGCCTCCACTGCAACACTAAGGATGTCTGACTGATGGCCCGCTCCCCTATGCCATCAGTCAGACATCCCCTGAGGGCTCATGGACTGCGAGAGGGTGCAGGCTAGGCTGAGGGACACCCCCAAGTGCACAAATTTTGTGCACCAGGCCTCTACTATTCTGATAATTAGCAATTTCCAGTGTTTCTCTGAAAGGCTAGATACCATGTTGATCTATAAGAAGAACAACTACCACAGCAGAGCCCTGCTCTATAGGTTCTTCAAGTTAATAGAATAATTTCAAAATTCTTTATTATTCTGTATACAAGGTATTAACACCCTTTATATTAGACTAATATATCCTATTTTCCTAACCCATCATCTATCAAGCCAATTAGCCATTTGTTAGTGAGTCAGGCAATGTCTAACACTCACAGATGTCTATGATAATACCTAGAACTCAAAGATGAGTATAAATTACCATGTCCTTAAAGAATTCAAACTATACTATCAAGTAATCTATACTAATAAAAGGGTAATATGCTAATTAGACCAGACGTCTTCTGAACAACCTTCCAGATGTCCTTCCTGACAAAGCTGGGCCCAGGCAAAGCAGCCTGGGGACCTGGGCGCCTGTGGCTGGCCTGGGCAAAGCCACCCATGATCCCAGACACCTGTAGGATTGGGCCTAAACTGGCAGTCAGACATCCCCCAAGGGGTTCTGGATTGGAGAGGGTGCAGGCCAGGCTGAGGGAACCACCCCACCCCCCACGATGAATGAATTTCATGCACTGGGCCTCTAGTCCTATATAACAAAAATCTGATATGCTAATTAGACTGAACAGCCTACGACCTTCCATACAACCTTCCGGACGAAACCAGGGATACAAGAGCCAGCCAAGGCTGCAAGGGACTACAGGGGCAGGCTGAGGCAGCCAAGACTGCAAGGGCCAGCCAAAACCGGTTTGGCTCAGTGGATAGAGCGCCGTCCTGCAGACTGAAAGGTCCTGGGTTCGGTTCCGGTCAAGGGCATGTACCTTGGTTGCGGGCACATCCCCAGTAGGGGGTGTGCTAGAGGCAGCTGATCGATGACTCTTTCTCGTCAATGTTTCTAACTCTCTATCTCTCTCCCTTCCTCTCTGTAAAAAATCAATAAAAAAATATTAAAAAAAAAAGACTGCAAGGGCCAAGCCCCTTGCATGAATTTTGTGCATCAGTCCTCTAGTTAGAACATAATTAAAAAATGTGCCATATAATATAGAATGTACAGAGTGTTCTATCATGTCCTAAATGTATCTCCCTAAACTCTTTTCCTTAATACAGTTTCTCAGTCTTGAATGTCCTCTTTTACATTTTACCTCAAATTCATAAGTAGCTAACAAGTATTTTATTTTAAAATGTTCAACATCATAAAGGAATGCTAATTAAAAACAATGAAGTAGCCGAAACCGGTTTGGCTCAGTGGATAGAGTGTTGGCTTGGGGACTGAAGGGTCCCAGGTTCGATTCCGGTCAAGGGCACGTACCTTGGTTGCGGGCATATCCCCAGTAGGGGGTGTGCAAGAGGCAGCTGATCGATGACTCTCTTATCGATGTTTCTAACTCGCTATCTCTCTCCCTTCCTCTCTGTACAAAATCAATAAAACATATTTTAAAAAATCTATAAAAACAATGAAGTATCAAGTTGCCTATCAGATATAAAAATAATAGCCAGCTCATGAATAGGCAATCCTTATAACAATTGGGAAGGAGAAAAAAAGAATATTATGAAGATAAAAATAAAAATTAATGAAATAGAAAAAAACATACAAAAGATAAAGGTCAAAGTCAAGTTCTTTTAAGACTTTATAAGAGACAAAGTGCTTAAAAGAAAAGAGATATGGTTCAAATAAACTATTATCAGTACAGAAAAAGGGAACAAAATTACTGCTACCAGAGAAAATTTTTTTTTAAAAAAGGAACATATTGCAAATAATTTAGAAAATAATTAAAAAATGAAAAAATTACATAGTGCTAGCCATAAAAAAAAGACTGCAAATTCAGTGACATTGAAATTAAGAACTTTGTTCAACAAAAGATCAAAGTCAGAGAGTAATAAGGCAAGCTAAGAACTGTTAGATGTTTACAGCACATAAAATGACAAAATATTAGTACAGGGATGCATAAATAAGTCCTACAAATAAATTTGAATTCCAATACAGAAAGGGCAAAAACACAAATAGTCATTTTTACCATGAGAAAATATTAGTGGCTTGTAAATATATGAAAAGATGCTCAAGCCCATTAATAGTGAGAAAAATGCAAATTAAGGTAACAAGTTATTCTAACCTCCTGTATTTGCAATCTCTTAAAAGTAAAACACCAAAATTAGGAAAGGATGAGAAGCATTGAGAAGACTCCTCTGCAGACATAATAGAGACATAAATTGTTACAAATTTCCTCTTTGGAAATGTTTGGAATTTCTCAAAAAAGTTGGGCATGTATGTACTCTATAACCCCGCAATTCCATACTTGTGCCAATATTCTGAAACAATGGTTCTCACAAATCAGAATCACCAGAAGGGTTTGTTAATCACAGATTGCTGGACTCTTCCTTAGATAGTTTCTAATTCAGGGATTAGAGCCTACAGATTTACACTTCTAAGGAAGTTCCAGGTAGTGCTGATGATCCAAGAACCATTACTATAAAAGGAACTCTTGGCCTTACACATCAGGACATGTACAGAATATTAATAATGTATTACATTGATAGGAAAAATATATGTCATTTAACAGTAAGATGAATAAACTGGCATATAACGAGATATTATACAGCTATGAAAACAAATGAGGTCATGAAAAGGCACATAGGACTTCTAAGATATTAGTGATGTTCTAGTTTTTAAGCCAGGTGGACATTTGCACAGGTATTTTAATTACTCTTTAAACTGTACAGACATATTTTGCATACTCATTTGTTCATATATTTCATCATAAAATCTTTCTAGTTGTGCTTCTACCATCTACTGGCCATTTTTCTTTTGTTTGGCCCAACACAGATTATGTCAAATCATCTCAGGACTTGAGTAGAAGGGAAACAGTTATTGATTCTCATCTCTCTAACTGACTCTACTGGCATCCATCACCCCTGCAACACAACAGTTCCTTTCAACTGCTTCTCTAGATATTTTACACCCCTCAAGTTCCTCACACTCTTCAAAATCAACATCCAGAACTGAACACAAGGCTCCACCTGTGGTCTGACAGTTTATTGAAAACTCTCTGGCTTGGCCAGTGTGACTCAGCATCAATCTATGAACCAGTTCAGGGTTCCATTCCCAGTCAGGGCACATGTCCAGGTTGCAGACTCAACCCCCAGTAGGGGGTGTGCAGGAGGCAGCCAATGATTCTCTCTCATCATTGATATTTCTTTCTTCCTTTCTGAAATTTATATATATATATATATATATATATATATATATATATATATATATATATATATATATATATATTATGAAAAACAAAACAAAAAAACTCTCTGGTTACGATTCATGGTGTAGTCTAAGAGTATTTTCTGTAATGATATCATACTGGTTATTCATGCTGACTTTATCTTATCTACTAAAAGTCCTAGCATTTTTTCATACATGACTTTGAAGATATACCTCTAAAATTGACCTTTTGGACCAAAAGAATAGACTTCCAAATTTTTTCCTAGATTCAGTCCTTGTATCTTCTTTAGATAGCTAGGTGCTTATTCTATCATCAATTATAAGGAGTCCTCTGTATTTTATTCTTTATAAGCTGAGTGAATTATTAATGACATCCAAGTCACTAATCAAAAGTTGAACAGGAATACAATAAAATAAAAATTTTTTAGAAGAGTTGAAAAGGGTTGCAGGCTCAATCCCCAGAATGGGGCATGCAGGAGGCAGCCAATTAATGATTCTCTCTCATCATTGATGTTTCTTTCTCTCTCCCTCTCCCTTCCTCTCTGAAATCAATTTAAAAAAAAAAAAAGTTGAACAGGACTGGATCAAGGACAAAGACCTAAGCCATATTACTAAAAGTTTTTCTTCCAAGTTAAACTATTATCCAGTTGCCTATTAATCCTCCCTCACATTTTCCCATTTTTCCACAAGGATATTAAGAGAAACTGTTATAAATGTATCACCGGCATATTAAAAACTGAACACCTAGCTCTCTCTGGTCTTTCAGTCTGATAACACCACTGGAAGTGTGTGTCATCTTGGGCCATGCTAATGACCGCCTCTCGGATGGCAGAATGGGGGAAACGAAGGAAGCTCGCTCCCAGAGACTTTGTGGAGCTGTCACTCCTGCTCTGGACTGCCTACTGTCAGGACACTTTTAACTGGAAGGGAACTGCACTCCTCTGTATACAGGGGGAAAGGTGGTGGGGTGTTATTCTAATGTCCTGAAGTGACCCTAAAAACCAAGAATCCAAGCCTAGAGGGAATGAAGCAGGCCAAACAACACAGTATTATTTTTTTTTTTCCAAACAAATTTAATTCTTTTCCAGCCCCAAAGAAGGGGATAAATCTAAATTTTAAAAATAAAAATAAAAATTGCTCAAAAACCAAGCCATTAAAAATTTAAGCCCCCTCCCTTAGCAATAAATACTGAAATGATATGTACACATGAGGCTCAGGAAGGAGGCAAGAACAGAACTTTGGGGACTCTGTCCCATGGCAAGATCCCAACACTTCTACCAATTCCATGCTCTCTGCCTAAAGCACAGAAGAGCAATGAAAGAGGCGGGAGAGATGTACCAGGAGAATATGTGGCCCCAGAGAGCTCGAACATGATAACAGGAGAGAGAGAGAAAAGACACAGAGAGTCTTTCAGGGCAGAGGAAGGAAAAGTTATCTAAAACATCCCCCCGTTCCGGCTGAGTCACTGGACGCGGCCGGTCCAGCTGACGAGTGCCCGTGAGCTTATCTCCGTGCCTCCGCTCGCTCTTCAGCATGCAGGGTAAGTGAGGTCATTCGCACTGTGGCCGAGACGCCACTGTGGCAGCAGCCTGGCTGCTGGAGACCTGAGGCTTCCCATTCACCACCAGCAGGAGGGGCGTCTCTACGCGGACACTAGAAAAGGAATAGTCCTAGAAAAGACAAACATACAGAGGTTCGTTACAGACCCTAAAGTGGGACAAATTCACACCGCCTGTGACGACCTCCTCCTCTCCACCTCCTTAGTATATGCATACTTTACCTCCATCCCACATTCAACAAAGCTGAGCTAACAAAGGAGATATACTCTGAGTGGCCAGATTATAATGATCTCTGAATGCATAATAATCTGGCCACTCAGATTATTTATTGTATATCCTATATAATAAAAGGCTAATATGCAAATTGTCCCCTTGACCAGGAGTTTGATCAGCAGGCAGGCTGGCCAACCGCCCATGTCCCCTCCCCCTGGCCAGGCTGGCTGGACCCCATCCATTCACGAATTCATGCACTGGGCCTCTAATACACACACACACACACACACACAGTGGCCAGTTTATTATGCGTTCAGAGATCATAATAATCTGGCCACTCAGTGTACTTTTCCCAAAGTTTTTAACCTTCGGAAGGAAAACCTGGGGCAGGAAGGGTGCCAGTAGTGTCACTACAAGAATGAGACAATTCTGACTAAAAAAAGACAGGTTCCTGGCACTGGCTAACAAAAGGATGCCACCAGCCCTCACAGAATCTGCCCTTCCCACAGTGTTTGCTGACAATTATAACTAGATATACATAGTAGCCAGCCAGGTAGAAATGATGCAAAACTCTCAGTTCAAGGCTTTGTAAGACCCTAAATTAACCTGCCAGATATAAATTAAGTTACTTCTCCCTTTATATCAGAAGGAAGAGACAGAATGTGTGGTTTAAAAGTTCTCCTAATAATAGAAAAGAATCAGCTCATTTCATCAATTCAAATGTACTTTAAAACCTGTTTTTAAAAGATCTTCATGCAAAAAAGATTGTTCCATTGTGATGGCAAAGGAGGCTTTTTTAAGTCAAACTACAGAGGTAAATTAAAGAGTTCTCACAAATCAATTTTTAAAAAATTTCCTAGCAATAATCTGGGGATGTGACAAAAAAAAAAAAAAAATAGTCAATTTATAAAAGGTATATAAATAGGGTAGCTCAGTTGGTTAGAGCTTCATCCCAATATGCCAAGGTTGCACATTCAATCCCTAGTCAGAGCACATACAGTATCAACTAATAAATGCATAATCAGTGGAACAACAAATCAATGTTTCTCTCTTTCTCTCTAAAAATCAATCAATAAATTAAAAATTTTTTAAATAAAATAAAAAGTCAATAGAGATATGATAAAATATTCAACCTCACCAATAATCAAGAAACCAAAGCCAAATAATAGTGATGCTATATTTTTCACATAAAATCGGCAAATAACTTTTCAAAGGTTTGTACAAAGAGTTGAGAAGAAAACTATAGAAAACAATTACATCCACTTTTGGTATTAACTGGTGCAACCTCCCACAAAATTATTTGGCAATATGTATCAAAAATCTTTCTGCATACCCTTTAGGGCCAGGATTCTACCTCAGAAATGAATTTAATAAAGTAATCATGGATATGGGCAGATATAAAAATATAATAAAAATATAACATCATCCAAGAGATGCAAATCAAAACAACAATGTGGTACCATCTCACACCTGTCAGAATGGCTATCATCAATAAATCATCAAACGACAAGCGCTGGAGAGGATGTGGAGAAAAAGGAACCCTCGTGCACTGCTGGTGGGAATGCAGCCACTGTGGGTAACAGTATGGAGTTCCCTCAAAAAACTAAAAATGGATCTCTCATTTGACCCAATGATCCCACTTCTAGGAATACATCCCAAGAAACTAGAGACACAAATCAGAAAGGATATAAGCACCCCTATGTTCATAGCAGCACAATTCACCATAGCTAAGATTTGGAAACAGCCTAGTAAGTGCCCATCAGCAGATGAGTGGATTAGAAAACTGTGGTTATCTACACATTAATCCCCTCCACCCCAAACATGCCCCTTAGGCCTTCACCAGTCTATTGTCTGTGTCCATGGGTTATACATATAAGTTATATGTTATAGTTATACATGAACTATACATATAAGTTCCCCAATTAATCACTCCCATCCCACCCTCACACCCCACCTTCTAAAATTTATTTTGAGATAAGTGACTTATAACAGTGTGTAAGTTTAAGATACAAAGCATGTTGATTTGATAATTCATATTTTGCAGTATGATTACCATCCTGGTGTTAGCTAACATCTCTGTCAAGTGACATAATTTTCATTTCTATTTCATGGTGTGAACAACTAAGATCTAGTCTCTTAGCGACTTTAAAGTTTATACTACCATTTTTGTCAATAATCACTGGTGCTGTGCATTAGATCTCTAGGACTTCTTTATCTTCTGTAAGCTGGTACCCTTAAACAACATCTCCCCAATTCCCCAACTCGACAGTAACCACCATTCTACTCTGTTTTCTACAAATTCAGAAAACTTGTAGACTCCACACGTAAGTAATATCATACAGTATTTCTTTGTCTATTCAGTCCATTTTCTTTCATTCTTTCTGTTTATCAGTAGTTTCCCTTTTCAGTAAAAATTACATATATATATATATATATATATATATATATATATATATGTTTAGTAGTATATATATATATCATACACACAAATGCATCCTTTTACATATTTTTAAGAGATAAACTCGGCCCCACGTTCAGAGCCTAGCGTGTGAGAAAGAATCCTCACCATCACCCACCTTTCCCTTGTGCTGAATTCGGTGATGCCGAAGGCTGGGCTCAGGGATGGCTACGGAGTCCCCGATGAGCACTCCCCAACTCTGCACCATGTTATACACCATCACTGCACAACAAGGGCCATCTGAATCCACCAGGCCAAACGTACTGCCCGGTTCAAATGAGTTAAGAGGAAGAAAAAAAAAAGAAAAGTGGGCAAGAAAGAACAGAAACAGGGGTGTTTTTAAATATCAATAAAATAAACAAGTGATTTTTTTTAGTAAAACTTATCTAGAAAACCTATGATCAGTACCATCATTCACTATGGACATCGGAGTCCTCATTTGTCTTAGATAAATAATATCTTTAGAGAACATGCACATGACTCATCGATCTGTCAGTTTGCCAAGAATTAGGACACATGCACACTGAGACCATTTGACAATCCTATATAATAAAAGGCTCATATGCAAATTGACCGAAGGTGGAATGACCAGTCGCTATGATGTGCACTGACCACCAGGGGGCAGACACTCATTGCAGGAGCTTCCCCCTGGTGGTCAGTGCACTCCCACAGAGGGAGTGCCACTCAGCCAGAAACCCTGAGCCAGGCTTATGGCTAGCGAGTGCAGCAGAGGCAACGCTAAAGATGTCCAACTGCCAGTTTAGGAGCAGGCCTAAGCCTGCAGTCAGACATCCCCTGAGGGCTCCCGGATTGCAAGAGGGTGCAGGCAGGGCTGAGGGATCCCCCGAGTGTATGAATTTCATGCACCGGGCCTCTAGTTATTAATTATGAACTTGCTCAAAATGTTCATTATTGAAACATTATTTCTTGGTCTATCAGTTTAACTACTACAACCTTTATCAAACTCTCTAACCATAACTGTCAATTTAGTTTAATTCCACAAACTTTTACTGAATACTATATGTTAAGCATTGTGCTTAGCAGTAAAACACCAATCCAGCTATGTGAGCTAGCAGTCTAGCAGGACTTAGACAGTTAAACCAACACCTACAGTACAACTGTGATAGGTAGTAGAATAACTTTTCTCTTGTGATAAATTCAGTAAAGACAATGGTTGGACATGGGGACTCTAGGAGAAATGTTGAAATCAAAAAGCAAGAAAGTTTTCCTTAAAAGGACTGAATCTTATAGAAATGAAAAATATCTGGGTCAAAACAGGAAAACAAATCCTCAGTGATAAGGAAAAGAACAGGGACTGCTTGGGAAGGAACACAAGAGAACATCCTGGAAGTGAGTGAAGGACCAAGGAGCGAGCCCAGCCTGTGTGGCTCAGTGGCTGAGTGCCAACCTATCAACCAGGAGATGATGGTTCCATTCCTGGTCAGGGCACATGCCAGTCTTGTGGGCTCGATTATTCCCTTGCGGGGCATGCAGGAGGCAGCTGATCAATGATTCTCTCTCATCGTTGATGTTTCTATCCCTCCCTTCCTCTCTGAGATCAATAAAAATATATTTTAAATTAAGAAAAAAAAAGACCAAGGAGCGATGGCACTGATAAAACCCTAATTTTTCAAAAGTTAAAAATTTTCTAAATGAACATCCTTAACTTATTTACTCTGCTAGACTATAAGCACCCTTAGTTTGAGTCCTTTACATTTCTCTCTCTTTTTTTTTTATCCTCTATAGCACATAGATGTTCAATAAACATCTGGTGAAACAGGGAAAGATGGATGGTACAGAATCTAGAGATTGTCAGTGGTCGGCAAACTGCGGCTCACAAGCCACAGTTTGCCACTCTGTTGACTAATGAATTTGCCGACCACTGACCTAGATTTTTTATTCCAATAATTACAGGCTATTGTTGTTCCTTGTGATTAAGCCCCTATCCCAGTGGTTGGCAAACTCATTAGTCAACAGAGCGGCAAACCGAGGCTTGTGAACCGCAGTTTGCCAACCACTGACCTAGATAATACCTGCTCATGGGACAGGCACAGCAGGGAAGCAGAACTCACCGGCCTGTGACCACTAATTGTGTTCAGCTGTCAGAGAAAGGCCAGGAAGTGGCAGTACTAGTTCCGAGGATAAAAAAAAGGGGAAAGGCAAAGATAGACTCACAAGGGGACTTTCTCCTCTGAAGTGAGGCTGAACACCACCTTCCCCAGGACCACGGCACCACTGTTCACGCCAGGCTGCAGTGCACTCAGCGGCTTGAGCTCCAGGGTCACCTTCTGCCCAGAGGCTGACTGGTAGTGCCCATCACCACAAGGGCCTAGATGGGCTGGGCGCAAGCTTCCCAGCATGCTCTGCAACTTTTTGGTCTTCACCTTTCCCTGCCAAGGAAGGGGAAATACAGTAGATTAGAAGCTAGGAACTAGTCACTCCCCTGGAGAGTCTAGTCCTTCCCTCCCACCTACCACTACCATAGGGTCACTAGTACCAAAGCCTATTCTAGTCTTATTTTACTGATGTACAGCAGAATATAAAGAAGTAGGATTCAGCCTTTAGACATCTTTACCTTGCTCTCAAGGAGGCTGGTTAATCTATTCAGGAATTCCAGGAGTTGTTGCTCTCGCTGTTGGGGCTCTGGCCAGGCAGGGTCCAGCACTGCAGCTCGAGAGAAGCCATCCAGGGCCTCCCCATAATTCTCCTCGTATTTATGTAACTGCATAAGAAGTAACCCAAAACCTCCCAATTATAAATATTTTTAACACAAACTATGCTGGGGGAAGTAATGGCATAATCGATTAGAAACCTAATAAACCGTTTTCCTACCCAGTTTTTTTCCGGAGCTACAATGAACATCCTGAAGAGATGGTAACACCTTCACATCCTTTTACCTGACCACGGTAATCACAACCCCAAAGATGGAGTCATTTCAAAGAGCCCAACTTCCAAACACTAAAATAGTTAAGAGTTGGGTCATTCTATTTCTAAAAGCATTTCAGAAGAGTCTTATAAGCTGCCCCCTATTCCCTATGGACCCTCCCACCCCCTCACCCCTTTTCCTTTCCCTCCAGTGATGCCACCACCTACTGAAGTTAAACTGAGCGAGTTCTTCCTAGAAATAATTTTACTGTTACTTTTCTCTTGCAGTCTGTACCCAACCTTGTTCCTATGAATCCTCAGTTACCCTCACAGGCTAAGACCGAAATTTGTTTGACTTTCAGATGACCTCCACCCCACAGCCACAGGTCTTACCGTTGCCCTGTTCAGATGGAGATCAGGATTGCTGGAGGCTGTCCTGTCAACCTTCTCCTGCAGCCGGATAAAAAGATCATGAGTGGATCCTGTCTGTCTTACGGATGGCCATGCCCAGTATGTCCTAAACTCCTCTCCCTGAAAATATTCAAGTTTCTTTCTTGTCAAGTGTTACCTATACCCACACTGATTTATAGTCATTGTTTGTGTGGTACGTTACACAGCCACTGAAACCTCACGATGCTAGGGGTTTTGCATGTGTGTGAAACTTTAAAAATGATTATAATTTATCTATACAATAGTATAGAGGAGAAGACATGTGTGAAAGCACTGTCATAAAAAAAATTTCAATAGTGAGATGACGGTATAAATGAGGAAAGCCTAGGAAAGAAATTATGTCGATTTAATGTTTTTCCTCTGCCCAGAAGCCCAGCTCCAGACACAAGCAGAATCATGTTGTATGTCCTCTTAAAAAACACACTGAAAGTAAAATCTGATTCTCTAATGTAAATAGATGGCCAGAAACCACATGACAGTGCAGACAAATGCGCTGTGAAGAAACTGCTGATGACATTTATGGCTATGTTCATTTTGTTTTTTTGTGTTTTTTTTAATCCTCACCCAAGGATTTATTGATTTGACAGAGAAAGAAGCATAGACACAAGAACACTGATCAATTGCTTTCTGTATAAACTCCGACCAGGGATCAAACCTGCAATCTAGGTATGTGTCCTGACCAGGAATCCACAACCTTTTGGTGTAAGAGACAATGCTCCAACCAACTAAGCTACCCAGCCAGGGCTTATTTTATTTATTTTTATTTTTTTAAACTCTATTCATTGCCTGGCAAGAATGAGCCATTGCAAAAGCACAAACAGCAGGAATTAAAATTGTTTAAATGCTTGGTTCAAATATGTTTTAAAATGCAAGTTTGGGTGAAGAAATGAAGAGTTAAAAGTAAGTCTTTAGCAGAATCCAAATATAAAATTTTAAAGGAAGTACATACAACCATAAACATTATTCTTTAAAATATAAACATTAACCAAATTAAGAAATTAGAGTAAAAAAGAATTCCTCTGCCTAAAAGTTCCCTGACTGAAAAAAGGACAGACCTTAACTTGCAAATATAAATATAAGGTAGTATTCTTTACTCTGCCATACAGAGCAAAATAAGTAACGGCAAGTTAAAAAGCAATTCTGTGTCAAGAGAAGCAAGAAAGCAAACGAGCCCTAGCCAGTTTGGCTCAGTGGATAGAGCACTGGCCTTCGGATTGAAAGGCCCTGGGTTCAACTCCGGTCAAGGGCACATGCCCACATTGCGGGCTCAATCCCCAGTGTGGGGCATGCAGAAAGCAGCTGATCGATGAATCTCTCTCATCACTGATGTTTCTATCTCTCTCTCCCATGCTCTCTGAAATCAATAAAAATATATTTAAAAGGAAAAAAGAAAGCAAATAAAGAAAGGTGAGTATAAGGCCTAAACAGAAAGTGCTCAGAAGACCAATGTGAAGCTTTCAATGAGCAACCAGGCAGTCAAGGCCTGAAGAAACCCCAGTGCAGGTGATTACTGATTAAACATGGCCTGAATGCCTAAGCAAAGCACAAGCTCTAGGGCAATAGTTCCTAGGAAGTGATGCTGTTTTCTACTTTAGCCTGTGGGAAATCAAAGCCATAGTATGTAATGGTCAATGTGGGGATAGCACTTAATGTATACTTAAGATTTAGGTTTAATTTTTCTTAAAACACACGCACAAATTTAATAAGCATTATTTTAATACTAGAGGCCCGATGCATGAA
The DNA here is from genome assembly GCF_964339955.1 of Pipistrellus hanaki. Classification (NCBI taxonomy): domain Eukaryota; kingdom Metazoa; phylum Chordata; class Mammalia; order Chiroptera; family Vespertilionidae; genus Pipistrellus; species Pipistrellus hanaki. Next base: position 69,854,622 of record NC_140503.1, read on the forward strand.
ATTCATGCAAGGGGCTCGGCCCTCACAGCCCCAGCTTCGTATGGAAGGACATCCAGTCTAATTAGCATATTATGCTTTTATTACTATAGATTTTTTTTCCCATTTAAAAAAGATAAACATGCCGAAACCGGTTTGGCTCAATGGATAGAGCGTCGGCTTGGGGACTGAAGGGTCCCGGGTTCCTTGTACCTTGGTTGCGGGCACATCCCCAGTAGGGGGTGTGCAAGAGGCAACTGATCGATGACTCTCTCTCATCGATGTTTCTAACTCTGTATCTCTCTCCCTTCCTCTCTGTACAAAATCAATAAAATATATTAAAAGAAAAAATAAATAAAATAAAAAAGATAAACATGCCGAAACTGGTTTGGCTCAGTGGATAGAGCGTCGGCCTGCAGACTGAAGGGTCCCAGGTTCAATTCTGGTCAAGGGCATGTACGTTGGTTGCAGGCACATCCCCAGTAGGGGGTGTGCAGGAGGCAGCTAATCAATGTTTCTCTCTCATCGATGTTTCTAACTATCTATTCCTCTTCTTCCTTCCTCTCTGTAAAAATTCAATAAAATATATTTTTTAAAAAAAGATGAACATGTTGGCATGGGTTCTGTGATTTGGATACAGGCCTCTAAAAAGTCTAGACAGCTCGAGGAGCTATCTAGCACTAAGGCACCACACTGCAAGTGGTTTCTAATACTCAGGGGATAAGCAGAAAGGTCGCCTCTGTAGACACAGCTTTGCAAAGCCACACACATCGGATGCCAGCTAGCAGTGCCCATCCTGCTTGCTAAGAGCCACAAGGAAGACTGAACACCACTCTTGCTTCTGCCTCTATTCATCTGGCCAGGGCGGCCGTAAATACTTACTGCTTGGGCGTAGGCACTGAGGGCTTGCTGGGAGATCTTAGGGTTCTGGCCAGTATTGAAGTAAAGAGAAAGGTATGCATTCCCCAGAATATCTGGAAAAGAGACACAGGGATTACATTATGCATGTGAGGAACTTGAAAGTCACCACTTCATCATAATAAAAAAAAAAAGTTGAAGAAATAAAAAATCACAACTCTTCTTGGATTCATTACAGAGGGGACAACACCAGGCAAACCACTGCCCCCAAAACTGGAGCAACAGACAGGTGAATACAGGGAATTGTGGTGTAACAGAATAGAAGCTCACAAGCTGCCACAGGAAACAGTCCTGGAGTATGAGAACCTGAACTGTTAACTCATGAATTACTGGAGGCTCAGCATGCACAAGTCTAGGAGTTAAAAATGCAGGGGTCTCAGCCATAAGGGGAGCCCCATAATATTTTGAGATCCACCTCCAGGAGCTAACCAGATTCCCAGAGGTATCAGTGAAAAAAATCCTCTCCTGCTTTTAGCAGAGGGAGTGAAAAAGGAACATTCTAAAATATGCTAGAGCACTATGTTCTTTTTTTCTTTTCTTTTTTTAATATATTTCTTTATTGATTTCAGAGAGGACTGGAGAGGGAGAGAGAGAGAGAAACATCAATAATGAGAATCACTGATCCACTGCCTCCTGCATGCTCCCCATTGGGGATCAAGCCCACAACCTGGGCATGTGCCCTTGACAAGAATCGAACCCGGGACCCTTCAGTCCACAGGCCAATTCTCTATCCACAGAGCCAAACTGGCTAGGGCAGAGCACTCTGTTCTTAACAAAAGTAAACAAGGAGGGCCCTCAGGAGAAACTAGTTAACCAGAATCTAACCAACCTAAAGAAGGGAAATACCCAAACCATCCCACTCTTAGCCATCCTGCCCCACCTAACAGAAGAAAAAAAAAAAAAGAAAAAAAAAGCAATGAAACAGTGGTGGAGCATTTATTTCAGAGCCAGCATTTAAGATAAGATCTGTTTGCCCTACCCAGTTTGGCTCAGTGGATAGAGTGTCAGCCTGTGAACTGAAGGGTCCCAGGCTCGATTCTGGTCAAGGGCACATGCCCAGGATATGGGCTCAATCCCCAGTAGGGAGCATGCATGAGGCAGCCAATCAATGATTCTCTTTCATCACTGATGTTTCTAGTTCTCTCTCTCCCTCTCCCTTCCTCTCTGAAATCAATAAAAATACATTTTTTAAAAGAAAGATATGGTGTTAGCCAGTTTGGCTCAGTAGACAGAGTGCCGGCCTGCAGACCAAAGTGTTCCAGGTTCAATTCCAGTCAAGGGCACGTACCTCTTTTGCAGGCTCCTCCCTGGCCCGGGTCCTGGTCAGGGTGCATACAAGAGGCAACCAATCGATGTTTTTCTCACATCAATGTTTCTCTCTGTCTTCCCCTTTCTCTTTCACTCTCTCTAAAATCAATGGAAAAATATCCTCGGGTGAGGAAATAAACAAACAAACAAACATACAAATAAATAAAATCTCACAAAAGAAATATAATATTTAAAAATAAAAAAGATACGACCTGTTTTGATCACCCTGAAAAGTCTATGAGAAAGCCTGGCACAGCCCTGTCAGAGTGGCTCAGTTGGTAGAGAATTAACCTGAGCACTGAAGGGTTACTGGTTCAATTCCCAGACAGAGCACATAACCCGGGTTGTGGGTTTGATCCCCAGTTGGGAGCATACTGAAGACATCCGGCCAATGAATGTTTCTCTCTCTCTTTCTCTCCACCTTCGACTCTCTAAGCATGTCCTCAAGTGAATTTTTTTTTTTTTTTTAAAAGCCTGACACAAACTACTGATGACACTATATTTAGTACACCCCAAGTACCGCTGGGATAAAGAGGCAAACACAGACCTAAAGGAGAAAGGTGAACAGCCCTGTCTTGCTTATGTGGAAACATAAAACTCCTCTCTTGAATGAAAAGCTTCAAGAGTTCGTGGAATAGTGGTTCAACAAAACACCTTTCGGGCTTCGTCAAAACAAAGATGCCCTGGCTTCACAGTCAGAGGCAGACTCTACAAGTGGGCTCCAGATGACTCTGTGTGTGGCCATGGTTGAGAACCACTGCTCTAAAACTGGGTGGAGATGTCTGAGAGCACTCACACCAGGAGCGGCCATCGTGGACATCCATCTGCACAGCCAGTTTGGCCTGCCGGACACTGTCCATGACGTGGCGAGAATGCTCATCTCCAGAGTCGGTCCGCAGCTGGCGAAGCACCATCGACAGGTTCTGAAGGGAGACTTTGTTCTTGCACTGCAAATGGAGAAGACACATACTCAACCTTCCTGACTCCAGTTCCCCTTTCCAGGTCTATTCTATCCCCATCTGCTTCTGAATCTGTTTTGTCATCAGGGGTTCTGGTCAAGACGGCAGCGTAAGTAAACACAGTACTCGTCACTTCCCACAACCACATCAAAATTACAACTATTGTACAATACAGAACCACCACCCTCCAAAACCACCTGAAATCTAGCTGAATGGAAGTCCTACAACTGGGAACTAAAGAAGAAGCACATCGAGACTTCGTAGCCCAAGCACATCATGGTAGGAGGGCAGAGACTTGGGATGGAATCACAGAACCAGCTGTTCCACACACACATGTTGCAATTTAAAATCAGGAGAGATATCATGGCTGCAGAGGTTTCCTTGAGGAGTGAGGGGTCCCAGCCCCACACCAGCCAAGGGTTCCAGTGCTTAGAAGGGAAGTCCCCACAACTTCTGTTTATAAAAAACAGAGGAGATTGTGGCTGAATGACAGGGAAAGCTGTAGGAGTCCCAGGCAGTTCTTCTTAAAGGGATTGCACATGGACTTACTCAGACTCACTCCCTTCCTACGAGCTCCAGCACTAGAGCAGCAGCTTGAAAGGAACCTGGGACATTTGGGGAGGGAACTAATTTGCCTAGAATCAGAGCAAAAGCTGGAGGGGCAGCTTTCTCCCAGACAGAAGTGCTGGCAGAGGCCAGTGTTCCTTTGATGAACCCTCCCCTCTGCACAGAGCCAATCGGCAGATGCCAAATCTGAATCTCCATCAACCTGGCTCACTCTTTTTGCCCTGCCGTGGTGATTCCCTGGGACCCCTCCCACTCCCTACTTGCAGGTTCATCCAAGCCATTTCCAGTGGCCTTTCATACAACTGGTCTCCCTTGCCTCATGTTTCAGTCTTTCTTAAAATTTCTCAAACAAGCAGAAACTGGCCTCAGCATGCCCCCTACCTCTCCGTAAGTGGCCCCAGGCAAAGCACTAGCAGCAGCACACTTTGGTTCACAGCTTGGCCTTTCCTGGGCACCTCCAAGCCCAACACAAGCAGCAGCCATCTGCAGATTGCTTTGTAGCTCATGCTGCGTGGCCCCAGGCAGGGCACAGGCAGTGGCTAACATTGCACCTCCCAGGAGGCTCCAGAGCCAGTGTACCTGGTGGTCAGCTTCAACCACGCCAGATTACAACCCCACCACCTCCACAAGTGATACCCTCAAGGGGCAGACTTGGTGAGCACCAAAGCCCCACTGAAGCAAGCTGGCTCCTGCACAGCAGCTCTTCCACTATAGTTGCAGCCAATCCTCGCAACCGACTGACCCGGGGTCAATCCCTCCCAGTGTCACAAACATCAATCAAGGTTCAATAGGGCAGTGCACACAGCTCACACAGGGCACATCTGGAATGCCCAACTCATATCTGAGGAGGCTGAGCTACTGGACTCTAGAGGACACCTACCTCACAAGGCGACTCTACCAAGTCCAAGAGACATAGCAGATCTACCTCATACATAAATCTATCTTGTCATCTTAATTCTTATTGCCATGTGTATCTTAGACCCACATCTACAAGGACCAGCTTGGTTGATAACTTTTCATCTACCCCTGAACCTGACCCCAACATCATCTTCCTTTTTCAGTCCCCTATCCCTGGTTTCCTCATTAAGGTCTGTTCCCCCTCCCTTCCTCCTTAATGATTCTTTTCTCCTAGTTCCAATATGGTTCTACTCTGGCATTCATATCCTAGGGAAGTGCAGAGAACCAAAGCAATCCCATCTGTGTCTTCTGAGGGGACAGTGGTCAGCTCACATGGGTGAGGGCTCCTGAGAAGCAGGTGTGGGCAGCTGCAACATCCCCTTTCTTCCAGTACACCTCCCCCAGCTGGTTCCAGGCTTCCACCAGCTCGGGCTCCAACTTCACAGCCTTTGACAAGAGCTCCTCAGCCTTAGGGCTATAGTCAGGAGTCACATTCAGTGTCTTCCCAGTTAGCATCAGAACCTGTGCTTTGCCCTGGACAGAACCTAGGAGAAAGGGAAAAAGATACAGGAAAGTGGAAAAGACCAGGCAGTCTTATAGATAAGACCAGAACACTTTCTCTCAAGGAATAATCCCATGTCAGCTCTAGAAATAAAACATCTGAGGAAAATCTGTATGAACAAACCCCTTATTGAAAGCCTGCCATAGGAAGAGGACTATGGTATATAACCAGGTAACAAAGAAAGCACTATCCCTACCTTTGAGGGGCTTATAATCTAGTGGAGAGGACAAAGCAAATATGTGAAAAATTAAGTACTTCCTGGACGGTGTGGCTCAGAGACTGACCCATGAACCAAGAGATCACTGGTTGGATTCCCAGTCATTGCACATGCTCAGGTTGCAGGCCCCATTCCCAGTAGGGGGCATGCAGGAAGCAGCCAATTAATGATGTTTCTCTCTCTATCCCTCTCCGTTCTGTGCCCCCCCTCCTCCCCCTCTCAAGTAAATAAATAAATATTAGTCAAAACTTGTGCATACAACCAGTGAATGGGCTTTAAAAGGTAAAAAGGGGGGGAAAAGACCCTCCAGGTAGCCGAAACTGGTTTGGCTCAGTGGCTAGAGCATCGGCCTGCGGACTGAAGGGTCCCAGGTTCGATTCCAGTCAAGGGCATGTACCTTGGTTACGGGCACATCCCCAGTGGGGATTGTGCAGGAAGCAGCTGATGGATATTTCTCTCTCATCAATGTTCTAGCTCTCTATCCCTCTCCCTTCCTCTCTGTAAAAAAAAAAAAAAAAAATCAATAAAATATATTTTAAAAACCCCAGGTAGGAAAATGATGTAAACAAAAAAAGGCATAAAACATGTGGCACGTTCATGAGAGAATACATGATCCAACCTGAATGAAACAAAAACTTCCTCTGTAAGCATGCAGTTAGAGATGAGGGGCGGGAGAGTCAGAAAATGGAGACTTAAATACCAGGTTAAGGGGTTTAGAGTTCACACATTCAATAGTAGCAATCTTTGAAGACACTTGAGCAAAGAGGCAGATAAAAGGATAAAATTGAATGCTTTAAATAATACTTTAGAAAGATAATGGCCACAGTCATTAAGTAAGTTCATTTGGAAGTAAAAAGTTAGAGGCATAAAGGTCAGTTAAGAAGATCACTGTAATAGTTCAAGCCACAATTACGTTATTTTATTTCATGGCATTTACTATAATCAAACTTTAGGAAAATTAGAGGACTGCAAGGTTGCCATCCTGCAAGGGGTAATATTTTGTTGTCCCATGCTGTAGCAGCCACAAATAGGATACCCAAAAGTACACAGCAAGAGAAAACCCTACACATGTCAGTGATGGGCAAAGGGCTGCATGCACGTTTGGAACTCATACCCATTACTTCCTTCATCTGCTGCAGGGTCTTCTCCATCTCCTCCCGCACATCCTGTTGCTTCCTCCCAGCATCCTCAACACTGTGTGTATCGAAATAGCAGTCTCGAAATGAGTAGAGTTGGTCCACCAGTTCCTAGGAAGCACAAGGATGGTTTGATTATGTGGAGAGAACACCAGACAAGACTTAACTGAATGAATTAAAGAACAGTCCCCACCTCTAACAAATAGTACTTATGTCCTGTACTTAATTTAAAAGCCTACCAGAACAAAGAGAATAAACCAGCACCCTGTGTATCCGTGCTTTTCAAATTTCATTGTGTATATCATTTCCAGGACCCGGCCTGCAGAGATTCTGATTTTAGTAAGTTTAGCAAAATTCAAAATACTGCATTTTAACAAGCATTCTAGATGACTGTAATAAAAATAGTCCGTGAAACACACTTTGAAAAATACACTTTTCCCTTGTACCCTAAGATGTCTATAAGAATGAAATCAAAGCTTGCCACCATTCCTGTGGATGACAACATCATTATTGCTTTCTTCTCCTCTATTCCATATTATACACACACACACACACACACACACACACACACACACACACGAGTGGCCGATTATTATGCGTTGAGAGATAATAATAATCTGGCTACTCAGTGTGTGTGTGTGTGTGTATGTGTGTGTGTGTGTGTGTTTAGAGAGAGATCCATGCACACAAACATATACACACTAATAATATTTCAGCCAGTCATACTAGAATATAAAGTTCAGTTAATCCAAGTCGACTGGAAGTAAAGCTCACATTCAAAAAAGTGTTTATCATATAAATCTGCTCAAAAACCAACAACAAAATCTCACCAATGTTTAACTTTTTGCATAAAAGCCTTTAAGCAAGTTACAAGCCTGTCACAGGTCTAATGTTTAAATTACAAGCTGTTTTATAACACACACACAAAACTGATTCTCTGTGATTTAAGAAAAAATTCTTGGGTCATTAAAAGAAAAATAAAGAGTCTAGTCAGGGAGTTAGCTCCTACCTACCTACCTACCTACCTAGGACAAAACACAAGTCCTATTCAAAACTGCAGTCTCTTGTGGACTGGGTGGAGTCTGGTCCCCTCTGCATCAGACCCATTAAGTACAGAGTAACAAAACCATTAAGTACTAAAAGGAGTAACCAGGACACATGCGGGGCAAGCCATTGCCGTGATTACTGCCAATTTCAAAGCAGAGAAGTGAGAAACGGCCTTTGTGGGGATCAAAACAGCTCCTGGAAATCTGCCATAAACATGTGTACGCTATTTGTTATGGGTGAATCGAGGAGGGGGAAAAAGCTTCCTAAGAACGTGCATGAATAAAGTTAGGAGCAACGAATCATCTCCCGTGCAGGACTGACACTGCCAGGTCCGCGCCCTCCCCGGGCCCGGAGGCTCCCGGCCCGCGGCGCGGCCCCTCCGGAGGTTGTTATAGTAACCGCACCACGCGCGCGGCGTCCGGAGCGGCCAAGGCATTCGCAGGTACCGCATAAACTGGGGTCCCTGCTTCTCCCCGGTAACAAAAGCGCATCCAGGTTTTACCCTACAGCCCACCTGCAATTTCTGCAAGATCTGTTTGCCTTCTTCCTCTTCATCAGCCATCGTTTCCTGGACGCTCTCGGCTACTCCGCCCCCAACTTTATAACCAGAGAGACTCATACCTACGCTCAGCATGGAGCCACAGCGACATCTAGGGCGCTGGAGGCTTGCCTGCACCTAAGTAGAGAAGCTGGTTTCTAGGGAAGAGTATGGCTCCAAACCAACTTAACCCAATATCTCAAGATCAAAGGAGATGGTCTGTAATCACAATACAGTTCATAAACTTCATTTCCAAAAAACCAGAAACAATCTGTTCTCAGCTAATTGCATGTACTGTATGTTTTTGTCTCACTTTTTCCTACTTATTTATGCCCAGATTATAATACTCCCAAAAAGAAGACAGGTTGAGTGTAGATGCCTGTGTTACAAATTTAAAATTTGAAGGAAATGTAGTACAACTTTACAGTGATTTTTTACGTATGAGGAATTTATCATTTTGAACACACTATCCTAATAAATCTACTACATTTGAGGTAGTATGGAAGCCATCACTAATATACTACTACTAGAGGCCTGGTGCACGAAATTCTAGCACTCGGGGGTGGGGAGGTCCCTCAGCCAAGCCTGTGCCCTCTTACAGTTCCGCAGCCTTTGGGGGGATGTCCAACACACAGCTTAGGCCCACTCCTTGCCAGCTGTGAGCACGGCTCAGAGCTTCTGGCTGAGCAGCGCTCCCCCTGTGGGAGAGCACTGACCACCAGGGAGCAGCTCCTGCATTGAGCTTCTGCCCCCTAGTGGTCAGTGTGCATCATAGTGATTGGTCATTCCACTGTTTGGTATATTTGCACATTAGCCTATTATTGTATAGGATATTAGTGCACAAATAATGCTTGATAGACTATATATCCAGGATACATAAGAGACAATAAATGTCTCTGAAGAAGGAAATAGGGGAACAGAGAGTTGTTGTTAGGCAAAGAAAATTTCACTATGTACACTTTTGAATTTATTGTTATGAACATGTATTAGTTACTGAAAAATAAGCATAATCTTTAAATTCAAATATTACTTACTTCTACATAGACTCTCTGAAAGAGACACAAGAGACCTGCAACAATAACTGTTTCCAAAAGGGGACTCAGTTGCTGGAAAACAAGTGCCTTTTCTGTACCTTTTGAGTTTATACCATGTGAATATATTCAACTTTTCAATAATAAGTAACTATTTTTAAAGTTGCGTGTAATAGTCTTAACAAAGTTTCTCTTTACTTTTTAGTTTTAATTATAGCTTACCTGTACTCCAGATTGATTCTGTGAATCTATAGGAAGAAACAAAAGTTCAAGGAAGAGCTTGGCTGGCTTGGCTCAGTGATTGAGTGTGGACCCATGAACCAGGAGGTCATGATCCAATTCCTGGTCAGGGCACATGCCTGGGTTGTGGACTTGATCCCTAGTGGGGAGCACGTAGGGGGCAGCTGATCAATGATTTTCTGGCATCCATGTTTCTACCTTTCTCTCTCTCTCTCTCTCTCTCTCTCTCTCTCTCTCTCTCTCTCTCTCTCCATTACTAAAATCCTAGAAACAATCTGTTTCTAAAATCAATTTTAAATTTTTAAAACTATTTTAATTAATATAACCTCTTGAGATTAATATCATATTGTAAGTATTCTATGATAGAAGTGCATTACTAAATAAGTAAACCCAAACCCTAGCCAATTTGGCTCAGTGGATAGAATGTCAACCTCAGACTGAAGGGTCCCAGGTTTGATTCCGGTCAAGGGCACATGCCTAGATTGCAAGCTCAATCTCCAGTAGGAGGAGTGCAGGAGGCAGCCAATCAATGATTCCCTTTCATCACTGATGTTTCTATCTCTCTCTCCCTCTCGCTTCTTCTCTAAAATCAATAAAAATATATTTAATAAAAATATAATAAATAAACCCAAGACAACAGCTGACAAAACAATAAAGAAGGAATAATTTTATTTTTAAATAAATGGCATAAAAAAACTTTACAAAATAACTTTAACAATGTAAATTATTTTTAAATAGAAATAAGAACTGATCATATGTACATAAAATTGTATTCTCATTCACTGAATGAGCACATACATTCCAAACAAGTTAATACAAGAGCAAATATACAAATATATAAGAATAAATGTATACACCCAAATAACAAACTATAGGCATACATTACCATTTCCTGACACCTAAATCTTCTCATAAATATACTGGAAAATATAGCAAAATATCAATATAAAGGAACATGCATATACATATATGCATAGATACCAAATTCCAAAATGGCATGTATATGGCATGTATATAACATAGGTGCTTTTATACATAAGCATAAACATATAACTCAGTCAGAAACACCCAGACAGAAACAAATTGTGATCTACAAAGCACCCTATAATATTATAACCTTCCTACTACTGGTAAAAACTCAACAGTTCACAATGAAATTGAGTTTAATAAAATGCTCATGCTTTAAATAATGAACACAGAAAAAAGAACCAGTCTCTAAAGCCACTCCTCATTGCTATTCAATTTCTTAAAAATTGAATATGTGAAGACAACTTCAAAATTTAGTAGCAGAGGGAGGTTGGTGGCTCTTATCTAGAATAAAGATTATTTGATAAATGAAATCACTGGAAGTGTACAGAGAAACATTTTGTAAAGTTCATTAAATTCTTTTTACTTTAAAGGCCCTGCTAGAGACTTGCTGCTGCTCTAATTCACGACTTGGAGATGCAAAACTAAAAAAGTTGTTGCTGGGTTCAGGTGCTGTGGGAGAACCCATAAAAAATGGTCTGAACTGAAAGTCTCCGTCTCCACCACCCTGGTTTTGAACTGGTGTCCTGTCCAAAGGAAACTTGGGTTTGTTCCCTAGGGGGGAAAGAAGGCGAAAACTTAAGCATCTATTTACTTACAAATCTTTAAAACCAAAAAGACAAAAGTCATTCAATAAATATTTTAACCGAACTCAATTCATACAAAACAAATAAAATATAAACCTAATGTTAAGATAGAAAAAGGACCATGATGGTCCCCATCCTTCCCCCTGACCACAGTATATATTATACTTTCTTCTGTGATGCAATTTCCAATTACAGCCATGACCTCATCACCAAAAGTAATTTGACACAATGAAATACATTTTTAGCCTTGGCTGGTGTGACTCAGTTGGTTAAAACATTGTCCTGTGCACCAAAAGTTCATGGATTTGATTCCCGGAGGGCACATACCTAGGTTGTGGGTTCAATCCCCACTCATTAGGGCATTTATAGGAAGCAACTAATCGATGTCTTTCTCTCTCTCTGTCTTTCCTTCCCTCTCTCCCTCCCTTTCTCCCTCCCCCCTCTCTCTCTCTAAAAATCAATTTACCAAATAATAAAATAAATAAATGGCAGCTAATACTACTATTACTGCAACTAAATAGCGTTTCATTTAAAGTAGCAATTTGTGAGATTTTATTTTGAAGATATTTACTTTCTGTTCAAATTGAAGCTGTAACTTAAACATAAACAAATATAATAAATAAAAAAATAATGATGAATCATATACAGAATGAGACATGGATGAAGAATCTACAGCCTATCACCATTCTCGGCCTTTGGAGTCTTTACTGACTACTTGGAGCCATGCAGAACACAATGTGAAAAATCAGTGATTTAAAGAACAAATATTAGATAATGATATGTCCTTCCTTACCTAATGGGAAGCCAAAAATACCAGGATTGGAAATCATGGATGGTTCAAGGTTACCTTCTTGATTAGCAATAGTGATGTTTCGTAGCCTAAGGCTATCATAGAGGCCTTGGAGCTTTTGATACTGCCGATTTCGCTCCATAAGTTTCTCAGAGATGTCACTGAACTTTTTCTTGTATTCTTCTAGTACTTTCTTCATTGAGGTGACCTCCCCTTTCATAGAGGTCAATTCTACATCCTTGCTCTGTATTTGCTGAGTATATATCTTCTCCATCTGCTTCATATGGCCCTCAGCTTTGCTGAATTTGTATTCTTGATAGAGACGCTCCTGATGTACCTGTCCCAAGAGAGGAGAAAAAAAGATTTTTAAGGTAATAAATATAAAACTTACCGGTATATATTGTAAAATTTTACAAATGCAAAAACAAAAGAAAGATGCTTATCCTGGGGTATTATTAACATTTAGAACCATGTTAAGAAGTAATCAGGGTGGACAACAGGATGATTATTATTATGTCACTAAATACATTTTAAAAAATCTGGAGGAATACTATCACACCATTACCATTACACCAACAAAAGAAGTAAGCATTTGTCTAACTTTTACAAATGACATGTAGTCCAAACTTTTTAGGAAATATAACCCGCCATAGCCTGTTTGACACAGTGGATAGAGCATTGGCCTGCAGACTGAAGGGACCCCAGGTTCGAATCAGGTCAAGGGCACATGCCTGGGTTCCAGGCTTGATCCCCAGTAGGGGGCAAGTAGGAAGCAGCTGATCAATGGTTCTCTTTCATCATTGATGTTTCTCTCTCTCCTCCTCCTCCTCCTCCTCCTCCTCCTCCTCCTTCTCTCCCCCCCCCCCTCTCTCTCTCTCTCTCTCTCTCTCTCTCCCTCCCCCTTCCTCTCTAAAATAAATAGAAATATATTTTTAAAAGAAACATAATCCTATGTTTTAAGTAAATCATAGTACAAAGAACAGATTATAAAGTAGCCCAAAATTATTCCTGCCTCTTGGTATTTATATTCCCTCCTTGAGTGTGTATGGGAGACCTGTGACTAAAACACAGAAAGAAATTACAAGATGTTGGGGGGTGGGATGAGGGCATGCAACAGTACGAGGTAGGGGAGGCTGGGGGAAGATCAATGGGAGAAAAAAAGAGATATATGTACTACTATATGTAATACTTTAAACAATAAAATAAAAATAAAATTGCAAGATGTCACTTCATGAGTACACTACATAAGAATATGAAATCTGTCTTGTTAGCACATTCTCTCTTGTTGGCTTTGTGAAAGCATGCAGCCATTCTGGTAAGGCCAAAGCATATAACTGAGAGCAAACTCTGGATAACAGCCAGCAAAATACTTAGGTCACAATGAATCTACTCATAGATTTTACACCTTTCACAAAATTAACTCAAAATGGATCACAGACCTGAATGTAAAACATAAAACTATAAAATTCCTACAAGGTAACATAGGAGAAAATCTAAATGACCTTGGGTTTTGTGGTAACTTTTCATATACAACACCAAAGATACAACGTATGAAAAAAATTGATAAGCTAGACTTCATTAAAATTAAAATCTTCTGCTCTGTAAAAGACAATGTCAAGAGAATAAAAGATAAGCCAAAGACTAATCTATATATATATAAAAACCTAAGCAACTGAATGACCAAACGACCGAATGACTGGTTGACCAGTCGCTGTGAAGTGCACTGATCATCAGGGGAAGACACTCAACACAGGAGCTGCCTCCTGGTGGTCAGTGCACTCCCACAGCCAATCTCTGGCAGGAGGCCAACCTCTCTTGGCCCCTCACCTCCCTAGCCAGCCCCAATCAACCCTGATGGGGCAGGCCAGCCAACCTCCCATGGCCCCTCCCCCCATCCGGCCAACCTCCCAATGGCCCGATTGGGACTGGGCAAGATATTCCAATTGTCCCCGATCACCAGCCAGGCCAAGGGACCCCCATCCATGCACAAATTTGTGCACCAAGCTTCTAGTAGAAAATATTTGCAAAAGACATATCCTGTAAAAGACTGTTATCCAAAATATACAAAGAATTATTAAAACTCAATAATAAGAGCACAGACTATCCAATTAAGAGGCACAGATGGCAAATAAGAAAATGAAGATACTACACATATGTCATCAGATAAATGAAAATTAAAACAGTAATGAGATACCACTACATACCTATTAGAATGGCCAAAATCCAGAATACTGAGAACACCAAATGCTTATAAGGAACTCTCATCCATTGCTAATAGGAATGCAAAATGTTACAGCCACTTTGGAAGACAATTTGGCAGTTTCTTACAAAACTAAATCTACTCTTACCAATCCAACAATCATGCTCCTTGGTATTTATCCAAAGGAGTAGAAACTTATGTCCTATACAAAAACGTTTACAGGAGCTTTATTCATAATTACCAAAACTTGAAAGCAACTAAAATGTTCTAATGTAGATGAATGAGTAAATAAGCTATGGTGCAATGGAAAATAATTCAAAACTAAAAAGATATGAACTGTCATACTATGGCAAAGCATGGAAGAAACTTAAATGCATATTACTAAGCAAAAAAAAAAAAAAAGCTGATCTGAAAAGGCTATCAACTTCACGATTCCAGTTTTATGACAGTTTGGAAAAGGCAAAACTATGGAGACAGTCAAGAGATCAGTGGTTGAGGGTAAGAAGGGATGAACAATCCTAGCCAATTTGGCTCAGTGGATAGACCATCAGCCTTTGGACCAAAGGGTCCCAGATTTGATTCTGGTCAGAGGCATGTACCTTGGTTGCAGGCTCCTCCCCCAGCCTGAGCCCTGGTAGAGCTCATGCAGGAGGCAACCAATCCATGTACTTCTCTCACATCAATGTTTCTCTCAGGGTTTCCCCTCTCTTTTCCACTCTCTCTAAAAATCAATGGAAAAATATCATTGGGCAAGGATTAACAACAACAAGAAAAAAAAAAGGGATGAATAGGTGGTACATGGAGGATTTTTAGGGCAGTGAATCTACTCTGTATGATACTATCATAGTGAGATACATGTCATTATATATTTGTCCTAACTCACAGAATGTATAACACAAAGAGAGAACCTTAATGTAAATTATAAACTTTGGATGATAAGTGATATGTCAATGTAGGCCAGAAAATCTTTGAACCTTCTTAATTTCTCAATTTTGCTATTAATCTGACACTGCTAAAAAAAAAAAAAAAAAAAAAAAAAAAAAAAAAATCCTGGCCAGGTGGCTCAGGTAATTGAAGTATTGTCCCATACACCAAAAAGTTGGTGCGTGCAGGAGGCAACCAATCGATGTGTCTCTCTGACATCGATGTTTCCCTGTTTCCCTTCCCTTCTACTAAAAATCAATGGAAAAATATCCTCGGGTGCCTGCCTGGTGTGGCTCAGTGGCTGAGCATTGAACCATGATCCCTAGATAGCCAATCAATGATGCTTTCTCATAATTGATGTTTCTAGCTCTCTCCCCCTCTCTCTACCTCTCTGAAATCAATAAAAAGATTTCTTAAAAAGAAAAATATCGTTGGGTGAGAATTAACAAAAAACAATATATATATTTTTTAAATACTGCAATTTAAAAAACATTGAAATTAATTTATCTGTCTTTAGGAATTTAATCTTAGCAAATAATTAAAAACATGAATATGATGTTAATAATGCTCATCAAAGCATTTTTAATAGCTTGCAAATAAATTATGATACAATGTAACCATTAAAATTATAATTACAGGTTACTGGGGAATAAACCTCCCTTTAATATGTAAAAAAATATATATAATTACATAATGCTTACTTTAAAAATATTTAATAAAATATTCATAATAAGCATAAAATATCGTCGACTTTTAACTGGCCACAAAAACAGTATGTGTGGCATTATCCTTTTTTTGTAAAGACAAAAATATATATTTATATATAAAATACATATTTATATACATAAAAGTAGTAATGCACAAAATACCAACAATAATTATCTCTGAGTGATGGAATTATATTTTTTTAATTTTTCTTTCTTTTGGATTTTCAAAAATAAACATATTACTTTTAAAGAAAAAAAAAAACCTATTAAAAAGAAAGTTTTCCATACATTCATAAAAAAAGGTACAAACACAAGTGAAGAAAAAACATTAGAAACTTCTACATATACCTCAAATCATACTCTCCAAAGAAAAGCCTAAGCACTAACCTGGTATGTCCAGAAGGCCAGTGCTCGGGAGCTAATGTCCAACACAATCTCTGGTCGAAGTCCTGCCAGTACCATGGCTTTATATTCCTCTGATGGACTGAGTTCTGTACGGACAATATCTAGTTTTCCAGAAAGGGTACTGTTGCAAGCAGGGCAAATAGCTGGTGAACGACTGAACTCACCACTGCCATGCTGATCACAGAAAATGTGAGAGCAGGCTGTGACCCATGCATAACCAGAGAGTTTGATGCGACACTTTCGATAATTACAAAGCAGCATGTCGTCACACAAAGACATAATATATAGTGAGGTCCCAGATCCTGCAATGAATCCTAATAAGCAGTAAATAAAAAGGCCAAATAAATCAAATTGCAGTGAAAATGAAATAACAAATAAACCGTGTTTTAATTTTATAATAATGTACATTTATGTTTTTGCATTTATTAGTTAATAAATTGTGTTTATTTTAATCACTTAACCATATTAACGGTGCTTCTTTGTGCAAGCCACTACGAAGGCCTTGAAAAAACATTTAATGAAAGCTAAGACACAAGTGGTTCCAAATTTTAGTAAAATAAAAAATAATATGTACATGGAGGGAAAGTTTACAAAGTACAAATAAAAAAAAAATGCTTTTTGTCATTCCTTAACACATAAATAAAAAATTCCAATTTATTACCCATTCTTAGTTTGCTAGGATATTTTAGTATTACTTCTCACACTTGGTAGATATAAAGGTCCAGGAACTGATTTCAGCCATTCTTTAGTGCAAAGTACTTTAAGGTTGTTCATATATGCTGATTTTTCAGATTCTTTACTTACAGAGTAGTAGTAACCTGATATTATATGGAAACTAACCTAATTCATCTAAATAATTGACCATTATGAAGCAGGAAAAGGCTGTGTAAAGGCTGATATTTTCATCACGAGATTAACATTCACCGGTTATTTTAAATACTATTCAATGCTGTGCTTCTATTTAAAACATCTGTGAAACTAAATATACTCTTAAGTTACTTTTCAATATAGTGTTCACTCTTATTGGGATTTTGCTAACCCGCACAGGGCAGCAATCTTCTGGATATACTAAAATAAGTCATATATTGCAAAAATTATAATAATGATAACCAATTAGACACCAAGAAAAAATTGTTCAGCCGAAACCGGTTTGGCTCAGTGGATAGAGCGTCAGCCTGTGGACTGAAGGGTCCCGGGTTCAATTCCAGTCAAGGGCATGTACCTTGCTTGCGAGCACATCCCCAGTGAGGGGTGTGCAAGAGGCTGCTGATCGATGTTTCTCTCTCATCAATGTTTCTAACTTTCTATCTCTCTCTCTTCCTCTCTGTAAAAAAATCAATAAAATATATATATTTGTAAAAATGTTCACATTCCTCCAGTAACAAATTCTGTCAAGAATGTTGCACTAGGCCCTTGCCGGTTTGGCTCAGTGGTTAGGGCATGGCCACCCCACACCCCGCCCCCCACCCTCAAGGGTCCCGGTCGGATTCTGGTCAAGGCCACGTGCCCGTTGCAGGCTCCATCCAGCCCCAGTCCAGGGTGCGGGGGAGGCCACCAATCTCTCCCCTCCCAGTCTCTCTAGTAATCAATGGGAAAATATTAACAAAAAACACGTTGCATTAGTCACAGGGTCGACAAGGAGACACCTTTATCCAAGTCTCCACGGGTATACTTGGGGCCCCGGCGTCCTTGAGGCCTATTTCGCCCCCGCAGGGTAATGGGCACAGCGGAAGCAGAAGCGCTGGAGACAGTTTTGAAGCTGAGAACGTTCTCGAAGAGCGAGAGGTACAGGTAATACCAACTAACCCACGAGGTGGGGAAGAGCCAATTTAGTGAGCCGTACGGTTATCACGGGCCACGTTTTTGAGATTTGGATACACAGAAACATCACTCTGAAATTCTTGGCCCGCTCTCCGCGCTGGACACAGAAAATAATTCTAATGACATACCTCCCCGGAGGCGACACAGGAAAAGAAAAAAAAAAAAAAAAAGCGCGGGAAAACGAGGTTCTCTCCACCACGTCAGCCGCAAGAGAGCATTCGTTGCGCGCGTTGCCACTGCGTCTGAGAGCGCATGCGCAGCGTCGCCCAGAGCCTGCCGGGAGTTCCAGCCGCTCAGGATGCTGGGACCTGCCGCTGGGACACCCAGACTTGGGCCGCGCACCCACCAGGCATGCCTGTCTCAGGGGCTGTGAGGGCGCGAACCTCACGGAGCCTGGTCTAGGTTTCCGACTTGGGAGCCCCACATCATCGTGTCCTTTACTGCCCCCGCCCAGCCAGCAGTCTCTCCACCCCCCCTCCGCCCCCCCCCCCCCCCCCCCCCCGCCCCGAGCTTACAGGGGGTAACATTTGATGTCAGTCTCCTGAGGGTAAGAGCAGAGGAGGCAGCCTCTGAGTACACACAGGTGTTTATCCAGGAAAAATATGGAGAATGCCTACTGGGCAGCACAGGCTTTCTTAGTTTCAGAAAAGAAAAGAAAAATCCCCAAAATCGTGATACCTAAAACTGGACAGCTATCACCTACATATTGAGGTAGATTTTGCCTTTCATTATTTGTCCATCTTGAAATAGACTATTTCCAACTCTCACACATCCTCTATGTACGGTAGACTTACATAGAATTTTCCTTGGTTGAGAGTCAACATTATGTACATTCATTACAACGCTTTATGAAGCAATAAAATCAGGCACCACAGGTGTTTTTTTGTTTGTTTGTTTATTGGTTGGTTTGTTTGTTTTTGAGGTAATCTGCCTGTGTACTCTTCTGGATCTGCTTGTGATTTTTAAAAAGTGTATACCCGTTTGACCCTAATGTTTTTACCTGTTATTTTTTTTTCCTACTAACTGTATGTTTTTTTTGCTCAATGTGTGTATTAGAATTCATATTAAAAATTAAGCTGGGGAGGACTTGAGGGATCCTCCTTACATAAGACTTAACACACTTTTGTAGCCACCTTTCCAGATGATGTGACTGCAATGTGAATTTGTAACACACAATCCAATGAATTAGCAACAATATGGATACCAAGTCCTGCAAACCCTTTATGGGTTGTGAATGTTACTAAACCTTTCTCCTTCAAATACAATAAAAACCTATCCTAGTTTTTTTTTGTTTGTTTGTTTGTTTTTTTTTTTTTTTAATAAGTTTTTATTTTTTCATATTATTACAAATGTTCCTTCCCCCCCCCCCCCCCACCATTGCTCTCCTCCACCAGGTTCCCACCCCACCCTCTGCCCTTTCCCCTCTCCCCATTGTCCTCATCCATAGGTGCACAGTTTATGTTCAGTCTCTTCCCACGCCCGCCTCTCCCCTTTTCCCCAAGAATCGTCAGTTCACTCCCCTTCCATACCTCTGATTCTATTATATTCAACAGTTAATATTGTTCATCAGATTTTTTTAATTTCCTTGGTTTTTAGATTCACTTGTTGATAGTTACGTATTTGTTGTTCATAATTTTTATCTTTGTTTACTTTCTCTTCTGAAAGAATCCCCTTCAGCAATTCATATAATTCTGGTTTGGTGGTGATGAACTCCTTTAGCTTTTTTTTATTAGTGAAGCTCTTTATCTGGCCTTCGATTCTGAGTGATAGCTTTGCTGGGTAGCTTATTTTTGGCTGTAGGTTCTTGCTATTCATCACCTTGAATATTTCTTGCCATTCCCTTCTGGCCTGCATGGTTTCTGTTGAGAAGTCAGCTGACAATCGTATAGGTGCTCCTTTATAAGTTACTACCTTCTTTGCTCTTGCTTCTTTTAATATTCTCTCTTTATCTTTTGCTCTTGGAATTTTAATAATGATGTGTCTCGGTGTGGTCCTCTTTGGATTCCTTTTGTTTGGAGTTCTGTGCGCTTCCTGGACTTGTAAGTCAAATTCTTTCACCAGGTGGGGGAAGTTTTCTGTCACTATTTCTTTCAGTATGTTTTCGATATCTTGCTCTCTCTCATCTTCTGGAACCCCCATAATTCTGATGTTGGTTCGCTTGAAGTTGTCCCAGAGGTTACTTACATTATCTTCAATTTTCTGGATTCTCTTGCCTTCTAGCTTCTGTGGAGGAGTGTCTTCTGGCTCTTTATGTTCCAAATCTTTGACTTGATTCTTGCGATCTTCCCTTCTGTTTTTAGGACTCTGTATAATATTTTTTATTTCAGACAATGTATTCTTTATTTCTTGTTGATCCCTTATTAGTTCTTGTTGATCTCTTTTCATATCCTCATAGGCCTTATCCATCTTTTCTAGGAAATTCTTGAAAAACCTTATAAGCGTAGATTTGAACTCTATATCCAGACGCTTTTTGTCCTCCATTTCTTTCGTTTGTGATCTATTTTGTTGTCGCATTTCGCAGTTACAGATGGGACGGGGTTTCAGGGTGGAGCCTGCAGCTTTGGCTTCCGTCAGCCCCGCCCTATGCGGGTCCTTCAGTGCTCCCTGCCGGCGCCTCTGAGAGGTGCCCTCGATTTTCGCCTGCTGCCAAACAGTCCATGCTCTCCCCCAATGAGCCCGGCACTGGGGCTCAGTTCAGTTGGAAGTGGAGTTGGAGGCGGCGTTCACAGCAGTCTGGAGCCCCAGTCTCCCTCCCGTCAGGGCAATCCCGCGGCACAGCCGACCGGCCCTTCTCTGGGGGCAGTGTGCGCGCCTCCGGGACCTCCTTTCTTCGCTACCCCGGGGTTCCGACCCACAGCCCAGCTCCCTATGGCTGAGCCTGAGTCCCCGGGGTCTGGCCCAGAACGGGGGTTCAGAGCAGTTGGGGGCCCAGCACAGTCGGAGTTTCATCTCCTTTCCGCCAGGGAACGCCCGCCAGGCACTCGCCTCCCTCCTCTCCGGCTCCGTCCTCTCCGCGCGCCGCGTGTCTCCGTACCTTAGGTTTCTACAGCTCCTCCGCTCTTCCTTCTGGTTTTCTTCTTGCTTCTTGTTGTAGGATTTCCAGTCAGTCGACTTTCCTGTAGTTCTGGGTAATGTCCATTTTATATTTTAGTTGTATTTTATTAAAATTGTTGTGTGCGGCTGCGGCTAGTTGCCTACCCGAGCAGCCATCTTGGATTCTCTCCTATCCTAGTTTTTTTGTTCTGTTTTGTTTTGTTTTGTAAATCTGTAGTAACTAGAAAGGCTCATCTTGGCCTTTATATACATTTCCCATAATGTCTATCTTCTGAGAATTTACAGAGGTAACAATACTAGTGGCACAGATTGGATGGGGGGGGGGGGGGGGAATGTATCCCTTAACTTCTTTTTGGCAATGTGAGCCTTCTGAGCATTTTCTGGATTTGACTATGCCAAATGTAGAAATAAGTACAAAAGGACACAGTGTCATTTAAAGTTCTAAAACACAAAGCAATCAAATTCCACCAGCACAAGTACCTAACATTGTGATCCTAGCCATTACCTTTATTCCACAATATCCCTTCCTACTTCATTAAGATCATCCCAGATTCCCCAAACCTAGTGTCTGTCCCCTACACCATTTTCTTTCCAACTTCCAACCCATTTGGCTAAAAGCCTGTATGAGTTACTGTATTATTTCTCTGTGTTTATATATAGAGTGGCTAGGTAATTATAATCTCTGAACACATAATATGGCCACTCAGTGTATGTGTGATAAATTTGTGTGGAGATATGAGGCCCAGCGCATGAATTCATGCATGGATGGGGTCCAGCCAGCCTGGCCAGGGGGAGGAGATATGGGTGGTTGGCCAGCCTGCCTGCTGATATGATTTTCATATTAGCCTTTTATTATACAGGATATATACTAAGTAGCCAGATTATACATTCAGAGATAATAATCTGATCACTCAAGTGTATATATAGCATAGGAGCTACAAAGTCTTAATATTGCAGAAGTCTAGAACACCAAGAAGTAAACTGTTCTTGGTAGTATGTGACCTGTTCTCACAGCATAGATAAACCCTTCCCTGGCTTATTTCTAGGACGCTCTGGAGATGAGACCACTGAAATCAAGGCTGAGATACAGAGACCCATTCACCAAAGGTTTTTAAATAGTTTTTTTATTATTAAATATCAAGCATATAAAAATATATGAATGACCATCACTCAGCTTTAATAAACCAATCTTTTCTCACATTTGATATTTAAATGAACATGTTATATATAATTTTTGGCACCACTATGTACATCTCAACCCCATTTTCTTCCTACCTCTCCATTGGTAAAACTCAATTTTGGTGTTTCTCATTCTCATACATGTTTTTAGTATGTGTACACATGTCTTTGTTTTCATGATCTAAAATGACTATCTTTAGCACATCATCACTAGGTCATTTTAACTCATTTTTTAAATGTAGTCAATACAGTTTATATTAATAGCACAGTTAAATATTACACATACACCACCATTTATCCATATCCTAATGAACATAGGTTCCTAAGTTTTACAATAAAAAACAATACTGAAATGAACTTTCAGTACATGTCTTCTCGAGTACACAGGCCAAGAATTCCTATTGAATGTAACACGCAGAGACTGGATTAGTGTATAAGCATTTTCAAGAAATGTAGTTGTTGCCAAACCATTCTCTAAAATATAAGTTAAATTTCTTTGCCACCAGCAAAGATGAGATCCTCTTGTTCCAGACCCTTCGACATGTGAAAGTGTCAGGCTTTTTGTTTCAATGTTTGCCCATCTGATGGCAGTGAAATGGTATCTCACTGTTTTAATTTGTAACTTTTTGATTACTAGTGAGATTAAACATCTTTTCAAGGGCCCTCATCTGTGACTTGCCCACACATATTCTTTGATCATTTCCTTGATTTGTGGTATATGGAATCCTTTGTCACTTACATGGCACGCAAAGTTTGAATTTTACTATACACAAATCAATCATTCCTTTTGTGCTTATATCTATCCCAGTGTTATATTCTTTGCTTTTCTAGAATTTTAAAGTTTGAACTTTATTCCATTTTTCCTAACATAGAAGAGTCTGGATAAACTGACAGTACAATTTGTGCTTATATATCACCTATGCCACTTAATTACAGGTTATTTTCACCTTTCAAAAATGCTAGTTACAATGAAACTTAATTTTTAATAGATATTCTAAGAACCTATCAGCTATATTATAGTACTTTTCCCTCATTATCATTGAATATTAGACTGTTAGCATCATCTATAAAGAACAGGCTTCATATCCCAACAGGTTATTCTAGTTGCATACCATTTGTATGGTTCTAATATAAGCATGAGTATTAAATTATTTTCCAAACCACAGTGAAGTATAGCCAAATTCCAATATTTGGATGTGTATTTTACATATTTTTCATGTACTTTACATTCTCATGGATATAAGTACAATATATGGAGCAAAAAAATTCCCTGTACTGTAATTTAGCCAGAACAACTGAGAATATTTCAACATCTATATATATATATATATATAGAAGGCTAACATGCAAAGTGTCCCCTTGGGAGTTAGGTCACTTGCTATGACATATGCTGACCATCAGGAGGCAGCACAGAAAGGAAGGCTCCAGCTGGCAGCCAGGGAAGGAAGGCCAGGCCTAGGGACCCTACCCATGCACAAATTTCATACACCAGGCCTCTAGTTAAATATAAAGCAGAAATAATGACTTTAAAAAAAAAACACTTTATTTTCCCCCATCATCATTTATTCTCTTTATGCCCTCTTCCACCACCTCCCCCCAAAATTAGTGACTTTTTAACCATTCTTGACTGGTATGTGCAATTTAAACCAATGATAAATATCCAATGAGACTATAACTTGTTAATAACAGATTGCCTATTAGATATCAGTAAGCTTTTGTATATCTATTCCTCACATATATAGTTCTCACAGCCATTCTCTATTGCCTGTTAAAGGATCGAACATCATAATCAGATGTTAAGGTTTAGGTCCCGGCTGGGTTAGAGGGTCATTCTGATATGCCAAGGTTATGGGTTTGTTACCCAGTCAGGGCACATACAAGAATCAACCAATGAATTCATATATAAGTGGAACAGCAAATCGATGCCTCCCTCTCTAAAAATCAATAAGTAATTTTTATTTCAAAAAAAGGAAATTTTAAGTAGACTCACTGGTACCCAGAGAGTTTAATGCACACACACACACACATATATATATATATATATATATATATATATATATATATATATATAGTTTAACATCAGAGTCAAAATTAAGTCCCAGTTATTCTATTTAAATATCTTGCTGAAATCCCATTAAAATAGTTGCCATTTTCCAGGGATTAAAAAATAATAAAATTAATGGAAATTGATTCACTTAAAAATTTTTTTTGAGTATTTATTCTAGGCCGGGTGTTAAGGATAGGGAAGTTATCCTGCTTTCATGGAGTTTGCAATCTAGCAAAGAACCTAAGGATGATGAAGAAATATTTTACTCTTTCTTTTGTTTGCTGCCTCATGTTTTTAAGTTGATTCTATAAACCACTTTTGGTGAGAAGTCAGCTTCCATCTATACCTTCATACTGCAAAAGAAAAAACAATTTTTTTATTATTTCCTTGAATATGTGAACAATCACTCAGTAGAAAACTGAATAAACATTTAAAAATGCATGACTTAAGAATAGAATATTTCAGCAATTTACTAGAGCTCTTATATTTCAGCTTTACACTGGAGCCCCAGATAAGTATAATTAAAATACTATTACAATTAAAGATTTCTCTATAGATTATATCCTCATGTTTTAAAATTAATTTATGTTTTTTTTAATCACAGGTAAATTTTTTTAATCCAACATTACCACCTGGTTTGTAATTGTTTGACTCCGCAAAAATCAGAAGGCACTAATGGACAGCCAACCCATCCCATGGTGCTCTGAGTGAAGACAAGTCAGCTTAGATATATGATGGACTAAAATCCCACTACTTAAGGCTGCAAGCAGTGAGAGGAACAGCCATCAATTTATCTCCAACCATTTTTTATAAAATATATTTTATTGATTTTGTTACAGAGAGGAAGAGAGAGAAATAGTCAGAAACACTGATGGGAGAGAAACATCAATCAGCTGCCTCCTGCACACCTCCCACTAGGGATGTGCTTGCAACCAAGGTTAATGCCCTTGACTGGAATCGAACCTGGGACCCTTCAGTCTGCAAGCCAACGCTCTATCCACAGAGCCAAACCAGTTAGGGCTATCCAACTAATTTAACAAATATTTTAATAAATGGTCTAAGAAGTATTTATTAAAAACATCAAGTGATTCTTATAGGAATCACTACCTCTAAATTTTTATAGTCAGCCAAGAACTCAACAAACCATTAAATATCAATTAGTCCAGCTAGATAGGTAAAATGAGGAACTTGATAAAATAAATTAGTGGCAAAAACAATTAACTAAAGAAAATGTTGCCGAAGCCAGTTTGGCTCAGTGGTAGAGCGTCGGTCTGCGGACTGAAAGGTCCCGGTTCGATTCCGGTCAAGGGCATGTACCTTAGTTGTGGGTACATCCCCAGTAGGGGGTGTGCAAGAGGCAGCTGGTCGATGTTTCTCTCTCATCGATGTTTCTAGCTCTCTATCTCTCTCCCTTCCTTTCTGTAAAAAAATCAATAAAATATATATTTTTTTCAATAAAATATATTTAAAAAAGAAAAAAAAAAGAAAATGTTACTGGACCAATTATATAGGAATACATAGATTTTGCCTCCAATTCTAGAATTAAATTAGGCTTTAGGGTAAAAGATAATGAGAGATAGGCTAATTAGGAGATATAGATAAGCAGTGAACAAAGAATCTCCAACAACCTATTATGCAGATACTAGGGACCCAGTGCATGAATTCATGCACCTTGAAATGAGCTGTGTGCCTTGAGGCTGCAATGGGCCCATGAGTGGGTCTTGGCCCATCTTCTGCACTCCCGCCCAGCCCCCACTCACTGCAGTCCCAGTCCCCTGTTTCCTAGCAGCCCCGCTCCTGCCCCTGCTGCTCCCACTTGCACCCGCTCTCACTTGCACCTGCTTATACACGTGAAGGCAACTGGTTGTTCAACCATTCAGTCTACTAGTATTTGCATATTAGGGTTTCATATATATATTGAAAAGACATTTTCAGGTAATGCAAAGTCTAAGATAAATGTACACATGGGCACTGATAAAATATCCAGCATCAACTGAGCATTTACCATATGCTTAACAATGTTCTAAGCCCCACACCTATTATCTAATTTAATCTTCAAAGTCAAGTACTATTCCTTTGAGTCAGATACTAGATTATCTTCTTCTAAAATATAAAGACAGACACTGAGATATTGAGAAACTTGCCAAGGTTACATAGCTGGTTAAGTGATAGAAGGGTCTGAAGCTAATCTGACTCCAGAATCCATATATAACTACTATAATATGCTACCTCTCAACATCTTTAATTGACTTTTTTATAAAAAACTTAAACTTATAGCACCTTATCAGAACTAGCCTTGTCACAATGCTGAATTTTCAAAGATTCTTATGTATGTCAAAGCTTCTCAATTTCAGCATAATCCTTACCATAAAAGAAAAATGTTGTTGTCATCTATATTTTTTCCAGGATTTGTAGCATCCAAGAGTTTCAAGGCTGGAAAAGAAGTTTCTCTAAAGAAACTCAGATCTAGTTTTGGTCTCCTGAAATTTCGTTTCTGAAAAAGACATGGCCAAAAGCTAAAACAGTACTGTAAGAGCTGATATTAGTTTAAATTATTTGTAGTTCCTATTTTTCGCCCTTATGTGAACCCCCCTTTCCTTGCTGAAACATGCAGGCACAGGTTAAAAAAATAAATAAATAGAAGCCTGTCTTATATAGGTTGCTTAAAAGTAACTTTTTAAATTATATAGCACAATAATATAACAAAGTCAGAAAATACAGGTTAATAAGATCACCCATAGAACCCAATTCTAGAGACAACAATCCCTAGTATTTGAGTATATCCTTTCAGGTGATTTCTCAGTAAGTACATACAAATGTTTTAAACGGAAAAGGATTATATGTATTGCTCTGTAACTTGTTTTATTTTTATTTTTTTAATATATTTTATTGATTTTTCACAGAGAGGAAGAGAGAGGGATAGAGTTAGAGTTAGAAACATTGATCAGCTGCCTCCTGCACACCCCATACTGGGGATCAGCTGCCTCCTGCACACCTCCCACTAGGGATGTGCTTGCAACCAAGGTACATGCCCTTGACGGGAATCAAACCTGGGACCCTTCAGTCTGCAGGCCAACACTCTATCCACTGAGCCAAACCGGTTAGGGCTGTAACTTGTTTTTAACTTAATGTATTATAAATACCCTTCCATTTCAAGAAAGGTAATCCTGTGCCATAACTTTTAAATGACTGTATAATCTTGAATTATATGATTTGACAAAATTGATTTAACCAACACATGGATTCTCTTAATCTTACAGACTAGTAAAATAGTGATTAGTTAAAAACTACTAAGTGGTTGATGGAATTATATCAGTTACCAGTGCTTTTTCTCTACTGTTTGAATTTTTAGATTAAAAATTCCTTTAAGATTTTTTTAAATTGATATTTTACAGAGAGAGGGAAGAAGAGGAAGAGAGAGAAACATCAAGGTGAAAGGAAAACATTGATTGGCTGCTCCTGCACACCCCACACGTGGAATCGAGCCAGAAACCTGGGCTTGTGGCCTGACCAGAATCAAACTGACAGCCTTTCAGTACAGGGGATGACATCCAGCCAACTAATGAAAAATTCTTGGCCTTGTTTCTGTCTATCTCAGAGAGATTTTTTTTGTCAAAAGACCATATCACATTGAAATATTGTAGTTTCAAATTAATAAAGATTTAGGAATCACTTGGGATCATGAGATAAATCCCAGTAAGTATTCCAAGAATCAGAATTCAATTCCAGGTGTTAGCCCTAGCTTTAGTCTGCTCAGAGCATGTGTTTAATCAGGATAATCAGCTGAAACACGGACTTAACATGCATTTCATCATGGCAAACTGTAAATGACTGGTGAAGGGCAAACGAAAACCAGCTCCTTGTCCCTAAACCAGGAAACCCTGTTGAGGGTAGAACTAAGGCTTTTTCAACTACCAGCTTTCAGCTACTAAGAACACTGAGCCCCAAAACTTGCTGGGTGATTAGAAAACCAAATGAGGTAAAAATGAAGATTTTTCTTTCACACGTACCTCTGATGTCAGATCAATCCAGCTTGTATCTAGGATAAGGTTGAACTACAGGATCTATCAACTATCAGGCATCATCTCTGGAAAATTAAAAAATACACAAAGGTTACAATTACAAGATTTGAATGTATACCAGCCTACTCCACACCAAATCACACCCACATAGCATCAAGGAAAATTACATCCAGGAAAACTGCCCATTCTTTTACTTAAATCTCCATTCACTATTATAAATTGGCCCATCTATTTGCAGGATATCAAATGCTCAAACTCAGTATCAGATTAGGGCAAACTTCTAAACCAGCTCTGCTTTTTGTATAAATTTAAAAGTTTGGGTAAAACTATATAATAAGTTTAACCATCCCCTGAAAGTTTATAATAGTCAGCAGTCTCTCAATAAGAGAACAGGTATGCAAAACAAGAGCCGTGTGCTGGCTGAGAGCTTGGCAGTCATGGGAACAAATGCAGGAAGATGCCATAAAAATGACATGGTTACTGTCAGCATCTCCACTCTGTGTGTGTGTGACTGCAGAACATATATAACTAGTCATTAAATTTACAAAACTCCCTTTTAAAAAAATTTTTAAGGGAAGGAAAGCTAAGATTCAGGTAAATGAGAAGGTAACCCAAAATAGCTTTCCAAATCATGTTTCACTTTCATTTGAGCCAATATAGATTATATTTAGCCTTTACTATTGGGAAACTTTTTATCACAATAAACTTTCCCTTGACAAAGCAAAATTGAATTCCCATCACTTGGAGCCCAAGTTGGCCACAAGATGGCAATGTAAGAAACCCATTTCCTCTTCCAGAGCTTGAGTGTAATCTGAATTTTCAGGTGAAGCATACAGTAAGTTCATGGCTGCAAGCAACTTTCAGACTATTCACTATTCTTCACATCATTACTAACTAGAATATTTTTTCTCTTACATTTACTTTATTTAAAACTTATTAACTAAAAATATTTCAAGTATATTTTTACCATGTTCTTTTTTATACAGCAATCTAAAGATTTAAAACTTCATAACCTCAAAGACAATCTAATTGGGGAAATAAGATTCATGGAAATTAATGTCTATGGTAAGTACCAAATAAGTGGTAGAGACAATAAGTAATGTTAAGAATTACTGGGCAAGGAACACTTCATAAAGAAAAGGGTAGGTCTTGAATGAGCCTTAAAATTGCACTTAAAATTATACTGTATTATATATTTGAGAGTAGTTCTCCATCACAAGAAAAAAATTATAACTGGGTGTAGTGATGGATCCTAACCAGATGACCATTTTATTTTGCAATACATACAAATATCAAATCATGTTGTACACCTGAAGCTAATGTCACTTATATCTCAATTTTTAAGAACTGCACTGTCCAGTATGTTATTCCAAACAGCCATACAAATTAAAATTAAGTTAAAAGACAAAATTCTGCCGAAACTGGTTTGGTTCAATGGATAGACCCTCGGCTTGGGGACTGCAAGGTCCTGGGTTTGATTCCGGTCAAGGGCATGTACCTTGGTTGCGGGCATATCCCCAGTAGTGACTCTCTCTCATCGATGTTTCTAACTCTCTATCTCTCTCCCTTCTTCTCTGTACAAAATCAATAAAATAAAATATATTTTTAAAAAGAAGAAAATAATAAATTTTAAAAAAGACAAAATTCTTCATTTTTTTTAGTCACTTTTTAATTGTTTAATATCCACATATGTCCAATGGCTACCATATTGGACATTACAAATATAGAACATTTCTATCACAAAAAGTTCTGAACAGTAGTGCCTTGAAGGATAGGCATGACTAAAATAAGTTAATAAAACCATAGAAACAATTTTATCCAAACTTTACAACAACCCCATATTTATAAGAAAATTTTAGGCTCAGAGAAATTTAATAAATTTCCTAACACCACCTAGCTATTAAGAGCTAGGATTTAAATCCAGTTCTGTCAAAACTCCCTATTTTCACTTCAACATGAAATAAGCAAAGCTACAGATGATGGTTTGCTTTAGAATGTAATGACACATAATCAAAGTGTTGTTTTGTTTCTTTGTTGTCCTATAAAGACTTTATAATTATGTAAAATGTTTTCAGAACAGCCATATTTGAGATTAGCCAAGGAAATGTAGACAGAAAGGAAGACATAAAGTCAGAGGTTTCTATAGTTTTAATGTCTACCTCAGAACTCCATGATCCAAATAGATCTTACAGGAGAATAATTATAGATTTAAAGGTACAACTTCTATATTTGTCTCATTTCACAAAACCCATATTGGTCTTACCACATAGCACAAAACCTAGCACATAAATCCTAGTAAATGTGATTCCTTTCCCAAATTCCAGTCATGCTTCAGCAAGTGTCATTCTACCACATGAAAGCCACTTCACATTTACCGAGTATTTACCTAGCATAAAGTAAATATTTTGTAAATACCCCATAAACAATCTCATTTTGTTCCCTGTAAGAAGTGCTTCAAAGTACTGGAGCTCATGGCCAAAGGGTTCATTTTATATGTAAACAGACACTTTATGAGGCCTGATAAAAACTAAAAATTGTTAATAATCAACTAATGTTTCTTTGTAATTATATTGCCCCTCAATTTTACTCAGTGCCTACTAGCAATTTGGAATACTACAGTAACTCACAGAACCTCCTACCTTTTGAGGGGTTGTTTTCTTAAACAGAATGACATGCAGGAGAAAGGGCAAATAACATTGATTGACTATCTCTCACCCTGACTCAGGATGAGTTAGAAAACCTGGGCATGTGCCCTGACTGGGAATCCACTAGAAACCTTTTGGTGCACAGAATGATGCTCAACCAACTGAGCCACACCAGCCAGGGCCCTCCTATCTTTTTTTCATAGAAAAGAGACATATACATGTGACAGAGAACACTGAGAGTTGAAGTACCTACCTTTATGGTCCTGTCAGCCTATAACCATTCCTGCTGAGAATGTCCAAATCCAAGTCCACTTGTTTAGGGGGTCTGCAGCAGATGTAGCAGGCTTCAAATAACATTTCTGGGCTGGTACCAGGGTGCTGAAGACCCAGGTCTTTCTTCTCCGGTGGATCTCATTTTTAGCCTGAAGCAAAGGAAAATAAATGGGTTGCTTGGCATAGTTCTCCTTTAGAGCTAGCTCTATAGGGCACTACTCTCAGAACAGACTCCCAAGTGTTTTGTTTTATTGAATTCAGAGAGGAAGGGTGACGGAGAGACATAAACATCAATGATGAGAATCATC
The DNA here is from genome assembly GCF_964339955.1 of Pipistrellus hanaki. Taxonomy (NCBI): domain Eukaryota; kingdom Metazoa; phylum Chordata; class Mammalia; order Chiroptera; family Vespertilionidae; genus Pipistrellus; species Pipistrellus hanaki. The sequence continues at coordinate 69,886,006 of NC_140503.1, forward strand.
AATTGGCTGCCTCCTGCATGTCATTCTGGGGATTGAACCCATAAGCCCGGCATGTGCCCCCACCAGCAATCAAACCATGACCTCCTGGTCATAGTTTGGTGCTGAACCACTGAGCCATGCTAGCTGGACAGACTGTTTTGTTCCCCTTGCACTGTCAGCTAATTTAGCCAAGAACAGTGATCGTTATAACCTCTCAGTGCAGGAGGTATGCACTCGGAGCATATCTATATATTTAAAAGCCTAAGCGACCATTGCAACCAAACGGACAGCTAAACAGGCTGCATGGGGTGACCAGGCCAGCAAGAGGGTTAGCGAGGGATGACCAAACGACCGAGCAGCAGGCTGCGTGGGGCAACCAGGCCTGCGGGAGGGAGGGGGAGAAGGCGCATGCGCAGCAGTTAGGGGCGATCAGGCAGGCAGGTGAGCAGTTAGGAGCCAATGGTCCCAGATTGTGACCTAACCTGGCAGTTGAATATCCCTCGAGAAGTCCCAGATTGAAGAGGGTGCAGGCAGGACTGAGGGATCCTCCTCCCAAGTGCCCACCTTCCCCCCATGCACGATTTCATGCACTGGGCCTCTAGTATGAAATAAAAGTGGTGAGGTCAGAAACATCACTAACTATGCAGTTTATCCCAAGTGACCACCATTTCACCCGGTCCCAGTGCTGGTGAAACAAATGAAAATATAAGATGGAGGGCTTTGGGTCAAAACAGCAAAAAGGAATAATTTGAGATCAGGATGCAAGTGTAAGTAAAGACCTTCTACTCCGTTAACTTGATATTTTATTTTATCCTTTGCCCATCTTGAATATATATAAAGCACTTTTCAGATATTACCTTTTTGCAAGTACTATGTCAACTCCATTTTACAAGTAATGCAAGCAAGGTTAGAGACTAAATGATAGGCAACTTAGCTTAGTGGTTGAGATAATGGATGTAAGTTAGACAGAACTGAATTTGAATCTTGGATCCCCTACATATTTTCTGAGATCTTGGGCAAATTATGCAATTTCCCCTAAGCCTCAGAATGCCCCCCCCCCTTTTTTTTTAAATATATTTTTATTGATTTCAGAGGAGAGGGAGAGATAAACATCAATGATGAGAATCATCAATCGGCTACTTCCTGCATATCTCCTACTGGAGATAGAGCCCACAACCAGGACATGTGCTCTGATCAGGAATCAACCATGACTCCTGGTTTACACTAGTAGGTCGACACTCAACTGAGCCACACTGGCCAGGCCTCAGATTACCTTTCTGTACAATGAGGACAAATACCACCTACCTCTTATAATTGTTGTGAAGAGTAAGTGAGGCAAAATATAAAATATTTTAATGTTTAATATGTTGTTTCTATTAACTGTCCAAACTCAACCATCTTAATGAATATAAATGCAGTTATTCTGCCTAAAAATTTCACTTTTCATAACAATCTTGAAGCCAAGAAAGTCACTAATATGCTCATAAGGTCCCTTCCAAATACAAGATTTGACATATTTTAAGAAAAAAATTTACTTCTTCCTTTTCTTCATTCCCTACTTAACAGTGAAGATTCCAATGTAGTCTATATAAAATTACTGAACAAAAGCATACTTCCATTGGAAAGAAACTAATTTTTCTCCCAATCAGCAAAGCCTAACTGGAAAACTAGATGTTTCACAAGACATGATCTTAGCCTTCTCTCAAGACTTTAAAAATGTACTCACATTCAAACCATCAGCATGGTGTTGCTTTTAATAGAAAATTCTTTATTGCTCAATCAAGATATTTATGATGGTGGTTTCTAGCCATCACTATGTGCACAAAATAAATATAACTAACAGTAAGCACACATAGAGTTCTTATAAACAAGTATATAGCAAAACCCAACTGAAATGTCTGATGTGACAACTGAGCTTTGTATAAGGCTATTCAATTTGGAGGAAACAACATTGTAAGCTACTTAAATGTCCAATGATAAAAGATTAAATAAATGATGGTTAGGCAAATACATTTGATTACTATGTAACCATTATAAAGAATGCAGTCACTCTATATTTAGTCATTTGGAAATCTTAAGTTGGAAAAGGTACATGGTGGTGTATGCATATAGAAGAGGGGAGGGAAAGTACATATATCTGCTTATATCTGCATCAAATATCTCAGGAAGAATACACAGGAAACTGCTAATATTGGGGAGGGGAATAAACTGGCTTAGGACTGCATTATATGTACTTTGATCCTTTTGAATTTTAAACGATGTGAATGTATTACCTATTCAAAAAATAACATTAATTTTGCCGAAACCGGTTTGGCTCAGTAGATAGAGTGTCGGACTGTGGACCGAAAGATCCCAGGTTCGATTCCGGTCAAGGGGCATGTGCCTTGGTTGCGGGCACACCCCCAGTGGGGGGGTGCAAGAGGCAGCTGATCGATGTGTCTCTCTCATCAACGTTTCTAGTTTTCTATCCCTCTCCCATCCTCTCTGTAAAAACTCAATAAAATATATTTTAAAAAATAAAAAATAAAAAAATAACATTAATTTAACAATGCTTGAGAATTATTAAAATTCCATACAGGTGTCTTTCTTACACCTTTTGCCTGTAAGGATAACAAACACATACATTTTATTCAAACTAATGTATATTAAAGAGAAAAATGGGAATCGGATGAAATTATATTAAAAGACACTAGGCAAAACATTTTATGAGAAAAAGATATACTAAAAAAAAATGTATCACTTACTTTTAAATTACCTAACATTTATTACACACCAATTAATGCCTGGCCTTTATATATTTTGATCCTCAAAAGCTGAGCCTCAGACTAAGTAGTGTCAGCTGGATATGTCAAGATTGTGAGTTCGATCCCTCGTCAGGGTACATACAAGAATGAACCAATGAGTGCAACAAAGAGCAACTGTGGTTTCCCTCCTTTCCTCTCTAAAATAATTAAAATTAAAATAAAATATAAGCTGATCCTCACTGACTCACAAAGGTCACTGGAATGGTAAAATGTGGCATAAATTTGATTTAGGCTTACATCAAGCTAGGCCCCTGATCTTTTTTAGTACATCTAAGCTTTTTAGGGCACCCTCCCCACAGTGAGGACATTAAAATCGGGACCTCTTTTGGAGCTCACTAAAATCATCGAACTTTAGAGTGTGTTGCTTAGTCTCACTAAAAAAACTGGAAGGCTTTGGGCAAAGACAACATCCACTGCAGCTCCCACAAACCCAGTTAGTACCTGGGCCCTGCAGACACAGAGGAATTAAAATGTACTGGTCTGAACTCCTCCTAAGATCTACCCTCTCAGCCAGGGAGATAACATTCAAACCAGCACTAGGCTAATATCAACACCTTTTTCTTCAAGTAAAATGAACCCAGATGTGTTCCAGGAACACATGCACTGTGTGCAGAAAGCCAAGTCTATTGTTGTAGGTCACCAGTCTTGGGAAGGCAGACAGACCCAGTACTACAGAAGCCCACGTGAAAACAAGCCAGGCAGAGCATTTCACTGCTTCCCATCTCCACCAGCCCAACTGAATCGCCTTATGCCTCACACACACTCTCCAATTCTGTCTTGAAATAAAGGCCTGCCACCAGGAGATGTGGCCCAAATGGAAGAGCTATTCAACCCAATTAGGGGACAAAATTAAGAGCACACTTACCAGTCTTTCACCTCCAGGAGAGAGAGAAAGTGGAGAGACAGGAAGTGGCTTTAAGAAGGGGCCTCAGTACCTGATTGGCTAGTGAGTTAAAGGCAGAAGCCCTCCTCTTCTACCTTAAAAGGTACTAAAATAACACAAACCCCTCCTTCACCAACTTATCTCTTAATGAGCCAATAATGCTACCTTAATTGTTTTAGGGTGAACTTTTTAAACCAAGTTTCCTTTTGAGTTAATGTAGGTATCACAAGCGAACACGGGCTAATTCGGGCTATTTATAAATATTCTTGCTTAGATGGGCCTACTACAATCAATTTTCATTCCTTTAGAATCAGAGGTGGGGAACGTTTTTTCTGCCAAGGACCACTTAGATATTTATAACATCACTCGCAGGCCATACAAAATTACCAACTTAAAAATTAACCTCCTGCTGAAACCGGTTTGGCTCAGTGGATAGAGCGTCGGCCTGATGACTGAAAGGTCCCAGATTCGATTCTGGTCAAAATTAACCTGCTGTATTTGGTCAAACATTTCATTAACTCACGCCTAATGCCTTGGCAGGGCAGACCAAATGATTTCGAGGGCCTTATGTGACTCAGAGGCCAGACGTTCCCCATCCCTACTTAGAATAATTTCCTATCCTTTGTGACGTCAACATGGTTAATTTATGCATGTTTATCATTCCAAACAATCTAAGTCTGTTCACCTTAGAACTTACCTTCAGGGAATATTTAAGTTAATAGGCTTAGCGGTTAAAACATGGATGGTTAAAGGCCTAGGCTTTGAAATAAAGTTTAGCTGTATAAGCAAACCTTGCTAAACTAACCCTTCCCTTTGCAGTTACTTTTTCATTATTTACTATCCCTAGTTCCTACACCTTAGACTTGTCAATTTTTTAAAAATTATTATTCTTTTAAATCATCCTGCGAGGCTATTTTTTTCATTGATTTTAGAGAGAGTGGGAGAGGGAAAGACAGAAACATCGATGTGAGAGAAACAAATCAATTGGTTGACTCCTGCACAAGCCCTGGCCAGGGCCCCAGCAGGGAGGAGCCTGCAACCAAGGTACGTGCCCTTCGCTGGAGTCAAACCCCGGACCCTTTGGTCTGCAGGCGATGCTCTATCCACTGAGCCAAATTGGCAGGGGCTGACTTGTCAATTCTTTACAAACTTATTATCCAGAAGGTATAAAAGGTTCCTGTTCTAGACACTTCTTTGGAGAAGTCTCCCACGTCCATATAAAACTTCAATAAAGTTTGTATGCTTTTCTCCTGTTAATCTGCCTTTGTTGGTTTAATTTTTAAGCCTAGCCAGGGACCCTAAAGGAATCAGGAAAACTTTTTTTTCTACCTTATAGCAGCAAATGAAAACCTCTACTTCAGGATGCACACAGATATTTCAGGATACTTTCTAGCTGCACAATCTGGAATAAATTTCTTAAAATCTCTGAGACTCCATTTTCTTCTCTGTAGCATGGTACCAGTAATATCTGTTGAGGACTTGTGAGAGCTTTAATACCAGTATCATAAATTGCAGACCAAAATTTGGATTTTTGCAGCTTGAACTCTGAAGTTGCTTGCAGAGCATAACTTTGTTCTTTTGGGCTCCGAAACTGTCTGCAGAGCCTTCGGTGCTGATTGTATTGTTTGTTAATAATACTCTCTGTACTACAATTGTGTGATCAAAGACAGCCTATTTATTCTACTGGCCTGGCTGAAACTAGGACTTGATACGTGCTTAATTATATATTACCCATTGTTCTCACCTCACAACCCCAACCCCGCCAGCTTGATCAAAGTCATCCAACCATTGAAAGTTCAGTTGCCCCCACCAATCAGAAAACAAGTGATGTAAATGTATGGTCTTATTTCCCCTAGCAACCCATTTCTTTGATCAACAGTTCCTTTGTAAACCTGGCCCTGTCCCCTCCATTTTGAACATATGCTTGGTTCATACTGAAGACTGACTACATGTCCCATTTTGCATATCGTTACCTAAATATATTCTCTAAATTTCTTTAGAAAGGTATCTCCAGATTTTTGTTTACACTATTTCCCTAACATATATACATATATATGGAAGAGTCTAGCATGACGACTAATCTGTAGTACACGCTCAATTTGTATCCTTCTTCCTTCCTTGCTCATTACCTATTCTTGTGACTAGAGGAGATGCAAAAGTAAGTAAATGCTTGCATGAATTTACTTATACTATTCTATTTGTCTATACATCATACAGTTCTTTCTGGATACAACTAAAGCAAAGGAAATCAATGCTTGCTGTTAATTTCATATGGTTATAAACCTACACTTACCCATGTTATTCTACTTTAGCACTAGCATAATTACTTGGCAAATTTTCTTCTCCAATGGAAGGTGCAGGGATCATTTGGAAATTCCAGAAGGATGATTATAGGGCTCTCTGAAATCACTGTGGGAAAACTACATTAGTTAAGAGCTTTAAAATACCAAGATAACATATATAGACAGAGATGAACAGACCCTATGTGTTTTAAGGATTGAAAAGGAAAGCTACCCAATCTCTAAATCGGATTCCTGGAGAGGGAAAGAAGAAAGACTGGGTTTCAAATGCTGAAATGAGCTGACTACAAACCTAGAGAGGGTATTAAACATGCGGTGCTTATTTGGGGTTGTGCTTAGCTCTAAACAAGTGGGATCATCTGCCCTCAGAAAACCTTGCTGACCTATACATTCTACTTGAACAAGATGATCATTCTAGCACCATAAGCCAATGCAACCACACCATATGACAGTGAATGAAACAGACTCTGTGTTTTGGAATGTGTTTGGGAGTCCATAGGCCTAAATAAATATTCTTAGACAATTCAGGGGAAGAGAGAGGTGTGTTCTTAGTAAGGTGTTGAAAAACAACAATCTCCCCACCCTCCACACACATCCTGAATTTGTGGGAGAAATCATTTTGATTACATATCTATAGTTATTTAATGATTATAGAGTATCACAGATTTATCCCATTATCCCCAATTCTTGATGGTACCATTATAAAGAAAAACAAAAGCAAAACTCCCCACCTCAAAACACCATTTCAGAAACCCCTTTCTTCCTCACTCTAATCACCTCCTATGACAGCTGCTCTTCATCTCTGCTGGTCCTGCACTTATATTTCTGTTCATCTCTTTTCCACTTCCATTCTTCCTTGGGACTTATCTCATTGCATATAATCCCTGACCTTGAGATTTCTGGGACCAATTTTAGGCTCCTTTGCTTTAATCACAATCCTTATTCGCCAGGCTTTTTGGCTAACTCCTTCTTTCTTCTCTGAACCTGTAATTCCTTCCCCTTCCCATCTTATCCCACCAGTACCTGTGCTGATATTTTATTTCTTTTTTCCCCCTTCATCAAAGACTGGGGATCTCCTGAAACCTGGCTACTATTTTGCTTTCCAAAAGTTCAACCAATTTGAGATGCCACAGCAATATGAGCAGTGCTGGTAAATCCATGGATATGGTATCTTGTTTTAATGTGCTTTATAAATTAAAAACACTCAAAAACCTTAAATACTTAATTACAATCACAAATTTAAAATATTAGATTTTTTTTTCTAATGATTTAAGCTCCTTGAAAAACAAAATTATACTAATTACAAGGCTAAGCAGTAAAGCTCACATTTACACTCCACAAATTGTGAGTGAAAAAGGGACATACACCTAACAAGCTCATGGGACCACAAGGCAGGCCTGACAAGCTCAGTGACCAAAAGTAACCACACAGGATGGTCTGATCAAGTTTCTAACTGAGCAGGTCATGGCAGGTAGTCATCCTAGGGCCTATAGCCTCCTAAGCAAAGGGCACTCTTTACCTTAAGTGAGCTCTGTCCATGGTTCTTAAGCATCTAGGACAGCAACCTTTGAAATGTCACAGTACTTTTCTTTTCCTACCCGTCAAAGTCACACCACAGGCATCGGACTCAAGGCCACCGGAGCATAGGACCACAGAACCCCTCACTGTTACCTTGTTCCCTGCATACTATCTCTATGTGCTGCGAATCTTAATTAACTATCCTGTACCCACCAAGGTAAAAGTGTTTTTCCATTTTGCCTTTTATCCAGTCCTGTTATAAGCTTCCTCCCATTCCCTTAATCTACCACCAGTGGATTTCATGTACCTTTTCTATGTCTTATCCTTTTATTCAAATGTATAAAATAAGCTGCAAAACTGCCATTCTCCAGAGAATCTGAGATCTTGCTCCCTGGCATATGCCATCAGTTTACCTTCAGTAAACGCATACAAATTTTCTACAGGTTTGGATGTTACTCACGTCAACAAAATACTTTTTAAATTTTTATTTCTTCTTTTTCCCTCTCCTCTACCTCCTCTGTTCCTCATGTTCCTTCTGCTCCTGCTATTTTTCTCTCATTTTATTTTATGTATTATAGGATTTCAGAAATTTTACTAGAAAGTATTTTTATACCTTTTGGGGACCCACATAAAAAAATAACTCATATATTCATAGGTTGCTTCAGCTGCCTGAAGTTGCATGATCTTATGTATGAACTAAATGATTTTTTTAAATATAGTTTATTTACTTTTCCACAGAGAGGAAGGAAGAAGGATAGAGAGCTAGAAACATCGATGAAAGAGAAACATCAACCAGCTGCCTCTTGCACAACCCCTACCGGGGATGTGCCTACAACCAAAGTACATGCCCCTGACTGGAATCGAACCTGGGACCTTTCAGTCCACAGACCGACGCTCTACCGCTGAGCCAAACCGGTTTCGGCTATACTAAATGATTCTTTATCTGGACATTGGTGGTAGTTGCTTAGTCAGATATGATACAAAGCCATACAACCGGTCATTAGGAAGACTCCCTATTTTAAAGACCTATTTGTTTAATCTTGGCTTCATAAATTCCCACTTACCACAGGTTTTACTTTTTGAAATGTGAACACTTTCCCAGTAATAATATATCTATATTTTAGTTTAATAATCAATTTTCCTGTCATTTTAATATGTTGTTCAAGAGTACAGATAAAAGAGAAATTTAAATAAATCTTAGGAATACCACATCAAAATCAGTAATACTACTTAAAATGTTCACTTATTTGGATATGAAATCTTGATTGGCACAGTTAATTCTTCTCTTTAGTTATACTTATTTTGATTAATTTATCATTTTTGTTAATATTTTTAAATTTATTATGACTATTATAAGCATACAGAAAAACAGGAAAAAGCACATTTAATTCAACTTTTAAACTCTGCAGCTTTCCTTTGGGCTTTGTCTCAAATTCTTTCATTTTCTTTATTAAGAATAATCAAATATGTTATTTTCCTGTTTTCTTTTATTTTCTAAATAAAACCTAAAAAAAATATCAATCACTTTGTTATGGCCTGAATTGTGCACCCTCCCCCCCTCAAATGCATATGTTGAAGTTTTAACATCCAGTACTGTGTTTGACTTTAAAGAAGTAATTAAAGTGCAATAGGTCATGTAAGTGGGCCCTAATCCAGTATCACTAGTGTCCTTACAAAAAAGAGGAGACTAGGACACAGACACACACAAAGGAAAGACCATGCATGGAAAAATACAGGAAGAAGAAAGCCATCTACCATCCAAGGAAAGAGATCTTGGGGGGGCGGGGGGAATCAACTCCGCTGACACCTTTATCTTGGATTTCTTTCTAGCCTTTAGGTAAAGGTAAGTGAGATGGCATATTTCTGTTGTTTGAGCCACCCACTTATTTATGACAGCCCTAGCAAACAAATACACTGTAACATTTAATAAGTCTCTGAAATTTTTCTAAAGATCGATTTTCACAGATGTAAAATGAGTATAATACTAGTCTACGCTATAGGGACGTTGTGAGAATTAATATAGTAAGCATTAAGTACTCTAGCTGTTATCCTCATGAAGGTTAAATGAATTTATTCACAAAACGCAACAAAACGCAACAATTTTTTTTCCCCAAGATTCCAACTCTGTGCTGCAAAAGAGGACGGGGGGAGAGTAGTCTGAATTGGGTTATGAGGCCCCCTGGCGGAGTGCCTCACCTCAGCCATTGAACTCACTTGGCCGGCCGTGAGTCTGTTCCAAGCTCCGCTTGAGGAGGCATCCGCCAGGCCCCTCCCGGGGGCGGGGTCCGTGGCATCTCCTGCCCATTCTGCCCTCGCGCGGAGACCCGTTCTCTGGGAACTCACCTCCCCGCAGCTCAGGGAGGGCCCTGTTAGGGCCGCTCTTGGCCCCAGTCTCAGACCTTCCCAGGGGACATGGGGTAGAGTGACGAGGTGCACTCAGCGTGTAGCCCCACCAATGAGCTTCCCTCCGCCCTGAAGAAGGGAGCCTCACACGGCGGCTATATAAGGCCCCCTGCCCTGTAGGCCTTTCACAGTTAGGGCGACTTCCCACAACACATAGCGACATGCAAATGTGGATGGGCGTGCCTCCCCGGTCCCTGCCGGCCACTTCTCTCCGGGACGCGCGCTCGCGCCGAGTGTTCCCGCCTTTTGACTCCAGCGGAGCGAATCCGGGGAGCGGGCGGATGACGTCAAGAGTGCGGCTCCATGGCGGCGCGGCGGCGGCTGAGGGGGACCAGCGGCTGCCTTCGGGCGTCAGGTTCGGAGATCATTGTTGGGGGGCGCAATGCTGGGGGGCGGGAAGTGGGGAACGGAACGGCGCCTCCTACTCTGGGCCCTCCCCCTTTCGTCGTCCCCGCTCCTGCTCTTCGCTGCCAAACTAGTTTTGATCATAAAGGTACAGGATTTCGTTTAATTATAGAATTGTGGGCCTAACAAAGTGCCAGCTCTATTGGATATCTCTCTAATGCCATCCGACCAACACAAATTTAATTGTAAGATGCATTATTGTTTTATGTAACAGTAAGAACGGAAAAACGCTTCCTGTTAAAACATGATTCATGGTTTATACGCCATTCACGGTAGGATGCGAATCTCAGAGTTGGTTGTTGATCTTTATTCTCTGTGCTACATATTCTTAAGTGCATGGTCCCGTCCAGCAGGTTCGGTATTATTGTCATCCTGTGGGTTTTGCATTTGGGGCAACTGATGGGATAGCTTCTGCAAAGTTCCACAGCTGAGAGACAGCTGGGCTCAGCGCCACACAGACTCACTCCAAAGGGCTTTACTACACGCTATCTCATTCCAACACAGGTATTTTAGTGATAGGCATTGGGGGTAACAAGTAAACAGAACCGATAAGCAAGCCTTCAGACGCATGACTCAGCCTGTGAACTCAGAGCCCCATGGCTCCCTTTTACTTTATTAATTTTTTTTTTTTTTCAAATTATTAATTTTTTTTTTAACAACTGCTAGTCAATTATTTAAGAGGTAGATTTAAGCATCGGCAGTTGTGACTCAACCTTGACACCTGGCTCAATACTGATGGCAGTATCCTGCTCAACAATCTCAGAAGGGCTGTGCAAGTCTGTGAGTCCCCTGTGGATCCTCACCTGAAACCATCCCAAATCTTAGAATTCCTCCCACACGGAATTTTTCTTGTGATTCTCAGGGTTTTGGTAGGTATCTCAACCGGTCCTTTCACCTTGAGATTCTTTCCTTGCACTTCTGATCAAGTCAGCACACTCCTTCTCCTAAGACGTTCCCTTGGGGCTGGTTATGAAGCACAGCCGCCTCTGGTTCCACGGGTGCCTTTGTGGAATCTTTAAAAGCCACGGCTGTGGTGGGGTTTCCTGACTGACTTCTTGGAGCCAATAGTGGTGATAAGGAGCAGGGTTGGGCAGGATGGTGCTCTGGTGCAGCTGCAAAGAGGCTTTTATGTTACTTTTTGATTTGGCCAGAAGAGCAATTTCAGAAGCGATTTGCTCAGACTGTAATCAACAGTTGTCATTATTTCTTTGTAACCTTACAAAACCATCCTAAACCATTCCCTTAAAAAGGCGGCGCTTTTTCAAAGTAGGATTATATTCACTGTACACTCATTCTTTGTTTTGCTTCTCTGTCTGCCCATTCTTGCCCTTAGCTTCTAAAGCATCAAATGAAACCGACAATACAGAAGACTCTCCTCCTGCCAAGAAAACTCGAAGATGCCAGAGGCAGGAGGTGAAAAAGGAACCTGTGCCTGGAGGAAAGGCTGATAAGGACCGAACAGAAGACAAGCAAGGTCAGCCTCCTATGGGAGGCCAGGGAGGACATGGGCCAGCCAGAGGGCTCTGGGAGGGGTAAATGTGGAGGGTGTTCTATTCTTTCAACTCTCATTTCTCCAAGGCACAATAACTTTCTATCTTTTGAGCTTACTATATCTTAGAACCTTCAGTTTCATGATTAAAAAAAAAAAATACATTTTATTGATTTTTTTACAGAGAGGAAGAGAGAGGGATAGAGTTAGAAATATCAATGAACTGCCTCCTGCACCCCCCTACCAGGGATGTACCCACAACCAGGGTACATGCCCTTGAATGGAATCGAACCTGGGACCCTTCAGTCTGCAGGCTGATGATCTATCCACTGAGACAAACTGGTTAGGGCCAGTTTCATGATTTGAAACAGATTGAGGCTTGGGCAGATCAGGATTGCTTGGGAAGGACAAAGTTAATTATGAAAAGTTTCTTTCTAACCAGTTTGATTCCCATACAAGTAGACATAGTACATGCCTGTCTTTCCTCAGAGTCTGTGAAGACCTTGCTGTTAAAGGGCAAAGCTCCCGTGGACCCAGAGTGCACCCTAAAGGTGGGGAAGGTGAGAGACTCCTCAACCCATTGATTTCTCAGAGAGCAGTGTTCTATTGTTATTGGGATTCTCACAGGAACATTGCTAGTCTTTATTTCACAAATCCTCACTAAAATATTACTAGTGATTCATTTTCTGCAAGGCTACATGATGGGAGTGGTGGTGTTAAGGATTAATAATCAGGTTATTAATAAATCAACCTGATTAACTTATGGAGCCGTCATCAGCTTTCCATACATCATTCTTTTTCAGTTAGAAAATTATATAATTGTTGCCGAAACCTGTTTGGCTCAATGGATAGAGCGTCGGCTTGGGGACTGAAGGGACCCGGATTCGATTCTGGTCAAGGGCATGTACCTTGGTTGCGGGCATATCCCCAGTAGGGGGTGTGCAAGAGGCAGCTGGTCGATGACTGACTCTCATCGATGTTTCTAGTTCTCTATCTCTCTCCCTTCCTCTCTGTACAAAATCAATAAAATATATTTTAAAAAAAAAAAAAAAAGAAAGAAAATTATATCATTGTCAAGGGAAAAATGAGAAACTATGCCCTGAAATGGCATGAATTACTGAGAATAGGTTTTCTTTAACTGAGAATCATTTGTATTGTATTTATGTAATTATAGAAAGGCACCATGTTTGTTGGTTTTAAAGTATGTTTTTATTGATTTTAGAGAGGGAGAAGGAGAGGGATAGAGAAAGAGAAACATCAATCAACTGCCTCCTTCATACCCCCTACCAGGGATCTACGGGGGATCGAGCATGCAACCCTGGGCATGTGCCCTGACAGGGAATTGAATAAGTGACCTCTTGGTTCATGGGTCGATGCTCAACCATTGAGCCACCCCGGTTTTTATTATAAGAATGACAGCTTATATGTGAAAGAAGATACTTTTGCATTTCTTTCCCTGGAAGATGAATGTTGGTAGTGCTGGAGAGTGACCTTTTATGCCTTATGCCTTGTGCCTTATGCCTCATTTAGGATCTCATCAAGACTATACAAATGTCAGTTTCATCTTTTCTCTCTAGGCCCATATCTACTGTGAAGGGAATGATGTGTATGATGTCATGTTAAATCAGGTAAGGAGAGAAGCCATTCTATAGGAATTTCTTCTTGACAGTTATTGATGACAGTGTTCCAATGACCAGATCATTAATTCTGGAGCCCCTTGTGTTAGGCACATACTCTTTAAAGTAGGATAAAGTCTACCTGATAGCAGAGTCCTCAATAAGAAGCAGATTTTATATATATATATATATATATATATATATATATATATATATTTCAGAGAAGAAGGAAGAGGGAAAGAGAAATAGAAACATTAATGATGAGAGAGAATTATTGACCGACTATCTCCTGCACACCCCCCACTGGGGACAGAGCCCAGAACCTCTGCATGTGCCCTTGGCCGGATTCAAACTTGGGACCCTTCAGTCCACAGGCCAATGCTCTATTCACTGAGCCAAACCAGCTAGGGCAAGCAGATTTTTTTGCAGATTTCTTGTCTTTTATTGAACCTATGAACTCTGTATTCATATCATTTTGCACATTTCCCTACAGGTTGTTGGTCTTTTTCTTACTGGCTACAAGGAACTTTATATAATATGAGACTAGTGTTTCAACTATAACAGCAATTTTCAACCTCCTTAACCTCCTTACACATAAACTAATTACTAAAATTCAGTGGCACACCAATAAATATATTTTTGTCTACCTGACAAAAGAAATAGGTATTGATTTTATTCATTCACATCGGACAGCTATTGTGTTGGCTGTTGTCATTGTTTTATTTAGCAATCAAAGGCCAGTGCCTCTGACTGAATAGTCAAGTATTACATGTTTTAAAAATTTTGGGGGACATAGTATTTGAAATATAAATTGCCAATATGTTTTCCAAATTTGTCATTTGCCTTTTGATTTTCTTTCTGGTATACCTTTTGCCCTTATTGAAGTTTACATTTTTATGTTAAATTTATGAATTTTTTCTTATTAATCTTTTCCTCTTCATTTATTTTAGTTGTTTTGAATAGATAATACATTTGCCTGGTTAAAATATATATCCTAATTATGTATCTTTATATTTGAACTTATATACCCATCATATATAATTTTAACGGCTACCTAGTAGTCCTTTGTTACTTCTTTTTTTTACATGAAATATGAGCAGATAGAAAAGATCTTATGGCTCCTTTTTGTTCTAACATCCTATGACTTTATAGCGAGAATAGGTATGAGGTAGGAAGAGGCAGACACTTAACAAAGAAGACTGCCTGGATAGCCAGGACTCAACCTTATCGTACAAACTACTATTCCTTATCCTGGACTACTCCCTCTCTTCACTCTGTGTAAGTTACTTATTATATATCTCTTTAAAGATTCTAGTCACATTCTCTCTGAACGTCTCTAGGTCATGCCAGGAACTGCTGTGGCATTGGTTTCTGCCTGTCCTCTCTCCCTTCCTAACATTGTCCTGCTCTCAGATCATTGTCAAATCACTGCAGTTGACAAAACAAACCTTAATTAAAGCTATTAAACAGTAAATTTTCTAAACAAACAAGCATAATAGTTTTGAAGCATCAAAATTATCTTCATTTGAAAAATAATTATTGAGAATGGATTGGGAGCTGAAAAACACACCTGAGATTGGGTAGAACGTTTGAGGAAGCTTCCAGGCTCCATTTTTAATTCCTAGAAATTCAAAGTTTAATGTAGAACCTAATCCTTCCTTAAACCTTCACTCTTACAGGAATCTGATTGCCTTGCCCACGCTATTCTTTTCCTTATGGCGATTACTGGCACTTCTTTCCAAAGAAGAGTCATTGGTTTATGCTTCTTCAATTTGCAAGCCTGTATTTTATGTTTCTATCTCTCTCACTCATCATAGACCAATCTCCAATTCAACAACAACAAGTACTATCTGATCCAGCTGTTAGAAGATGATGCTCAGAGGAACTTCAGTGTTTGGATGAGATGGGGCCGAGGTAATGACTTATGCATTTTCTGAGTTGTCATTCAGAAAGCCAGAAGCAACGTAGTGAGTGGCCAAGGATCCTCTAAGCTTAAATTGGTGGGAGGGAGGCTCTGTAACTTGCAGCGGGTTAAGAGTCAGATGGTGCTTTCTGTAATTAGGCAATGGCAGGCATTTTCTGTAGGAAGTTCTCATTGGAAAAACTACGAGCAGCCTGTTGGGAGACAGAACTCTCATAATGCTGTTTATGAACTATGGCAGTTAGTAGAAGGCAACTAATAACAACAAGATATATTCCCTAAGCCCTTTCACTTTTTCCTGTCCATTTGTTAGAAGTTAACCAGACTCTAGAGAACTGGCTTGTTACTATTAGATAACTCTTCTTGGGTTAGGTACCAAACTTATATGTGGCATTTACTTTGCAGTTGGGAAAACGGGGCAGAACAACTTGGTGGCTTGTTCAGGGGACCTCAACAAGGCCAAGGAAATCTTTCAGAAGAAGTGAGTACAAAGAAATGAGTGTAAAAATAAGCCTTCTTCTTCTTGGATGTATCTTCCTTAAGAATTTTATAAATGTGATTTGGCCTAAATGTTAATGTCTTTCCACTATAATACACTGTGATTAGGACACCAAACTGCATCCGTAGTTAGTGATTACATCACCTGGAACCTTGAAATTGACTTAAAATAGAAGATCTAATATAATTTAGTGCATGATCAACAATTTAGGAAATTTGGGAAAAGTGGTATGAGAATATATAGCTAGAGTTTAAAAACTACTTTTCCTATGGATGGATGAAGAACTTTTCTGGAGTCTCTAAAAACGTTTCCTTCAGAGAAAGGGATTGGATAGGGATCTTTTTGTCTTAAACTTCCAATGGCTTGTGTGGTGTTCCGGAGGCTTTGGGAAGCCCATTTTTATGTATTTTTTTGTTCCCTTTATAGCCTGAACCTTACTGTTTATTCAAGGCTTTAATTTAGAAGCCAGATTTATGGAAAGTTGATGTGTAAAAGAGCTCTGTTGTGGGACATAAAGTTTAGATCCTTATTTGTAAGATTTTTCTCACCACCTTGGACTCTACAGATTCCTTGACAAAACAAAAAACAATTGGGAGGATCGTGAGAAGTTTAAGAAGGTGCCTGGAAAATATGATATGGTACAAATGGACTATACCACCAATACTCAGGTAAACTGACTGCATGTTTAGGGGGGAAACTGTTTGCTCTTAATCAGGGTGAAGTCTAACAGAATGACTTAGATCAGGCCCTAGATCAGAATGGGCCAAAGTATCCTGAGTCTTGCTATTTCCTCCCTAAGGAAAGATTACAGTTCCCTCATGAGTTACCTTCACTCATCTTTGTAATCTTCAAGGGACTATAGAATGAGGATAAATGTGCTTTTTTCTAGTCTCTATTATTGACTAAGGTGCTACAAAATCTTAGGTCTTGTTTCCAGAAGTTGAATGTTACAAATCAAGAGAGGAGTAATTAATAGTCAAATGAATAAAGCTACATTTATAGTTGTTTTCACTTCTGGTGTTGTTTGCATGGAAAATAATACAATAATTAATAAACAATAATACAAGAATAAACTTTCATATATTCACAACCATAAACCTACTTTTACCACCACCACCCCCCCACCCTCATACACACACCCCTATATACCACAGTACGAACAATTTAGAGAAACTGGAGTACAACCAGTTGTTGAAAACTGTCCTGGAGAAATCTTAGTCTTAAGATGAGAAGATTTAAAACAAAATAGCTGTCTTTACACATTGAATGATATTATATTGGGTTTATTTGAGGCTCATTCTGAGTGTTTACCAATGGGAAGTATAAGACTAGAAGGCAGAAGTCATATTGGGTACTCTTGAGTACCTAGGTAATAATGGTATGGGCCTGTGTTCAAATAGAGGCAGATGTTCACCTGCCAGGGATATTGTACAGCCAGTACTTGCTGAGAGCTTAAAATAGATTCTTTTAGATTTTATTATTTATATTTTGGCTATAGAATGAAGAAACAAAAAAAGAGGAATCTCTTAAATCCCCCTTGAAACCCGAGTCACAGCTAGATCTTCGTGTACAAGAGCTGATAAAGCTGATCTGTAATGTCCAGGCCATGGAAGAGATGATGATAGAAATGAAATATGATACCAAGAAAGCCCCACTGGGTAGGACTTCAGGTTCTATCCTACATTCTCTCTTCATATTTCCTAGTTCCTTTAATGGGATCTTTCATCACTATCATGATTGAAAACTTGCTGATATGAATGAAGAAAAAGATATTTGGGGTGAGGGGCTGTGTGGAGGGAGGAGGGTCTGTTTTGAAAATTGAAAGGTGAGAGTCTGTGTTGGGCAGGGCATAAGTGTAGTTGACAGGATAGTTTGGAGTCTGATCTCTTTCTGGGTCTGCAGGGAAGCTGACAGTGGCACAAATCAAGGCAGGTTACCAGTCTCTTAAGAAGATTGAGGACTGTATTCGGGCTGGCCAGCAAGGACGAGCTCTCGTGGAAGCCTGCAATGAATTCTACACCAGGATCCCACATGACTTTGGGTAAGGCCTGTGCTGTTACTTCAATTTGGTCTTCGACTCAGTCTTTAATTTCTAAGGAAATGATCATCTTGAATAGATACAGAACCAAAATGATTTTTCTCTCTCTCTCTCCGTCCCTCAAGAGAAAAACCCCATTTTCTTATATCTTTTTTTCTAAATGACCTATCTTTAGTCTGTTAATTTTTAGTCATGTGCCACAGATCAGAGACTTATTATGGGCTATATCTCTATCCTTAGACTCCGTACTCCTCCATTAATCCGGACAGAGAAAGAACTGTCAGACAAAATACAACTACTAGAGGTGAGAGATGTGTAGATTGGCAAGTATTAAATCTCTTATCCCAGGCTCTTCCTATATTGATTCTATATCTCATCTTGTCAGGCTTTGGGAGACATTGAAATTGCCATTAAACTGGTAAAGACTGAGCTGCAAAGCCCAGAACATCCACTGGACCAACACTATAAAAAACTGCATTGTGCCTTGCACCCTTTAGACCATGAAAGTTATGAGTTCAAAGTAAGAAAAATGTTTATTTATGTTCATACCTTTGAAACTTACCCTTCCCCACCCACTGTTTTCTGGCTATGTCTGGTTAAGAGCAAACTTTTGTATAGGACAGAATTTCTGTTTACTAGAAATTTGAGACGGTAGAGCTCTTTCTGACTGCCTTGTGAGACCATTTGGGAGCAGAAAGGTCTGTCGATTTATACCAGAGGCTCTGAAGTTCTCAGCTTAGTCTGGTCTATTATAGATTCCACATTGGCTGTTTCTTTCATTCTTTTTCACAGATAATTTCCCAGTACCTTCAATCTACCCATGCTCCCACACACAGTGACTATACCATGACCTTGCTGGATGTTTTTGAAGTAGAGAAGGAGGGTGAGAAAGAAGCCTTCAAAGAGGACCTTCATAACAGGTCTCAGTTTAGCTTTGGGTTTGGGAAGATATTCCCTTGCCTGAAGTGCAGCTATGGAACTAAGGGAAGGATGGCACAGAGAGCTCTTGGTTTTATGCTCAGAGCCTATGTTTGCAGGAGAGCACCAGAGACAACAACAATAATGGCTTTTCCTTAGGATGCTGCTATGGCATGGTTCCAGGCTGAGTAACTGGGTAGGAATCCTGAGCCATGGGCTTCAGATTGCCCCACCCGAGGCTCCCATCACAGGTTACATGGTAAGTAGAAATTTAACCCTAGAAGGAGGCACAAGGTAAAGGGATACAATAATTTTTTCAGTTCTAGTCCTTTTTCCCTCTAGATCAGTGGTTGGCAAACTGCGGGCCACGGTTTGCCGCTCTGTTGACCAATGAGTTTGCTGACCACTGCCCTAGATTATGATTAGTGGTGCCCTTTCCAAGAATGAACCAGCTCACTTTTTTTAATTTTAGAGAGAGGAAGAGAGAGAGAGAGAGAGACAGAAAGAGAGAGAGAGAGAGAGAGAGAGAGAGAGAGAGAGAGAGAGAGACATCGATCAGTTGCCTCCTATACATGCCACAACTGGGGATCAAACCCACAACCTGGATATGTACCCTGACTGGGAATTGAACCCGCCACCTTTTGGTGTATGAGACAACACTTCAACTGAGCCACACAGGCCAGGGCCAGGCTCACTTTTTACTATATCCCTCTTTTTTTAAATTCTAAATATATCCATCCTTTCCCCCCAGATGCAGAGATTCACCAATGCTAAGCTTGTCTGGAGCATAACTGTGAGGGGAAATGGGAAAAGGTCTCTATTGTGTTTAAGGTTATAGAAACACATGATTAGTGATGTGAGCCTCCCTTTTATTTTTTTTTATTTTTTATTTTTTTATTTATTTTTATTTTTTAAAATATATTTTATTGATTTTTTTTTGCCCCCTCCCTCCCTCCCACACATCCCCTCCCTCCCCAGAGTTTTATGTCCATTGATTGTACTTATATGCATGTATACAAGTCCTTCAGTTGATCTATTATCTCCCCCAGATCTTCCTCCCCTCCCCACTGTAATTTGACAGTCTGCCTGTTGATTTACTGTCTCTATATCTATATTTTGGTTCATCAGTTTATAATATTCTTTATTATCCACAAATGAGTGAGGTCATGTGGTGTTTCTCTTTCATTGATTGGCTTATTTCACTCAGCATGATGTTCTCCAATTCCATCCAGGTTGCTGCAAATGATGAGAATTCCTTCTTTTTTTATGGCAGCATAGTATTCCATTGTGTAGATGTACCATAGTTTTTGGATCCAATCATCTGCTGATGGGCACCTAGGCTGTTTCCAAATTCTGGCTATTGTAGATTGTGCTGCTATGAACATAGGGGTGCATATATCCTTTCTGATTGGTGTTTCTTGTTTCTTGGAATATATTCCTAGAAGTGGGATTACTGGGTCAAATGGGAGTTCCATTTTCAGTTTTTTGAGGAAACTCCACACTGTTCTCCACAGTGGTTGCACCAGTCTGCATTCCCACCAGCAGTGCATGAGGGTTCCTTTTTCTCCGCAACCTCGCCAACACTTGTCGTTTGTTGATTTGTTGATGTTGGCCATTCTGACAGGTGTGAGATGGTACCGCATTGTTGTTTTGATTTGCATCTCTCGGACAATTAGTGACTTTGAGCATGTTTTCATGTGCCTTTTGGCCTTCCTTCTGTCTTCTTTTGAAAATGTTCTATTTAGGTCCATTGCCCATTTTTTAATTGGATCATTCATCTTCCTTTTATTTAGTTGTATAAGCTATCTGTAAATGTTGGAGATTAAGCCTTTATCAGTGGTATTATTTGCAAATATGTTCTCCCACACCGTGGGCTTTCTTGTTGTTTTGTTGATGCTTTCTTTTGCTGTAAAAAATGAGCCTCCTTTTTAACACAATATGTTAAGCTGCTGACATTGGTGTTTATTTATATATTTCAGTTTGGAAAAGGAATCTACTTTGCTGACATGTCTTCCAAGAGTGCCAATTACTGCTTCGCCTCTCGCCTAAAGGATATTGGATTACTGCTCCTGTCAGAGGTAGTGCAAGAACACCTCTATGATTTCTAGTTTATTCTTCCCATTTTTCCAAAGAAAAGTTTACCACTAGTGAACTTGAGTGGGGAGCCAAGTACAATTTTTTTCCCCTATATTTTATTGATTTTTTTTTTTTTACAGAGAGGAAGAGAGAGGGATAGTTAGAAACATCGATGAGAGAGAATCATCAATCAGCTGCCTCCTGCACCACCCCCACTCGAGATGTGCCTGCAACCAAGGTACATGCCCTTGACCGGAATCGAACCCGGGACCCTTCCGTCCGCAGGTGGACACTCTATCCACTGAGCCAAACGGGTCTCGGCAGGAGCCAAGTACAATTTTTATTGCATTCAATTCCTCTGCTATAAGGGAAGAAAGAACTGATGGGCTTTTCTGTTGGCTTCAGAGCCATCCGATTTTTGGAAGGGTGTGGGCGTTCAAAGATCTCTTGCTTTGCAGGTAGCTCTTGGTCAATGTAATGAGCTACTGGAGGCCAACCCAGAGGCAGAAGGATTACTTCAGGGCAAACACAGCACCAAAGGACTGGGCAAAATGGCTCCAAGTCCTGCGAGCTTCGTCACCCTGTAAGTACTCAGAGCTTGGAGAACGAGAGAACTCCTTTTGGCTAGACAGGGCTCTACTTTCTCTGTTTCAGCTTCTGAACCAGAGGCAAATGTTGACATGCTTTCCTCTATTTGGCAGGAATGGGAGTACAGTGCCCTTAGGACCAGCACATGACACAGGAGTTCTGAATCCAGATGGTTATACCCTCAACTACAATGAATTTATTGTCTATAACCCCAACCAGGTCCGAATGCGATACCTTCTAAAGGTTAAATTTAATTTCCTGCAGCTGTGGTAACATTGATATTAAATAAACCAGAGAAGATATCTTCAAGCAAGGAAATAAACAATGTTGTACTTTTGAACTTTTTCTTATTTTATGTAATAAAAATAGTACAAATCTATCACTGGCTTCTTTGGTCTTTACTTCTACAAGCACATATTTCTTCTGATGTTAGTGTATCTTCATTTCCAGGACAGAAAGTATAATTCTTGGTATCTCACAGTCAGCTAGATGCAGGTTATTTAGGATCATGGGGTTGTTTTTTTTCTTTTTTAAATTTTTTAATGAAAGTGTAGCTGAAATACGTACAACATTATATGAATTTCAGGTGTACAACATGGTTAGTCAGCATTTATATACCTTATGAAGTGATCACCATAATAAATCTAGTAACCATCTGTCACAAAATTACGATGATATTACTGACTATATTCTTTATACTGTACATTATATCTCTGTGGGATCCTGTTCTTTCACAGCAGAATAGCTACTGCACATTGAGGAATACTAATTGAGGTTATTACTTTTTGCCATTTAATTAAATTTTTCTGCAAACTGGAATTTGTTGGTTGTTATTACAAGAAGAATAGAGGCAGCAAAAGCTGAGTTGGTCCTTTTTTCCCAATCAGGTCTTCTCACTTGCCTTTTTCCCTGTTTATCAACTGCACACCAGGTCTCCCACCACTTTGTGCTTTAGGACTCAACAGGTGTCCAGAATACAGAAACAATTCTTACAATTCAAAGATAAAGACAAATAATCCAAATAAAAACCAAGGATTTGAATGGACATTTACCCAAAGAAGAAATACAAATTCCAATAAGCACGTGAAAAGATGTTCAAAATCATTGGATATAAGGGAAATGCAAATCAAAACCACAATGAGATGCCACTTGACACCCCCTAGAGGGCTATAATAAGAAAGACCAACAATACAAGTTGGTGAAGGTGTGGATGAATTGGAACCCTCATATATTACATGAAAATGTAAGATGATGATGTTGCTTTGAAGAATAGTTTGGCAGTTCCTCAATTACCACATGACATACCAATTCCACTCCTAGGTATGTAACCAAGAAAACAAAAATGAATACACGGTGTTCCTTATGTCTTTATCCTTTGGGTGAGGGAGACCATGAGGCATGGGGAGAAATAAAGTCCCTCAGGTGATTTCTCCATGTAAAATCTAGAATCAGGGTGAAATAAGAACAAAATATCCCACTCAAGTCCCCAAATCTCATGTCAAGACTAGTGTGCAGTTGTATTTCTCTGAAAAAAAACCCTATCAACACAGGACAACACCCTGTAATAGCCCTGGCTTATCACATACAAGTACTTGAATTCTTGGACACACAAGACCCTTAACCCTTGTTTCACCCGTAGAAAGGGCCTCAGGTAACTTCTTCTATAGGACAGAATTACAAGAAAGTAAGAAGGTTCTAGAACTTTTACTTGAGGATCACAGTCTCTGGTAAGTCTGTAATTAAAAGCCTCCCCCTTTCAACTCATTTTAACCTTTGTGAACTTGAATTTGAAAAAGATACGCTTTTTTTATCTCTTCCAAGAATGCAGATGATCCCAGCTTGTGGCTCAGTGGTTGAATGTCAACCTATGAACCAGGAGGTCACAGTTCGATTCCCAGTCAGGGCACATGCCCAGGTGTGCTCAATCCCCAGTGTGGGGCATGCAGGAAGTGGCCAATGATTCTCTCATCATTGATTTTTCTATCTGCCTCTCCCTCTCTGAAATCAATAAAAACATAATTTTTTTAAAAAAGAATGCAGATGATTGTGCTGACTTATGCTTGCAAGCCAAGTGGCTGCTGCTGTTCCGGCAGAGACTGTGAAAGCCAGTAGACTCTGCTTTCAGTGCTCATCTGGGCAGTTAGTTCTGAGTACATGGGACTGTTTCTCTAAAATGAACCTAGTATTTTCCCACTTCTATCCCAGTTCCTTCTAAAGCGACTGGGGCTCTATCGACTTTTCCTTCCCTTATTTTTTCTTGACCAAGTGAGAGGTCTCCAGTTCAGTGCTGGCCAACAGCACTTGCATTCCTCCTCCAGGCAGAAGTGGTATCTTGGGCTCCCCGGCCCAGCAAATGACACAAGAATTTTAAAGCCTAGTTTCAAAGAATATCTACTAAAGATCTGGCTCACTTTCTTGCAGTTCTAGTAAAACTTCATCTTAAATCAGAAAAGAAACATTATAACATCCATTTTCTTCCCAATTGGTCCAAATCCACATGAGAACTCAGGCAGGACTTCACTTGAAATTTCTTGATACTTTATTTTTATAATTTTTAAAATATATTTTATTGATTTTTTTTACAGGGAGGAAGGGAGAGGGATAGAGAGTTAGAAATATCCATGTGAGAGAAACATCGACCAGCTGCCTCCTGCATACCCCCCACTGGGAAGTGCCAGCAACCAAGGTACATGCCCTTGACCAGAATCGAACCCGGGACCCTTGAGTCCGCAGGCCGATGCTCTATCCACTGAGCCAAACCGGTTTTGGCTTTTTTTCTTTTTTCTTTTTTATAATTTTATCAAGAAAGTTCCCATCGGTGTCTTCAGGCTTGCACCTCTAGCACAGATGGTACCGCTGCCCTGAGCAATGCATCTTCATTCCCAGGACAGAAAGTATACGTTGCCCTGTGTGTCTCCCACTGCGAGCTGCAGGGCAGAGTCAGGCCCCAGCCAAGGTTCCAGGCAGCTCACTGCCCCTTCGCACTGGAACAGGCCCAGCTACAATGAGAACAAAAAAGAGGGAGATGAGAACTCCAAGCCCAGGGCCTCCTTACTACCTTGTTCTTCTCTCACATTAGTGCTTTTTATTTAGAACACGTTAGTCCCGTATTGCAAGAAGGACAGAAGGAAATAGAATTTTGATCTTTTAGAAGAATCCAAGATGGCTGCTCGGGTAGACACCTAGCCGCAGCCGCACGCAACAATTTCAATAAAATACAACTAAAATATAAAATGGACATTACCCAGAACTACAGGAAAGTCAACTGACTGGAAATTCTACAACGAGAAGCAAGGAGAAAACCAGAAGGAAGCGCGGAGGAGCTGTAAAAGCCCAAGGTACGGAGACACGCGGCGCGGGCAGAGAGGACGGAGCCGGAGAGGAGGGAGGCCGAGTGCCTGGCTGGCGTTCCCTAGCGGGAAGGAGATAAACACTCGGACTGTGCTGGGCCCCCAACTGCTCTGAACCTCCGTTCTAGGCCAGACCCTGGGGACCCAGGCTCATCCAGAGGGAGCTGGGCTGTAAGGCGGTACTCGGGGAAGCAGCGAAAGGAGGTCCCAGAGGCGCGCACACAGCGCGCAGAGAAGGGCTGGCCGGCTGTGCCGTAGGACTGCCCTGGCGGGAAGGAGACAGGCTCCAGACTGCTCTGAACGCCACCTCCAACTCCACTTCCAACTGAACTGAACCCCAGTTTCGGGCCCATTGCGGGAGAGCCTACACTGTTTGGTAGCAGGCGAAAATCGAGGGCACCTTTCTCTCAGAGGCGCTTGCAACAAGTACTGAAGGACCCTGAGTCTCAGGAGTCGCATAGGGCGGGGCTGACGGAAGCCAAGGCTGTAGGCTCCACCCTGAAACCCCGCCCCATCAGAAAAGCTGCCTGTGAAAATGCCTAAACCAAATAGATCACAAACGAAAGAAATGGAGGACAAAAAGCGACTGGATATAGAGTTCAAAACCACACTTATAGGGTTTTTCAAGAGACTCCTAGAAAAGGCCGATAAAATAAATGAGACCTATGAGGATATGAAAAGGGATCAACAAGAAATGCTAAGGGATCAACAAGAAATAAAGAATACATTGTCTGAAATAAAAAATATTCTACAGAGTCCTAAAAACAGAATAGAAGATCACAAGAATCAAGTCAAAGATTTGGAACATAAAGAGCCAGAAGACACTCCTCTGCAGAAGCTAGAAGGCAAGAGAATCCAGAAAATTGAAGATAATGTAAGAAACCTCTGGGACAACTTCAAACGATCCAACATCAGAATCATGGGGGTCCCAGAAGATGAGAGAGAGCAAGATATCGAAAACATACTGAAAGAAATAGTGATAGAAAACTTCCCCCACCTGGGGAAAGAATTGGACTTACAAGTCCAGGAAGCACACAGAACTCCAAATAAGAGGAATCCAAAGAGGACCACACCAAGACAAATCATAATTAAGATTCCAAGAGCAAAGGACAAAGAGAGAATATTAAAAGCAGCAAGAGCTAAGCAGGTGGTTACCTATAAAGGAGCACCTATACGATTGTCAGCTGATTTCTCAACAGAAACCATGCAGGCCAGACGGGAATGGCAAGAAATATTCAAGGTGATGAATAGCAAGAACCTACAGCCAAAAATACTCTACCCAGCAAAGCTATCACTCAGAATCGAAGGTCAGATAAAGAGCTTTACTAATAAAAAAAAAGCTAAAGGAGTTCATCACCACCAAACCAGAATTATATGAATTGCTGAAGGGGGTTCTTTCAGAAGAGAAAGTAAATAAAGATAAAAATTATGAACAACAAATACGTAACTATCAACAAGTGAATCAAAAAACCAAGGAAATTAAAAAAAAAATCTGATGAACAATATTAACTGTTGAATATAATATTGTAGAATCAGAGGTATGGAAGGGGAGTGAACTGATGATTCTTGGGGAAAAGGGGAGAGGGAAATGTGGGAAGAGACTGAACATATAAACTGTGCACCTATGGATGAGGACAATGGGGAGGGGGGAAAGGGCAGAGGGTGGGGTGGGAAGGGGGGGGAAAGGAACACTTGTAATAATATGAACAATAAAAATTTATTAAAAAAAAAAAAAAAGAATTTTGATCTTTTGAACTTTCTTATCCCAAGGTTGCTTCCTTGTGACATTCTTTCAGCCCTCCTTGCCCATACGCACACTTACCAGTTGCATGCTGGGTCTCTCCCACAGCTTAACATCTCTGTCCTTCGAAGCTGTCACCAGCAACTCAGGCAGCACATGGAGGGCTGTGACAGAGCCTGAGTGAATCTTAGAGAGGAAGGGCAAATGTACTGTGAGTTCTCATGGGCCCTCCTTAGTCGAGAAAGTGTCAGGATCAGACCTACAGCTTCATCCCCTGTATTTGTAACCCTTCCCTCAAACTCACCTTTTTACACTGCCGTGTCGTTAGACTTGGGGTTGTTGGCCAGCTCTCCATGTCACTACCCTCAGATGAGTCTATTTCTGTAGTTTGGCTTTCAGGCGTTTGTACTGTTTCCTGCCAGATGTTAACTGTGGTCCATTCTCCTTCAAAGGTGCTTTTGGCCAGGTTCCACAGCATCCCATCGGAGCTGGCACACAAATAGGAGGACTCTGCCATTCCAAGGGCAGCATTAGAGCCAGGTCTCATTCTTTAGGGTCCACCATGTTCCCCTAAGCCACCTCTAGATTCCTTGGGTCCTCCCCTCACCACTCACCAGATTCAGGTTTGGCCTGGGTTACTGATATTAGGGTCCCATTGGGATTCTTTAAGTTCAGATCAAAGTCCAGGCGCTCTTTAAACTCTCCAGACTCCTTTTGCCTCTGTGAAAGGAAGGACATGTCATTTTGATTAGCCTACTTGCGTCACTTAACCCAGCCCAGACAAAAGCATCTATTTTCTCTTCTGGACTGGTCAGGATTTTTTTTTTTTTTTTTTTAAGAGAGGAAGAGAGAGGAAGCGAGAGATAGAAACATCAATGATGAGAGAGAATCATTGACTGGCTGTCTCCTGCACTCCCCCTACTGGGGTTCAAACCCACAACCTGGGCATGCGCTTTTGGCTAGAATCAATCCTGGGACCCTTCAGTCACCAGGCTAATGCTCTATCCACTGAGCGAAACCATCTAGGGCTAGTCAGGATTTTTTTCAAACTGTAACCCAGATATAGTAAAATGCATAAATCTTAACTGTGCATCTTGATGAATTTTTGCACATACATGCAATCATTGTCCAGATCAAGACATAGAACATTTTCATCATGTTGGAAAGCTGCCTTCATGCCTCTTCCCAGTCAATACCAGAGACCTCTACCCTGGGAGCTAACAATATTCTGACTTCTCTCACTATAAATTAATTTTAGTTGTACTTTTTAAAATATATTTTACAGAGAGGAAGGGAGAGGGATAGAGAGCTAGAAACATTGATGATAGAGAAACATCGATCAGCTGCCTCCTGCACACCTACTGGAGATGTGCCCACAACCAAGGTACATGCCCTTGACTGGAATCAAACCTGGGACCTTTTCAGACTGCAGGCTGACGCTCTATCCACTGAGACAAACTGGTTAGGGCAATTTTGCTTGTTCTTAAGCTTCATTTAAGTGAAATCATGTAATACGTACTCTTTTGTGTCTGGCTTCTTTCACTCAAAATAATATCTCTGAGATATGTCTGCATCATTCCATTTGTTGTAAGAGACAACAAATGCAATTAAGAAAACAGCTAGATTTATGGTTTCCCATGATTTTTTTAAACACTAGAATTTTTTAATTATTATTCAATGAAATCTTAGAGGGAAAGTCAATATACAATGTGTTTAAGTATAGCTACTCCAGTTGAAGAAGAGAAGGAGATTTGGAACCAACCACCTTTCCTTTTCTCTTATCCTCCATCATGGCCCCAAGGTTTTAAAATATTGGTTCTGGACAAATCTTTATTTTAACACACACTCATACAGGACTTACTAAGACAGAAAGACTTCCAGGGGCCGTTGGCTGCAGGGCAAACACACCATAGTCCTGGTGGGTGGAGAGCATCATAGGATGTTCTGAGTAGTCGTGCCTGGTTTACAAGGAAGAAAGAGGCTGAGCCCAGGAACACCAGTCAGTAAGACCCCAGCGCTTGTCCTCAGTCAGACCCAACCTCAGGATAACCACTAACCCCTTTTCCCTCTTTCTCCAGCCTGAGAGGAAACTACATTTTGGATCTTACCAGATTTCAGAAGGAGCTTCTCCTGACTTCAAGTGCAATAACTTCATATCCGCCGTAGCCAAGATGAGGGAGTGGCCATCAGGGGCCAGCCCCACACCTGTCAGGAACCCTAAGTTCTCCTGCAGAACTCGGTTCAGGCGGAGACTGTAGCTCAAACAGGCACAGAGGAAGAGAAAGAGCCTACGTTAGTCCACCTCTCGGAGACTCCTCAGTGAAGTAGAAAACAAAACATATTCTCTTCCCTACAAATTCCATTCCTCATTCTGTTTTTATTGTGTCAGTGTTCATCATCACCATCCCCTTACTTGCTCAAACTAGGAATCTCTAACATTCTTGCCTTTTCCTTCCCTCCTGACCTCCAAGGGATCAATAATCACTGTGGATCCTACTTGTAGCACATGCCTACATCTGGATCTCTCCTTCTCACCCCCACTGTCCCTGGTCAAGACCCACATTATGTCTTCCCTGACTATAGCAACTGCTGTAACAGTGGTCTCCCTACCTTTAACATCTCTCTGCTACTATCCATCCTCCTTACTGCCACCAGAGTTATCTTTCTAAAAATCCAGATAATTATCCAAATAGGGACTTTTTTCTACCTAATAACCATGATCCTATTGACCTAGTTCAAAATTCTTACCACCTCTATGGCCCAGCCCGTTTATCTCCTCAATCTAAAATCCTACCCCGACCTCCCACCAAGAACACAAAGACTTGGCTGTGCATACTCAGAATACATCATGCACTCTCGTGGCTCCGTACCACTTTTAATGCTACTTCCTCTTCCTACAACTCCATTCCCTTCCCTCGCTGGTTCAGAAAACTCCTACTCATCCTTTAAGGCCAACCTCAAACAGCAACTCTTACATAAAATGCAAATTTCTCCAATTCTGCAGCCCCAGGATATATTGTATATAAATATCTATAAATGTATTTATAGATATTTTTACATATTTATTGTAGCACTAATCACTCTGAATATTGTTGGCAGTTTACTTACATGCACACTCCTCTACTGTGAGCTCTCTTAATTAACACAATTAGTTCATACTGCCTGACCCATAGCTTAGAATGAAGTAGGCTAGTTATTATTTAAATTGAGATGACTGGGAGCAGAAAACAGTTTTCTAGGGACTTTTGTCTGCCTAACAACTAGCATCCTATTGACCTAGTTCAAAAGCAGAGGTGCAGTGATTTGAGTAAAATCCTGGGCGTAAGGAGACTACCATTCCTACCACATTAGCCCGGCTGCTTTGTTTCACCTGGAAGTTCTGGGTGTTGAATCCCTCTGCAGTTCCACTTGCCACTCGCTGACTTTTTCATCAGCACTGACAACGACCAAGGTGTTTGCCAAGGACCAGATTAGGGCACTGATGCGGCCAGGAGCCTGGTGTGCACAACATCATATCAGTATTTCTGAGAAGCCAGGATTCACGCTCTTTCCTCTCCCAGGAGCCTCTGCAACCTCCAACCCAGGCCATCAAACACACAGCAGGGGCAGAATTCACATGGACAATGAACTGAGAGTGCCCAACTCACCTGTACTGTGGCCACCGCCTTAGCTTCTTGCCATAAGGTTAGTTCTCCAGCTTGATTCCCAGACACTGCCACAGAACCATCTGGGGCCCAGGCCACAGCTGTGATGGCTGCAGGATTCCTAGGTATATTTGCCTCATCTGGCGGAGAGAGCAGTGGGACTCATTAGGAGCTGGACCTCTGCTGGGATACAAGAGGAGATATCGGGCTACCCTTGACCTTCTTGGTCCCAGTTACACAAGCCTCTTTCATACCTTGCCTTTCTCCGCACCTCACTCACCTGCTTCCTTCGGTACCTGCCAGAGCCGAATGGAACCATCCTCCGAGGAGGTCAGCAGGAGGCCTGAGGCCTCTGAAACAGCTGCTGCATTGATCGGGCCACTGTGTCCCAGCAGGGTGTGTGTTTGAAACACCTAGGAAGAAAAGACGAAGATGGGACAATAGGGGATGGACACACAGAAGGTTATCCCGCTCCACCTCCCCCACTTATCCTTTCAGGAAACTCACCAAGAGCGGATGCCACAACCGCGTGAGCCCATCCAGTCCAGCAGTCACCACCAGAAGCTCTGACCCAGGCTGGCAAGCTGATAAGACGCGGAGAATGAGTGAGAAGAAGAGGAAAAGAGGAGACACGGGGGAGGTGGGGGCGGGGGGGAAGGTGGCTGACATCTCCTCACCTGACCGGGGCTCCAGAGCAGCTGCACAATGGCTGATGGGTCCTGAGTGAGCAGGGATGCTGGTCAGCTCCACTCCCTGATGGTCCCACACTTTCAAGGTTCCATCCCGGCCCACAGACACCACGTGCTCCTCCTGCCCCAGAGCAGAGCCACAATAAGTAAGACCTGGGAAGTCCAACCCCACCACAGAGCTGTGGGCTGAGAACAAGAGGCTTAGAAGATTTTAATGAGTGAGGAGAACTGGGGGCCATAGCTGGGTCATTCATGGCTGCAATCCTCCCACAAGGTCATACATTTAAGATTCTGTGTTTTCACGCTTGCCCTCCCTTCAAACCAACTCTCAGCCTCAGCACCCTAAACCTGCTCTAATCCAGGCCCAAACACCTCATTCTTTGTACCCCTTTGCCTTTGGGGCTAGATACTCAATGCATCTAGTCTCCCAGGGCACCCTTGGCCTTCCCAGAGACCCCAGGAAACTCTGTGTTGCCTTCTCACCACAGCCACTACGGCGCTGACGGCACTCTGATGACCCAGGAACTGACCAAGCTGCTGTCTCAATTCTGGGTCCCACAGCCCCACAGAGCCATCGCTGGAGCAGGAGATCTGCAGAGTCAGAGGAGAGGGAGAATCAGCATCCCTCCAGCAGTTTTGTGTGTGTGTGTGTGTGTGTGTGTGTGTGTGTGTGTATGTGTGTGTGTGTGTGTGTGTGTGTGTGTATATGAGAGCAGTACACCTGAGAGCATGGCTATCCTAGGTTCAAATCCTAGCTCCACCATTCATTACTTTGTGACCTGGGGCAAGTTCGTCTCTCTAAGCCTTAGGTTTTTATCCAACCAGGATAATGACAGCTCGCCTATCTGCCTCGGTTGCTGTGGATAAAGAGGGATTTAGCACAGCTGCCATGTACACAATGAGTAATGCATACATACCCTGTTTCCCCAAAAATAAGACAGTGTCTTATATTAATTTTTCTCCCAAAGTTGTGCTAGGTCTTATTTTCAGGGGATGTCTTATCTTTCCATGCGCTAGGTCTTATTTTCGGAGGATGTCTTATTTTCAGTAGTAGCTATTGTCCTTGGTATTGACATACTGTCAGTCAACAAATCTAGACAAAGGTGAAAAGTCTACAATGCCAAGGAAAGGGGTGGCTGCCTAAAAGGCAGGAGGACAAACTGTGACAAGTCTATTCACGTTACTCTCTCCTTTCCCACCTCTTTTTGAGAACATGGGGACTCTCCATTAGAAAACTAGGCTTCCCCAACCTCGAGTGTTGCCTTAGAACAAAGAAATAACAGTAGCCCCTTTTACTGCAGGGATGGGGCATCCTAAACTATTGGGAGACAGTTTTGCATGCTCTTGTCAAGAGCATGAGCTTTCTTATCAGAAAGTTTACTGGTTCGGCTTTATCACTTCCACGGCCTTGGAAATGTCCTCTAATCTATCTGAACTCAATGTTCTTCTCCGTAAAACATGATAGCAGTATCTACTTTACAGGGCATTGTAAAGATTAAACGAGGCAATATGTGTAAAGAGCTTAGTCCAATGCATGGCACATACTCATGGCTCAATAAATGTCAGCTATTACTATTTCTTCAAACATATATTTTATTGATTATAGAGGAAAAGAGAGGGAGAGAAATATAAACATCAATGATGAGAGAGAATCATTGATCGGCTGCCTCCTACACCGACTCCACTCTGGGGATTGAACCCGCAACCCAGGCATGTGCCCTGATTGGAAATGGAACCATGACCTCCTGGTTCATAGGTCGGCACTCAACCACTGAGCCACGCTGGGTGTTAGCTATTACTATTCCAAACGGGTGTCAGGAAAGGACCAGATGGGTCGTGCTGTCCTCCCCCAGGAGCCCTGCTGAGCTTCACACCCTTCTACTCTTCACTCACCAGCAGGTTGTCTTTGGTCCAGGCGCAGCCAGTGACCCAGTCACGGTGACAGGCAGAAAAGGAGTGAATCAGCACAGGGGCTGTGGGTGTCCTCACATCCCAGCAGAGGAGACTCTGGGTAGGTCCCAAAAGATGACGAGTCAGGACCATGGGAGGGAGGGACACCAGGACCATCACAGACAGGAAGTTTCAAGGAGAGAGAGAACGTATTCATGAAGGAAGGAGGGCAGATCAAGCCAAAAGCTGGAGGAAGCAACAGACATTGGGCTGTTCGGGAACCGGGGGAGGAGGGAGAGTGGCTCACCCGATCCCGGCCCCCGGTGGCCAGGCGGCACCCATCAGTGCTGAAGCTACAGCAGTTGACGGGGCCTGTATGTCCCCACAGTTCGGTGGCACGGGGTAAGTGTTCCGCCTTTTGTGGCAGTGTCAGCAACTGCCGTGGCCACAGCCGCACTGCGGAATCCTCTGCATGGAAAGAGGGAGAGAGGAAGAGTCCCTGAGAGAGGAAGCAACACTAGCCCGGAGGCCAAAGCAAAGGTGATCACGAGGACTGAGGGCACAGCTCCAAGGGAGGGAGGAGTGATCACAGGCCGCACAGAGGCCCTGGACCAGGGTCAGCCATCACCTGAGTATACAGGGTAAGATGCCAGGCTCTCCCAGCCCCGGCTCTGCAGCTGTCTCTCTCCAGCTCCCTGCCGCACCTCCAGACCCTCCCCTCCCCAGTGTCCAGTGTCACTGGGACCCAGCCTTCTATGGAGAGAGGACTGAGGCCACCCTGCACTTCCACCTCCACATGTCTCTCATCTCCTGAGGGAAACCCATCCCTTTACACAGTAAAGTCCCCCACTGGGCAGGGACTCAAAGGATCATGAAAACTGCAAAGAGGCCCCCGAATCAGGGTTAAAAAACAAGAAGAAACAGCCTCAACCAGTGGTCGGCAAACCGAGGCTTCGAGCCACATGTGGCTCTTTGGCCCCTTGAGTGTGTCTCTTCCACAAAATACCACGTGCGGGGGCACAGGTACAGTGTGACTGAAACTTTGTGGCCCATGCACAGAAGTCGGTTTTCGGCTCTCAAAAGAAATTTCAATCATTGTATTGTTGATGTTTGGCTCTGTTGACTAATGAGTTTGCCGACCACTGGTCTAGACCAATTGTGCAAGAGAAATGCATTTAAAGGGACTTTTAAAGTTGTATTAAAAAAAAAAAAAATGTGAAAACTGTGTGTGTGTGTGTGTGTGTGTGTGTGTGTGTGTCTGTGTGCTTTCAGTGATTCACAACCCTGCCCACCACTGCCCAGCAGTACCTGAGGCAGAAGCCAAGAGTTCCTGGGAGGAGGCCAGGCCCAGCACGGGTTTCTGGTGTCTGGACATGAGCCAGAGGGACTGAAAGGCGCTCTCCTGGAGGGCCCAGCCCTGCAGGGAGCCATCTTCCGCACCGCTCACCAACACCTCTGGGCTCAGCCAGGCCAGTGCCGTCACTGCCACGTCCAGTGCCTGACACTGAGCCCCCTGAGAACCTAGAGAATGAGAGAAAACAAGAGAGGACGACACGTGGAAAGGAGAGGTCTCTTTCCAAAGGCTCAAACACCCCATCCTTTCTCCCTTTGTACCTGAAGATACTTTGTAGATCCTGATGCCATCAGCTCGGTATCCAACGGCCACCTGACGACCATCTGGGCTGAGAGCCATGGAGAGGGCCGGAGAGAGAGAAAGGGAGCCCAGGCACCCACGGGGCCGACCCGGAGACCCGGACCACACCTGAACCTGAGGGCCGATCAAAGGGCTTACAGATACCCCACTCCCACCCCAGAGTGACAGCCACCCTGTTAAAGTCCTGCTTCCAAACAGTCTTCTGAGAGCCTCCTGTATGCACACCCACACCTTCTCCCTGAGGCTCACACCAGCCGCGCTATCTCCACAGTCCCCTCCACAAAGGCCCACCCTCCACAAGCATTCCCCGCCTCTGCCCTCCTTCCCTGGAACCCTCCCCGGCCCTCTGACCCCTGACCTTGCCGTCCTCTCCAGCTGTCAGTAACTGGCTCCCAGCTCGCAGGAAAAGGGCAGCAGCCACAAAGCCCTGGTGGGCAGGGAAGGCAGCCAGCAGCGCCCCCTCCTGCCAGGCCCACAGCTCCACCATCCTGTCCAGCCGGCCCACGGCCACCACCCGCCCGGGCACACTGAAGGCCACAGTGCGGACAGAGGCTCCCGGGGCTCCCAGTTCCTACGCGGGGAGGTGGAAACAGAAGTGTCAGGGCTGCTCTCCACACAGCCCAAAGGGACACGAGACATGGACGTCCATCATTCCCCGCCTTCCCCGCCCACCTCCGTGTCCTCCCCCAGGGCCACGCCGGACCGTCTCACCTTGATCACCCTGAGTCCGTCCGCCTGGAAGAAGCTGCAGCTGCCAGCCCAGCCGCCAATGGCTAGCACCTGCCCCTCTGGGTGAAAAGCAACACAGTTCACGGGCTTGGGAGCGGTGTGCTGGGAGGCCAGCTGCCCGTGGACTGTGTCCCACAGCTGGAGGAGAGAGAGGGGAGGAAGACAGAGGCTTGAGCCCCTCTTCCCACAGCTCCAAGGATCTCCCGGTCCAGTCCCCACCCTCAGCAGGAAGGGCCTCCCCCGGCCAAGCAGTCAGCAGCCCCTGCCATACTGACAGAGCAGCCTCCCAGGCTGAGGCAGCACTTAGGGCAACGCCGACTGCCACAGAGCCCAGGCATTACCTTTAGGCACCCCCCGAGGCACACAGTGGCCAGCAGCCGGCGGTCCGGGCTCAGGCAACAGCTGGTGATTTGGTACTGGTGAGCCTTGGTCTGCAGCACCCTACCCCAGGGAGACAGAGTCAGGCCTCGGGGCCATCTGGCTACAGGCTTCCCCTCATCCCGCCTCCCCCCGGGCTCCCCACAAACAGGGAAGGCCCCCACTCCGAGACCTGGGAGAGCCCTTACCGACAGCCATGCTGCAGGTCCCAGAGCTCCAGGAGCCCGTCAAAGGCAGTAAGAAAGAGGGAATTGTCCGAGAGGAACGAACAAGAGGAGACCCCGTCACAGCCGCTTACCAGAGACTTCTCCTCCTGTGAGCGTGAGCGGGGAAGCGCGCTCAGAACACTCCCTCGAACCCCTCTCCACCCCCCCATGTCCAGCAAATCCAAGCAAAATGGATATCATGGCAAGAAGGGCTGGCATCCCTGGCTCTCTACAGTCTCTACATAAGCCTCCACATGTGGCCCCACATCTGGAACACCTGCTAAAAGCACAAAGCTTTGGGCCCCGCTCTGGACCTAGGCCACGCTCAGGTCCAACCAGAGCCTGGTAATCCAGATGGGGTCACACCTTGTTCCCCACCCCAAATTCCATACATATCCCTAATCAGAGGACACTTTGGTGGGTCTGGGTAGGGAATGGGTGACTGTACACGGACACCTGGGAGGTGTGATATGGGCAGAAAGATGAGAGGCCCGCCTCTCCAGCCTTCACCCTCTGCTGCAACTGTTCCCGAAATCTACAGGAGACCTTCTTCCCCGCGTCTCTGCTCAGGCTCCTCCTCAGCCAACCAGGAAGGCCTGCTCTTCTCTGTCTAGTATCCTACGGTCACCATATAGCTTAGCTCTCATCTATGAGGCACCGCTAGGTTTTGGTTCCTCTTTGCGTGCTGCGTCTCATCTTTCGACCAAAGTAACCACTAGGCAGGCAAAGATAATGTCCTAGGCCCTGTGTTCCCTGCGATGCTTACAACAATGCCTTGAACGGAAGGCCTATGGCAAGTAGTTGCTGTGTGACTGATTTTTGCCCCAGCCCTTTTGATCTGATGTGAGGGAAGTAGAGATGCTGAATCAAACAGGGTGGCAGCAGGTGGGCTTGGCCTGTTGGGGTCCCAAGGCCGTTTGGGTAGGTAAACTGCCCTCCCGTGCGTGCCATACCTGCCAGGTTCTCAGGTCCAACAGGTAAACCGTCCCACTGGCAGTGCCCACGGCGGCTCTGTGCCCACTGGGGGAGAAGGCCACCGCTGTGGGGGACGAGGAAACTGCCAGGGACAGGCTGGAGCTAGAGAAAGAGCAGGAAGAAAGGGAGGAAGTGAGGAACACAGGGAAGGAAACAGGAATTCATTTCTGCATTTCTGTGCCTGGGTTCCTCTCTCCAGCGGTGACTCTGGCTGATCTCGCCTCTGTTGTCCAATTTCAGAAAGGCTGCCGGTTGCTCTTTGGGGGTAGATCTTTGGGGGTAGAGTCTGGGATTAAGTTTCTTACCTCTGCTGGCCCTCCATAGTGTGGGGTTTGTTAAGCCATTTTAGCATGCGCTGGAGGTGCCACCGCTGGGAGAGCTGGGGGGCCTGGCGGCAAACAGGCGAGTCCAGGGGCTGGTTGGCTGCCTGCTGAGGCAGGAGCAGGGGGTACTGACTGAGGACTGGAGCCTGCTGCTTCAGGAACGTGTGGAATGCAGCGATGTCAGCCTCCAGAAGTTGCTGTTCCTCTTCAGGAACTGAGGAAGCTATGGAAGAGACGCAGATTGGGGAGCCAGCCTGGACCCCCATGGACCCCAGCACCAATACATGCATCTAAAATGGTGAGTCTCAGAGTGTGGCCCTCTGGCCCCACCTCAGGGACATCCGTTAAAAGGACCCCCCTCCAGACCTCGGCAACCGGACTCTGTGGGCCCAGAGCTCTTCATTCTGAACACGTTTCCCAAGTAATTGTATACCTACCCACTGAGTAAAGTCTGAGAACCTCTCATCTAGGAGATCTGGGCAAAAGGTCCCTCGAGACTCACGTGCTCATCCTCTTGGCATTTCCCACTTGGAATGGGAATTGGGCTCTTCTTTCCATGACACCTCCCTCTGAGCAGGCCCCCCGTGAACACACCCAGGAGCCCCGTATCTCAAAGAAGAAGCCGACGGGGACCCATCTCACCGTAGAGGGCATGGGCTTCCAGAAGCCGAGGGAGCAGACCCAGTTCCAGGTGTGCAGCCACCACGTGGAGGTTGGTGAGGAACTTCGCCAGAAGGCCACGGTTCCCGCTCTGGAGCTGAGGGAACCAGAGTGGATTCGCAGGGCTGTGTTAGAGGCTGGCGAGGGGGTCTTGGACCTGCCTGAGCAGCTGGGACCGAGACTTGGGGTCTCGGACCAAGGACCCAAAAGAGGAGGGCAGGAAAACCAAGAGGAGAAAAGTAGAGGGAGTTGGAAGGGGCAATGGCAGTGGTGATAGGCATGGTCAAAGGAGAGAGGGGGTCTCAGAACTGTAAGAGTAGGAGCTTGGGAGAAGGCGCCTGAGGAATGTGGGGACTAACCAGGTGGTAAGGCAGGTCCTCCAGAGCCTCAGGGGGGCAAGAGCGGAAGGTGCCTGAGGCATCGGGGTCGCAGGTCTTCCAGAGCTGAGCTGGAGGTCAGAGGAAGGACACTGAGATGATTCAGCCCTGGCGCATCTCCAGAGATTGCATCCTTCAGGCTCCAGCAAGCCGCCCACCCACGGAGGTGCTGGGGAGGCCAGCCCAAAGGCAGCAGCAGTGTGTGGGCCTAGCCTTGGGGCCAGGGCCCCACACTCAGTGGCCCGGGCTAATCTGAGCCGCAGTTACCTGCTATGAGGACGTGTGCTGTGCTCTCCAGCTCCAGCCTCTTCCCATACCGACCTTTAA
Source organism: Pipistrellus hanaki (assembly GCF_964339955.1). Taxonomy (NCBI): domain Eukaryota; kingdom Metazoa; phylum Chordata; class Mammalia; order Chiroptera; family Vespertilionidae; genus Pipistrellus; species Pipistrellus hanaki. The sequence goes on from NC_140503.1 coordinate 69,924,386, forward strand.
CTGCTGTCCTCAGGAGCCCGGCAGGAAGGCAGAGCCGGGCCCCAGGCCGCTCCAGGGGGCCCTCCCCTAGCAAACTGTGTGGGAGAGAAGGAAGAAGAGAGGAAGGCCTGTCAGTGAGCACCCTGGCACAGCTGTGAACTCCCATTCCCACCTCAAATAGTGGGAAGTCAACCTGGGAGACAGGTGTCAGTGGCTATGCAGAGGAAGGGTAGGGTGGAAAAGAGACCACATGGGGCCCTGGTTCAAAGACAGGAAGACACAGGAGGTCAGCTGGGTGCATCTGTACCTGCGCAGACTCTGGACGAGGTAGGCAAATGGCCCCATAGGGTAGGGGTCCCCACTGTTCCCAGCAGCCACCGCTTCTTCCCAGGTCTTGGTCCCTCTGGGAAGAACCTTCCATGCACTCAGCACTCCGTGCAGCTGGTCCACAGTGAGACCTGAAAAGGCCAGCTCTCTGAGGCCCCCACCAAACCACAGTGTCCCCGTCCTTCGGATACCTAGTCCCTCCTCACCCCGCTTAAGAAGACCCCAGTTCAACCAAGGTCATCCAACCTCGGAGCCCTCAGCCTCCCAATCCACCCCCAAACACTGACCACTATGTGTGACCCCAAGGGTGGCCAAGGCTTGGCACAGTATGTTAGGGTCATGCTCTTTCTCCAGGGTGCCCAGGATGTACTGCAGCAGCAGGGGGACAGTGGCCGGCAGGGTCCGAAGTCTCTCGGACACCTGGGAGGGGAAGAGACAGGCCGGTCAGTGGGCGGAGAGGAGAGGCAGCTTTGGTTGTAGGGATGGGGAGGGGGCAGCAGGAGAAACCATGGGGAGGGATGTAAGGGGAAGAAAAACAGGTAAGAGAAAAGCAGGGTTGGGGGAAAGGTGATCATAAAAAGCAGGCCTGGGGTTGATCAGAGACGGCAAAAGATGGGGCTGGGCAAAGACAAGGGATGGGCATGAAAGGAGCTGAGTAGAGACGGGATGGTGGGATTAGGGCTTGGAAGATGAGCATTGGGGGTTCCCATCCTCCGCCAACCTGCTCGTAGAGTGTGAAGAGCCTCAGGTGATCGGTGACCAAGCGCAGGTAGAGAGGCTGGGCTGACCCCCGCTTCACCAGCAGCAGCCGCATCTGATGAGACTCAGGAGACTCAACATGGGCAACAGAGAGCCTGCCCGCAGCCAGCCCTCCGCCCCCTGCCCTCCAGTCCAGCACAGAGCCCACTGCACAGTAGCCCCTCCCCTGAGAACCCCCAGCAGTGGAAAGATCCAAGGATGGCATCACCTTCCCTATGCTGCTCTGCTCAGCCAAGCCCTTTTCTGGGGAACCCCCTGTCTCCCCGACTCAATAACCACAGCTTCACTCCTCCCCTCGCCACCGATGGGCCTGGAGAGGCCATTCACCAGGGAAAAGGCTGGGGAATGAGTTATCTTATTAACAACTTCCCCTGGCACAGGGACCCTGGGAAAATGAAGAAGCAGCTGGTCTGTGTGGGGCAGCTGGCTGCCTCTGCACCCTGGTCCTCACAGCTCCCAGCTTCACCCCACACACCCACCAGTCCTGGCCTCGGTCCAACCTGGTTGTTAAAAGGCGACTCGTCCAGCCGCTTCGCGTACAGAGCCAGCTCCTCTCTCACCAGCCGGGCCCGCGCAGAGGGATCCAGAGGCCCCAGGGCCACCACATGGGCCCCTTGGCTCTGCTCCAGGGTCTCCCCCAGGCTCGAGTCACTAGACACACTCAGCACCAGGTGCACCGACTGTGAAATGTGGGCAAAGGGTGTGGAGGCAGAAGGGAAAGAGAACAGGGTTGGAGAGGCCCTTTCCTCCCAGGTGCATCCACCCCCCACCCCTCACCCCTCACCCCTCCTCCTTCTCATACTCACCCGGGGGAGGGTCTTTGGGATCCAGTCTGAGATGGGCCGCCCATGCTGGTCCACCACCCTGTCAGCCCCATCGATGATCAGCACCAGGCTCTGGCCAGTCGGCAGGGACTGCGCAGACTTGGGCAGCAGCCTCTGCTGCAGCTCCCACACCAGGCCCCTGAATGCGTAGGGGAAGGACCAGGGTCAGCCGAGAGGGAGAATCAGGGGCGGCCGCATGTGGCATCCAGAAGCACGGTTCATGGGGAAGATACACACCGGTAGGTCCTGGCGAGGGCACTCGGCTCTTGCAGTTGCCTATGCAGATAGGCACAGAGGCGTCTGAGCAGGGTGAGGGCCAGACCCTGGTCAGGGCGAGCTCCTGAGAAGTGGAAGAAGACTAAGGGGGCCGCCTTGGCCCCATCAGCGACCTGCAAGGCTGACACCAGGGATGCCTGTGTGAGAAGGGAACAGAAAACACGGTCACATTTTACACTCACAGGCTCCCACCTTCCCAGCCCTCCCCAGCCCACACGGCCCGCCCTTCCTCCTGCCCAGGCCTGAGACTCCGTACCAGGAAAGTGGTCTTGCCCTGTCCCGGCTGCCCGGTCACCAGGCTCAGCCTCCCTCGGGGCAGCAGCAGCTGCTGCACTGTGTCCTGGAGAAGGCGAGGTCGGGCGGAACTCGGTGGGCACTGCAGCTGCTGGAAGCTGGCCTGGACCACGTCATCATCTGGGATGGATGCCGGCTGCTCCGGCTGGGCCCCGGGCTGAGGGCACAAGGGGCAGTGACTAGGTTTCCATGCCCTCAGGACCCCAGGCCGAAGACTCACAGCGCCCCCACAAAGTCACTCCCCACCCAGGAGAAGCTGGACCAGTGTTTTTCAACCTTTTTTGGGCAAAGGCACACTTGTTTCATGAAAAAAATCACGAGGCACACCACCATTAGAAAATGTTAAAAAATTTAACTCTGTGCCTACATTGACTATATATAAAGTAATTCTCTTGAATAGGAATCAAATAAACACAAAGAAAGTATTTTATAATTACTTTATTATGAAATATTAAGTAAACAAAATAGTGAAAAATTATAAAATTCTTCTTTTGTCTGCACCTACGGCACACCAGGCAACATCACGCGGCACACTAGTGTGCCGCGGAACAGCGGTTGAAAAACGCTGAGCTAGACCACCCGGCCCCCTCTCCCCTCCCCTGGCCGCCCGTGCTCCTACTGACCTGTAGGTAAAGCTTCTGGATCACGCTCCATACATCCTGCAGAACCAGCTGCCCGAACTCCTCCAGCCCCCCAACATAGGGCAGGCCGGCTGCCACACCCCCCCACTCACAGGGGTATCTGTGGGCAAAGCAAGCACAGGCAGCGTTAGAGACCTGGCTCCCCTCACCGCACCTCTCTGTGCAGGGATTCTCCAACTCCCCCAGCTCACCTGTGACAGGTAACCCCTTTCTGTTTACTCAGGTAGCTCTTCAGTTCTGAGATCCGATGTACAGCCTCTTTGGACTCAGGAGTAAAGTCAGGTTTCCAGGGATCTGGCACAGAGCTGACCACAAAGAAACCCCAAGAGTGGACTCAGGCCCCAGCCTCTCTCCACACCGCTCCCCCGCAACCCCTCCCCGCATCAGACCTGGCTGTGTTTCCCTGAAACTCAAGGGGAGCTCTCCCTACTTCAGCTCTGAGGCTGATCTGGTGCGGCAAAGGCAGCCCTCCAAGCCATTTCCCTCTACCAGCTCCCCTTCCTCTGTCAGTACTCTGACCATGGGGGAAAAAGACGTAGCCACTGAGCCTGTCTGGCCTTCTGTGGAGAGACCGAGGCCTGGAGGCCAGACAAGGCACCTGAGGAAGCTGGAATCCCGGAAGTAGATAAGTGCTTGGGCGGAGGGCTGCAGGCGGAGGCCACGATCCAGGAACTGCATCACCTCCATCTCTGTCACAGAGCGACCTGAAGGGTACTGCTGGGCCTGGGGGAGAGGGCAGAGAACAGGCGGGCCCAGTTCAATATCACACAGACCCTCCCCTGCCATCTGCCCAGACCCCAGAGCTCCTTCCTCTCAGGAATGTTCCTCCCGCCTCCCTCCAGCCAGTAAAATATAACTAACAGCTAATACTTACTGAATGCCCATCACATATTGAGTATTTTTTTTTATAGACTAGCTAATTCCCATAGAACCCTGCAATGTGGATGCCACTGTTTTTCTTCAGTACACGGGGAAATTGAGGCCAGATTAGAATAAGCTACTTCCCACATATAAGGGTTGAAGGGAGATCAGCACCCAGATCCATCTGATGGCAAAACCTAAACAGACCTACCCTCTTCTTTTTGCGTCCCACACACAACCCAGAGGTACTTCTCAAAGGAGCTACCTCCTCTAGGTCTTGGCAGCTCACAGACCCTTCTGCCTGTGCCCCACTTCCAGCCTGTGCACAGTCCCAGGGTTCTTGACAAGCCGTGGCTTCTCCCCACCCCTGTCCCAACCTTTGCTTCCTCCCCAGACCCTGCTCCGACCTTGTCTGCCTTACCCAGCGGAAGTGAGGATGGTCAGGAAGGTTGTAGGTGGAGGGAACGTAGCCATAGCGGGAGCCCAGAATTCCCACAAACAGCTGCGAATTCTCCACCTCCCCGAGGCACACTTCCAGTTGTCTGCAGGCACACATATCAGGGAACTCAGGCACAAATGTGGAGACGGGGCCCTGACTCACAACTGAGCAGTGGCAGAAGGCAGGCTGCTCATTAGCAACCAAGGAGCCATCCACTGCTCTCCTCCCTCGGGCATCCTTACAGCCCCAAGCCTGCCCACCACATGGCCCCCACCCGCCCCTCTTCTCGGTGGTCCCCACACCTGTTCCTATGGGTCTCCTCCTCAGTGACGCCCCAGCGCAGGTCGATGGCGTGAAGCCTAATGCGGTGGGGGGCCGCTCGGGCCTGCAATGCTGGTAGCACAGACCTCAGCAGCAGGTCCCGCTCCCCGTGCATGTCCCGGAAAGTAGAGGAAATGAAAATCCGGATGCTGTGCCATCTGGGGGTAAGCAGAGGGCATGTAAGCAGAGGGCTGGGCTTGATCTGGGGATCAGCCCCACAACCCAATTCCCCAGACACAGCTGATCACCCTTTGGCACAGAGTATGAGTCAGGTACAACAGACAGTTGGGGGGGAATGGGGTGTCCAGCAGGCCTCCGGAAAATAAGCTGCTTGTAGACCCAGATGCAGAGCCCAGGAAATTAAACCCCACTTGCCACTTTTCAAGCACCCCTCTTCTGTCAAATAATAATTATTATGCATTTACTATCTGCCCCGGGAAAGCTCAGGACAACACTTGCAATAAGCACAATCTCTATCTCCAGTTTACTGATCAAGAAGCTAAAGCTTACAAATTGAAGCAACTAGCCCAAGATTCAAGCTATTCTTTGGCAAAGTCAGGATGAGAAAGCCAGAGCCCCTGCTCCTAAGCCCTCTGCCTGAGCCCTGTCTGCATGCCGCCTGCCTCCCAGTCTGAGCCCCTTTCTCGACTAGAGAAAGGGACATGCTCACAGTCTGAGGATTCCCTGTGTTAGGGAAACCCTTGGCTGGGAAAGCAGAGGCACACCTCCGTGAACAGAGCAAGAGCATCTCAATAGCAAGAATTCCAGTCACCTGAGATTCTTCAGGTTTTGAAGGCAGCCCCTCCTCCCAATTCACAAAAGCATGAAACATAGACTGACCGAGGCTGGGAAATAGGAGCCAGGGGGCTTGGAGTATTCTCTTCCAGTGGCCGGATAGCTAGGGCTCCTGTCTTTCCTGGGGGAGGGGGAATCTTGAATATTTTGTCCATTTGGCCCACATGTTCTAGAAGACGGGAGGCCCCACGCTCTGCAATGAACCTGAAACAAACAGTGACCAAAAAAAAATGAGAGCAGAATACCAGTCGCAATCAGCAAGGTCTTCCTAAGGGGGCAAGGGACAAAGACATGGCTGGGCTAGGGCCCCCAGTTAACCGGAGCTCCTGAAGAAGAGGACCATAAGCAGTGAATTTAGGCTTAAAATAAATGAGGGTGTGGATCCATAGGAATGAAGGAAAAGAGAAAAACCTAGTTCTGGCCCCGTCATGCATAATTTTCCTAGGCTTTCTGTAGGGCCAGGGGAAACTGGGCTGGGCGAAGGTACAAAGAAGAAGGCCATCCCAGTCTGGGCTTGGTCAGCTCTATCAGCCTGAAAAGCTCCCTGAAGAAGGAGGAACTGCACGAGGCTTCCTAACAGGAGCTGGGGCGATGGATGGCATCCAAAGAAAAAGGCAGGGGAGAAGACATGTAAATAAGGAGGTTAAGCATGGGGGGGGGGGGGGGAGAGAAAGTAAAAGATTTCTGTAAATTTGGCATAAATAAATAACTTCAGCATTCATTGGCTTTCCTCTGGATCAAAAATGGAACAAAGAGAAGTGATGTGACCAACTCTCGAGTTGTTCACTTAAAAGCAAACAGTATAATCACCTATGTCCCCTTTTCCTACTAAATGTAATACAAAAACAATGGCTGGAGCTGGAGCAGTCTGCTGTACCATGAGGTGGTGGCAGAGTATTTGATAATGATGGAGCAATAAGACAGAAAGTGTTGCTGCTATGCTTAGACAGCTCTAAAAGAGGAATTCATTATCATCCTTGAAAAAAAAAAAAACAAGTAAATAGAGTGGAGACCGCAGATCTCTCTGAAAAATGCTCTAACAAACTCCCAACCCCTTTAGGGCCCAGCCTGTACTCACTTCAGTATCCCGTCAGTACAGCCTGAGAGTGTCACGTCATTGGGATTCAAATCTTGAAATCTGGCAAAGGAAGAAGAAGCCACTACCTATCAGAAACAGTATCAGGAACATAATCACTACCTCTTCCCCCCCTCCCCCCCCAACATCCTGCCTCCGCACTTTCAATGGGGTAATGTGCTAGGCTGGAGCTAGGGTGGCCCCTCACAAACGGGTATGAGCTAGGTGAATACTTCAGAGAAGTTTCTTGCACCTGACGTCAACGGACACAAGAGGAAGAACTGGGGAGGGTCTGGTGAGTGGGAGGGTCCACACTGTGACGGTAGAGATTAAATATGGATCACTGTCTTCTGACCCTCGGCGATGAGAAGGAGCACCGTTACCTGTCATACGTCCTTAGGTCACACGTCCTTAGGAGAACACCAACAAAGAGGCACTTGGGATTCACATGCTGCCAGAAAAGCTGTTTGGCCTTGTTTATCAGATTCGCATTCATAGCTTGGCCAAAGACGATGACCCTGTCCACCTGTAAGATAAAAGGGGAGGGGCTGAGACCAGAACAAAGGAACAGAAGACAGGCCAAAGAAGTAAGGACATCAAGAGATCTCTGAGCAGCAGGAGAATGCTGAGCACAAAAGAAAACTGCTTCTCCTGAGAGCACTGAGGACCAGGCAGCCATTACACCCGGACTTGGAGGGGCATCAAAGCGGAAGTTGGGTTAGGGGCAGTGGTGTGGGTAGCTGCTCAGTCAGGTTCCCAAGAGCTGGTTACCAAATATTTAGAAATTATGTGAGCCAGTTGTGAAACATGGCCGTTATTAAATATTCAACTGTATGAACTACACTTTAGTAAATTATATTAAAAACAAAGGTAATAAATAGGAGCATATCACTTCCTAATTATTTTATTACATCTTACCATTATGTAGTATTTTTTTTAATATATTTTATTGATTTTGTACATTGAGGGAGGGAGAGAGAGATAGAGAGAAACATCGATGAGAGAGAGTCATCGATCAGCTGCCTCTTGCACACCCCCTACTGGGGATATGCCCACAACCAAGGTATATGCCCTTGACCAGAATCGAACCTGGGACCCTTCAGTCCCCAAGCCGAAGCTCTATCCATTGAGCCAAACCGGTTTCGGCCCATTATGTAGTCTTGATCTTACCTACATGTACTTTATCTGTATTGTGGAGGATTACACAATAGTGTGATACTTACCATCTCTTCCCAACTCTGAGTTCACTGATACCTTGAAATCAGCCACGGAAGGAGAATTTACACCATGGAAGTTAGCACATGCTATAACCAAGGTGTATTTTCCCAGAGTACTGGTTGCTATATATTACCAGCATACCACTGGTGAGGAAGTTGCAGCCAGCAGGGAGCCGATCTGGGCACTGCACTTAGTTTGAAAGGTAGCTTTGAGGAGTGAGATACATCAGTTGTGGAGGAAAATGCGGGGGAGGGAAAGGTTTCTCAGAGACTGGGCAGTACTCACAGGAACCCTCTGTGCAGCCAGAGACAGCAGGTGTTTCCCCAAAGTATGCAGGGAACATTCATTGTCTCCATCTAACTCCTGAAGGAAAAAGGCCCATGTTATGTGGTTGCCTGATCAGTAAGCAACACACACCACAGTCTGCTTGGGAAATCTTCCGTACTGCATTTACTAGCACAAGCCTTTCTCAGCTTTGCAGACTCTTCCCAGGCCTGTGACCATTCACGTATTTTTGCAGGGCAGGGGTGGGTGGCTGACCTGGACTTGAGCCTGGAGTGCGAGGGCAGTCTTCAGGATGCCATCTTCTGCCTTAATCACCGCAGGCTTCAGAGCACCTCTTCCGCACAGCAAGAGGTCCGAGTGCTCCGCCCGCGCCATCATCATGCCCATCAACAGCAACACGTAGTTCAAGGGGGGCTGATGGGACAGGCATCGGGGTGAAATAAGGCCCCCCTACTTTTAAAAACTACTCTTGTCTATTCGGCCCTGAAGGCCAAACACCTCCGCTGCTTGGGGAAAGAGACAAATCCCCAGGTTAGGAGGACCTTCCGAGGCCCACAGGAACAGCTGCCCGGGAAGAAAGTGTAGAGAGGCCAGGACCCCTGCCCAGAATCAGTATTCGGATGTAGGCAGGTAAAGTGAATATTTTGGTGGCAGAGATTTAGAAAAGATTATGTACCAGCTAGTTGTGCAATGTGAGAATTATAATCCACAACCTGGCTTGAGATCACACTCTAGGAATTGTCCCCAGGGACCAACGTCGGACACTGGGAAGCAAATGCAAGTCATTTCTTTCAGTTGCTTGCTTGCTTATGCGTGTTTGCTTGTGAGAACCAGGTCTGCATCCAGGATACCTCTCGGGAGCCCCAGCATCCTAACAAACCTCCTATTTAAAATTTTTTTTTACCCCTTCTAGGTTGCTCTTGGGACAGATCTTGTCTGCATCCGCATCTGTGAGGTAGACCAGAAGGGTGCGGCCTGGCAGCGGCGGCAGGCTGTGCTTCACGGAGAGGTGCACAGCCGTCTCCAGGGCCTCTCGATATCGAGCCAGCATCTCACTGTCGTATTTCCACTCTCTGCAGACAGGAAAGGCACAGACACAAGGACTCAGGAGCTTCTCTGTTTGTCACTTTAAGGCAGATGGGAAGATGAGAACTGGCCACTTAAGTGTTGAGTTTCCCACTCACCTCGCCCCCCTCCGTCCCCCTCTCCCCCCCACCTTCCAGAGCCAGCCTCCACTGCCAGGAGAGGAGACAAGGACAGAGCTTCCCTTTGCTTAAATTCTGCAGGACTCTCCTAATCCCTTCTCATGGCAGGAGAGAAGTCACCAGCAGGCCCACTCTCTGAATTCACTTGCCACGCTTAACACATCAATCCATACTTGCTTCATGAGGCAAGATTTAACTGCTACATTTTTAAAAAATTGTGTTTTACTACTTTCTTACTCTGCAAACTGGCAGTTAAAGAGGAAAGAACTGAGCATTCATTCCACCTTTCCAATACAATTGCTATTATAGGGTAACTAAATACCTTTAGTTGATGAGGCAAGTTCTTTTTAGAATTCTGTAGAGGGCTCGCTGGGAAGGCGAATGGACATTTCTTTAAATTGTCAGCTGAGCCTGAGGCACTGGAAGAGTCGTGTCCCTGGTTATTACACGTCCCCCCCTCCCCCACAAAGGTGGGGGGAGGGGAGGAATTATTCAGTTCTGACTTAACCTTTGTCCAGGTGTCAGCAGGGGCAGGTCTAGATATGTAAATCCAGTAATGCTAGGGTCTACTTAAGAATGCAAATAAGCTGCTTTGATCCTATAAAATAAACCTGCTGCGTGACTCAGGGTGCTCACTGCCTCTCCATCAGAGGGAATGGCAGCCCACCTAGCTCCCAGCTTTATAAATCTATCTCTGCATCTTACTCTCTTTCTTTCTTTAATTTCTGAATCCCCAGCTCCTCCACTCAGCAACCGGACTGTTTCCTTTTCCGTGATGGACGCAGAAAAGAGAGAAACACCCCCTCACAGAATTCCAACTGATAAATATGAGGAATGACAGAAAACCTCCATCTGCAACTGCTAATGAAACAATTCGTTCAGGCAAAGATAATCAATGGATGAACCATTAACTTTATAGTGGAGAGATCAGGCTGTCATCACCTAAGAGCACTAATCAATCTTAGCATCTTAGCATCACTGTGACTAAGACCACCAGACTTTTTGTGCCTCCAGATCCTTAACCTATTAGGAAGCAAAAAAAAGACTGATAGTCTTTTTTTCACTTTTTAAAAAAATATATGTTTTTTATTGATTTCAGAGAGATAGAAAGGGAGAGGGAGAGAGAGAAAGAAACATTGATGTGAGAGGGAAACATTGATGTGAAAGAGAAACATTGATCAATTGCCTCCTGCATACCCCCTACTGGGGATTGAGCCTTTAACCAGGAATTGAACCAGGGACCTCTTGGTGCATGGGATAACCCTCAACCAACTGAGCCACACTGGCCAGGACTTTTCCTTTTTTTAAAGTCTAATGGTCTTATTATAGTGTACAAAGAATCATATATGAAATAGTCTTATAAGAAAAAAAGTTAAATCTGAATTATTCAAGCCTTTGGAGTTAATGGCCAGGATGCATGCAATAGAGGAACAAGTTAAATGACATCACGAGGAAGTACAAGAATCTAGAATGTGGGAAATTCTGTGCGGCCCCTGAACCTGGTTTCTACAGCAAGTCATGACAGGAAAACAATTAAAAGAGATTTAAGAGACTTAATAACCAAATGTAATATGTATGTCTTGTTTGGATCCTGATTTGAACAAAGCTTTGAAATATTTTTGAGACAAGTGAAATTTTTTTAATATGTATTAGATAATAAATGATAATACCAAGAATTTTTTTTTTAGTTTTCTTAAGTATATTAATGACATTCTGATTATATAAGAAAATGTCTGCTTTAAGAGATGCAGGAGAAGTACAGAGGGGTGAAATAAAATGCATCATATTATTTATCATTTGTTTTTAAAATCCTCTTCAAAAATGGGAAAAAAGAAAAAGAAGAGAGGAGTCAGGAAAGGAAGTGTGGTAAAATGTAATCACTGAATATGACTAACAGTTCTATAGAATCCATTATACTATTCTCATTACTTGTGTAAATGTTTAAGTTTTTTCATAATAATTTTAAATCTATAGAAGTCAGTAGTTTCTACCAGCATTATTCAATTAAAAATTATAGTTAATTAAATTAAAATATTTTTATTTCAGCATTCAATTAATACAAAAACTATGAATGAGATATTTTACATCCTTTTTTCATACTGTCCTCAAAACCCAGCACATCTCAGTTCCGACAAGCCACATTTCATTTCAAGTGCTCAAAAGCCACATGTGGCTAGTGGCTACCTTAATGGCCAGCAAAGGTATACTGTTTGAACTGTGTGCTAGGCTTGATTCTTAATGAATCGTGTTCAACCACTGGTCACTGATTCAGGATATTCCTGGCCACCAAGTTCTACCAAAAAGTCAGATGATCCCAGCCTTTTCCTTTAATGAAAATGAATGAAGATACTGTTGAAGTGTCTGAAAGAACAGGGTGCTGGGACTTAGGACAGATTTCATGTCTGCATTTGAGCCTGCTTGATGATAAACATATATGTGTCAAAAGAGAAAGAAAAGTGAAATGGTCAGGAAATACAGATAGAGAGAGAAAGCAAAAGTAAAACAGATGCCACAGAGAAGAAAAAGAAAGAAACCTGCACCAGAGCAGAAGCAGAAAAGACCCTAGCACTCACAGGAGAAAGGGAGATGCTACACAGACTCACGGAATCCATAGAACCAATGAAACAATCACAAGAATAGGTTTTGTTTCATGATATCTGCATAAGACAAGGTTAAAGATATGTTTTGCTGTGCAAGAGACGATTGGAATCAGACAAGTCTAAGCCATTGGGATGACTGACAAGCATGTCTTTAGTTTAGAGAATAAAAGTTGGGGTTGCCAGATGACTCTCAAGCCTTGTTAGGGTACCTTTTGTTGCCCATCCTTTGCTTCCACATAACACACACACACACACACACACCTACCTGCTCCTGTGTACTCTTAGCTGCTCCCGCTTGAGTTGCTCATAAAACACGGGCACCCTCAGTACTGCCCGAAGTTCTCGACGTTTTAGGTTTTGAAGTTGCGTTTTACCGTACCGTCTCTGGACATTTTTAGAGTGTCTAATCATTATCCGTCTCATCAGTTGTGTGTTGGAAGGAAATGGCAATTCTGTGTGGCAACAGGTAAGTACCTGAGTCAGGCAGTTTCTATCCTCTCCTTGTTTTCCCATCAGTTTTGTCCTGCATCCCAACCCTTGAGGCTGACAATCAACTGACCTCTGCCCACCCGACCCTGAGACTGTAAGGCAGGAGGCTGAAAAACACTAGTGCTGCTGCTTCATCTATTCTCAGACATGAGAGACAAACAGGAGTCAGAAGAAGAGATAATACCTTTATTTTTTAGCTGAGCCTCAAGGTCATTGATGGAATCATGGGCATTAAGAAATCTGAACGGAAACTGCCGACTGTGGATCACGGACTTCTGTAAAGCAAGGGAAGAGTCTGAGTGTGGGAGGCATTAGGGGCCTCAGGGACCAGGAACTTGAGATAACTGCTCTAGATTTGTGGGAAGGTGAGGAAGGGCAAGATGAATATTAGAGACGAGATACAGAGAAAGGGGGAGAAGATTAAAGAAAAATGAAAATCTATGTGAGAATATGAGAAGAGGTAAAGAAGAAAAGACAGGAAGTAACAGAAGGAGTTCTGTGTTTCATATCAGACTCCTTCTGAAATCAGTTAAATCACAGAAGTGCTTCCTCCTGGTAGATCAGAAAATAAAAAGGAAAGTTCTTTTTTATTGATTGGAGAGAGAGAGAAAGTAAGAGAAAAGCATCGATTTGCTTTTCCACTTATTTATGGATTCATTGATTGCTTCTTGTATGTGCCCTGACCAGAGATTGAACCCTCAACCCTGGCATATCAGGACAATGCTCTAATCCAACTGAGCTACCCAGCCAGAGCAAAAGGAAAGTTCTTATACTCTTATTTCTCAAAGGGTTGATGAACCCCCACACCTGTCTCCCCCATCCTATCTGTATCCCCTTACCTGCCCACATGGAAATAGCTTGGCGGCCATGACCTTCCCCAGCCACTAAGAACAGCCCAGTTCCCCAAACTGCAACAGCATCTCCACACCCACCTCCCGCCTCCGTGCCCCTCACAAATACCGCTTGCTGGAGTCTCTGCAGTACAAGCTCGTGGTGGTGGGCGCTGATCCCAACCCGCAGCAGGTTGCACAGATTCCGAAGCATGGCCATGAAGGGAAGCTTCCCGTTGCCTGCAGAAGGTCAGAAGGTCGGGCAGGGGTGAGAAAAGGAAACAAAGGATACGACGTGAGAGAGGTCAGAAAGCAGAACAAGAAGCTCAGAGGATGTAGAAAATTCAGGATGGAGGGAGTGAGGTATTAACATTTGACCTATCCTACCCATAATGATTTAAAGGTCCCCAAAGAAAAAACAAACACGGTTGGAGCAAAATTTATGCAACACTGTTTATGGGACAGCTGTTTCAATAAACAACTTATGCTATCACTTTATCTATTGGCTCCAGCCCTGAGACTGGGGTTAACTAGCAAAATATATTCTCTAACCAAAAATAGTGATTTCCCTAATGAACAAAATAAACTGATGAACAAAAAAGATCCAAAGACACAGAAGCATGGAACAGACTGATGAACCTCAGAGGGAAGGCGGGGTGGGTTTGTGGGGAGAGATTAGCCAAAGAATTTATATGTATGTATGCATAACCAATGGACACAGACAGTAGTGTGGTGAAGGCCTGGGGGTGAAGTTCAGGGTGGAGGGGGTCAATGGGTAAAAAGGAGAACATCTGTAATAATTTCAACAATAAAGATTAAAAAATTTTTTTTAAAGAGTAATGATTTGCAAACTGTTTAGATGGCTAAAAGAGAAATTTCCTGATGTAAGTTTGTTTATTAATAAATTATATTCATGTAGTACAACCATTAATTAATATTTCAAGGCACAGTATACACTTAAGATAAGGTTCATCATCATAATATTGAATGCAAACCCCTATTTCAAATAGTCTTCTTGATCCTTTTAAGTTTTCTGGGAAACTGGTACACTCTGATTAAGCAGATAGAATTTCACCTCTGTCACTTACTATTTTACCTGGGTGCCCCCACTTTAGAGACCAGGTCTGTCAGCCCCAAACCCACATCCCATGCTCTAGTCTGCATTTCTCGGCAGCTTTTATCAGGCGAAGAGAAAGAGGAGGGTGAGTACGCAGTATAAGTGATGTGTGATAGCTGATGAACTATTGTATCCTTTGTAAAGTCATGTTTTCTCAACTGTTGCTATGTATGAAGGGTCTTCTAGATATAAGAACTTAAGTCAACATCATATTTATGACTCTAGAAAATAAACTGAGTATTTATCCTATAAATTGGGAAATTTTCTGCTTCATTCCAAAGAAATTATTCATAAGTTAATGAACCAATCAAAGAGGGGTATGTATATCTAATTACATTTTATCTTTTCTTATATATATTTTTTTATTCTCTACAGAAAGAAAAGGAGAAGGATAGAGAGTCAGAAACATCGATGGGAGAGAAACATCGATCAGCTGCCTCCCGAACACCCCCCACCGGGGATGTGCCCGCAACCAAGGTACATGCCTCTGAACAGAATCAAACCTGGGACCTCTCAGTCCACAGACTGACACTCTATCCAATGAGCCAAACCAGTTAGGGTATACATTTTATCTTATATTTTATATTTATGTTTATATATTTTAATATTTTCTTTTATTTACTTTCATACCTATATTAAAAATAATTAATTTGCTATATTTAAAGTACATTAATTTATTAATATATGTATGAAATTTTTATAAATACAGGGTAGGGAAAAAGTAGGTTTACAATTTTTCATATGGAAAATAATACAATAATTAATAAATAATAACATAAGAATAAACTTTTTCATACTTACAGCTATAAACCTACTTTTTCCCACTCTGTATATATACATATTCTGCTATATCCCAAAATTTGTTTTGTAATATGTAATTTTTTAGAAAAAGTCTGGAGTCCAATGGGTTACTATGGGCATTTGTCTCAACCAAGAATAATGACACAATTTGGGTTTTCAGGGGCAGAGAAAGGAAGTGCAGATGATGCATACAAGAGTCATCTAATATACTGGCTGCCATCCAGGCTGCTTTATTCTACTCCACCCAAAGTTGAATCAATACTGGGGAAGAGGTTGCCAGGCAAGTGTGTGCGTTTGTGTGGAACATGTGATTGTGACAACCACAAAGTGAGTGGAGTGCTAGAGGCTGAGCAATTCCGGCTTCCCTGAGTATAATCTATAACCAGCAGCCCACAGAGAAATAAGGGAAAAGCCAGCATGGGCTTCCAAGGTTCTACCATGTGAAGTCTACAAAGCTCAAGCAGATAAAAGGTCTAATTAGATATTTCTCAACAGAAAGAAGTTGACTTTAAATTATCAAAGATGAAAGAGGAAATAAAATAAATTATCAAAGGTGAAAGAGGAAATAAAAGAAAACAACATGGAATAGAAAGAACCTTCTATAGTCAAAAATTTTAAAACAGAAAGAGAAGATTGAGAGTAATTTGGCCCTCCCTGATTTGAAGTTTTTTTTACTCAATATGGGCAAATTGAGTTAAAAATTCCATGTTCTAAATAAAAATTCCATGTTCTAAATATAAATTCTTGTGGATATTCTACTATGCCATGTGACAGAAAGTTCTATCTCATTTGAATGAATTACACAGATACTGATACAAGTGAAATCAGGGAGAAGGTACCACTTTTGTCATGTGTTGATGAAGACCTAACCACATCTGGAATAATGATCTATCTACACTTGCAATGTTACTCAAAGCAGGCACCCCTGTCCACTTGGGTGTGGTCAATGGCAGACCTTAGAAGTCCAATAATTTTTAGTGTCACAACTACCAAGCAATAGAGTAACTGCATCATGTCATGGAAATCCTCTGGTCTAAAATGGAAAGGCATGAATCGGAAGAGCAGAGGAGTGTGTGATGGTCAAGGTTACTATACCAATGAGTTCCTCCCAGACGGAAGCTTTGTTCCCCCGCAAGCTCAGCTCCCGCTCCCAGGTCTCAGGCTGAGATAGCTTCATCCGCTTCCCAGCTCTGCTAGAATCCCATGGCCCGGGGAGGCGACTTCGAGAAAAGACCTGCAGGTTGGAGGGGTATCTGGAACGGAGGAGGAAAACCTTGTCATTTCAAAGCCAGCTGAAAATAACCCAGGAAAGGAAAGGTGAGCCAGTCAACGCTAGTCAGTCATGTTTACAGGCCACATCGGCCCAAACTATGTTGCTGGGGTCAGAAGTACAGGGATTAGGGTCATGAGGGTAGAAGAGTCATGGGGTTTCCCAGGCGGAATGTACGTTCAGAGTGTATCTTCCCACCTGTGGCCTAGCAAGGCTTGCACGTGCTGGGCAGGCTCCTGGATGTGCAGTCGCTGTACCAACTTCTTCAGGGTGAACCTTGGGGGCTTCTTTCTCTCTGGCACTGCATTGTAAGACTTCTCAAACTGTGGAAATACCCCCAAATACCACTGGGGTCATTGAATCTATGACCATAGTCACTTTCTTCCGAAAGCAGAACCTAAGATCATCCTATACCTATGAGATCGTTTCTTTCCCCAAATCAGATTTAGGCAAAGAGTAGGAATATAAGGGGTAAAAATATCTACCAACAAGAACTCCTATCGTAAGCATCATAGAGCAATGTTTGGGGATCACCATATTTTATTTACATAAGATTGAACTATCAATGGTAAAATGGAGTGATTGGCTTGTGAACAGCAAAATGGAGGTAGGATGAACAGAGGATACCTTGTTCTCCAAGGGAGGAAAGAGAAAAGGGGCTCTTATTTAAATCACTGAGACCTGGACCAGGAGGAGGCATCAGAATAATGAAGGCTGTGAGGAGTTAAAAAAAAAACAAAAAACAAACAAACAAAAAAAAACCTGAAAGAAGTTGCTTTACAGAATCTTCTATGGTGGAAGAGCTAAGTTTGGGATGTATTAATAGGATGAAGAGAAAAGATCAGCAGACCGACTGAGAATGTGTTTTCTTATAATGCTTACGTCTTCCTAATAATCTATTCCAATGATGATGGTGGTGGTAGCTCACCTTTATTCAGGGCCAGGTGTTTTTAGAAATACTGGAAATACAATAACTGATTTAATCTTCATAAAAACCCAATGAAGTAGGTACTATTATACTCCCCATTTTATATCTGAGGAAACTGAGGCAAGAGAGGGCAAATCATTTGGCCAAAGTCAGGTAGCCAGCAGTGCTGGTGGTGGAGGGATTCACACCCAGGTCAGAATCCAGATTTTATGCTCTTAACCACTAAGTGCAATGACTTATTTGTCATTGACGCACATTTAAAAATGGTTTGGTTTGTTTTTAAAAATTCCCATGGAAGGTAAACATTTCATGTCTTTAACTCATTTATCCAGCTAGACAAGTCCCCTATAATTAAAGAAATGGAGGGGAGGGGGGGAGAGAGAAATTCTGTAATTTATTGCTTTACTTACGATCAAGAATTAGTAATCAAATTTAAAAATACTGTAATGAATCTAAACAGACATTATATTCAAGTTTTACAGAAAAAAAATAAGAAATGGGGGGAAAACCATAGCCGGTTTGGCTCAGTGGATAGAGCATCAAGCCTGTGAGCTGAGGGATTCCTAGTTTTTATTCTGGTCAAGGGCATATATCCAGGTTGTGGGTTCGATCCCAGTAGGGGGCATGCAGGAGGCAGCTGATCAATGATTCTCTCTCATCATCGATGTTTCTATCCCGTTCTCCCTCTCCCTTCCTCTCTGAAAGCAATAAAGAAATATATCTATAAAGAGCATTTTCTAGTTCTCTCAAAACCTGATCCCACAATCACAGCTGAGAATTCCCCAGGTAGGGAAATGGCCTGTGCCTACTATACCCTCTATTTGTATTTCTAAACCAAATGGAATTCAATTTCTAAGTATCAGATGAGAAGATTGTTCATCTATACTAATAAAAGTCTAGATGGCATCTAACCCTCCTGTCATCACAAATGGCCACCCCCATTTTGACACAAGATGGCTGCCACAAAATAGCCATCCCGACATCATCACCAGATGACCACCCCCCATGTCATCATAAGATCAGGGTAGGGCAGTTGGGGCCAAGCAGGCTGGCAGGGGAGGGCAGTTGGGAATAATCAGGCTGGCAGGGGAGGGTAGTTGGGGATGATCAGGCCAGCAGGGGAGCAGTTAGGTGTCAATCAGGCTGCCAGGAGAGTGGTTAGGGGGTGATCAGGCTGGCAGGCAGTAGCAGTTAGGGGCAATGAGGCAGGCAGGCAGGTAAGCAGTTTGGAGCCAGCAGTCCTGGATCAGAGGGATGTCCCACTGCCAGTTTAGGCCCTATCCTGTTGGGAGATGTCCCAGATTGGAAGGCTGGGCTGAGGGGAACCCCCCCCCCCCCCCCCCCGGTGCATGAATTTCATGCACCAGGCCTCTACTGCACATATAGAACCCCAGAACAAGGCACTCACCTTCTCCTGTTCATCTTTAAGAAGATTAAATATTGGCAAATCCTTCATTTTCTTAGAAAATGGATATTTCGTCTTCTGTAGGGACAGGAGAAGCAGTTTCAAAAAGGGAAATGGAGGTTGTCCCTGGAGAGATCCATGTCAATAGTCCCAAAGGCCCATCTCTATCTAAAAGGAAGCCAGCTAAGAAAGAGGCAGGCCCTGCCTTCTCTGACTCCTGAGCTCTACCTGGCTCCTCCGCATTTTCCAGACTATTTGTTCCTGATGGTAAGAACATGCCAGACACTTAGTGTGGGATCCCCTGGATGAGCATGTTCCTTCGTCCCTCCCTTCCCAGAGAAAAGGGACCTGGGCTGTGAATGACCAGAGCTGAGATAGGGACTGACCGGAGACCGGGGGGGTTTCTGGGGGCATCTCTTGGCCCGGTGCTTCCGAGGGTTGTACTTGGCCAGCTGGTACTCATCAAACTGGGTGAACTTGTCAGTCATAGCAGCACGCAGGCAGGCAGGCAGCGGCACCAGCTTGTCCTCCTCTCCTTCAGCCAGGCTCTGCCAGAGAGAGGAGAGACCATCAGGAGTAAGACCCAAACAATCCCTCCAAAACAAAACAAGGCCCATCACAGGGTTAAAATGAGAACAGGGAGCAAGTTCTCAGCCCAAGCTCTAAAGCAAGGGAGGGGAACCATTTTCCTGCCAAGACCATTTGGATATCTATAACATCATTCTGAGGACATACAAAATTAACAATTAAATTTAAAAATTAGCTTGCTATATTTGGTCAAACATTTAGTTAACTCATCCCTAGTGCCTCGGCAGGGCCAGACCAAATGATTTCTTAGATCTTATACGGCCCACAGGCCAGATGTTCCCTACCCCAGCTCTAAAATGACAGTTTCTGTGGTACTGGACCAGTCAACAGACTTCCATGGATCTCATTTTCTTCATTGTAAATACAAGGTCCAGAATAAGACCAATTTTTCTTAAACTGTGTTCCAGCCCTTCTCAATCATATTCTCCCTGTTGGGCAACCCAGCCTTGTAGAGGGAAGGGATCTAGTTCAGTCTTTGGGCACTACCCCTCCCCTCTGCTGTCCTGTCTGGGCACTAAGGTTGAGGGCAGCAGAGGGGAGGCCAAATTGTCCGAGAATTTTCGCCAGGGATGCAATGAGCAAATGAGAGGAACCTACATGAAGGCCAAAGTTCAGGGAAGTGAGTGCCATACCTGGTAAAACTCGGCTACCTGAATCCAATCAGAAGGCAGCTGGACAATAGCGCAGAAATATCGTCGCAGGTGAGGACGGCAGACTGGCAAGAAGGCAGCAATGGCCAAGACTTGGTTGGCTACATCCCTGATGTTCAGCTGCTGCCTGGCATACAGAGATGCCTAGGGTGCAGGTTGGGGAGAGTTAGCATCTTCTCCCAGAACTTCATGCCCTAAACTAACTTGAAAATCTAGTCTACCTGCATAAAAACTTTTCCCGATCCCTCCAGATTGTCTATGAAATATCAAGTTCAACTTCTGAGCTTTGCATCCTAAATCCTCTGTAATTTAGTCTGTTTCTGCCTTTGCAGCATGTCTTCTCCTGGGTCTATGGATCACCTTCTACATCGACCAGGCCCTTTCCCTCTTTGGAAGACTTCCCACCTTCAACATCTATCAAAGACTTACCCTGGGTTCAACATCTTTCCCCCTCCCCCCTGCCTCTTTTCTACTTCTGAAACAGTCACTTATCTACTGTGCCATTTACATTTACATATTTGGAAGTGTTTTTGCTGATCTAACAGTACCATAAGCTCCTTAAGAGCCAGATCATGCTTCATGCTGTTGGTATGCCCTCAAGAAACTCTATATGTGTACTTGCTAGCATACTCCTTCCCAATCCCATCTTCTCCACTCCTCACAGAACCCTAGGGACCAGGCCACAGACTCCCCCAGAGATCATCTTCACTTCCTAAGTGAAGCTCCCTCCACCAACAGCACAAAGCTGGTCACCATCCCCCTCACACACCATAAGCACATTCTCTAGCTCCCAGCTTCCCACTCCCATCCACTCTCTCACACCACAATACCTTAAGGATAAACTCAGGCTCCAAGGGGGCAAGTTCCCTACAGATTTCCAGGAGGGCAGTCTTGGTAGGGTTGGCGGCATCTTTCACGTTTACCTTTGATGCCACAGTGGAGCACAACAAGCTCATTAGAGCCATCTGGGAATTGAGAAAGAGAGGTAAGGAAGGAGGAAAGAGGGAATAAGGACCAATGTAAGCATCCCTCAAGCCAACTTACAAAATCATGGACAGAGAAAATGGATCCCAGATTCAGAAGATGGTTTTTCAACTGAGAGGTTGGAAAGGGGATTAGGAGGTGAGAAATAAGAGCTGGGTGATGCCCCCTGCCGCCCCTCCATCAGTGGAAGGAATCTGGTTCAGTCTTTGGGCACTACGGCTCCCACCCACCCCCCATCCTCCCCTCCACCACCAACTTCTTTCCCACACCGGAATTTTTACCTTCTTCTCCTGAAGGACCTGGTCAGTGGGCTCAGACCAAGACTCGGAGTCTCCAGGGGTGAGCTTCAAGGCCAGTTCCTCCACCTCCTCCTCCTCTCCCAAGCTTAGACTGTAAAAAGGCATTTGAGCCTCTGTCCATTTCTTCTCCCCTGGCTTTTTGTCTTCTGAAGAGGACCAATGACCCTGGGGATAGTGGCAATTATTAATCACAGTCTCTCAAACATACTTAGATTTGAAGGCAGCTCCCAGGGATAGAAAGTGTCCACCTTTATCTTCTAGCACCTCAACTCCTCTCCCTTCACACTCAGCACCAATCTGTCCTGTCTCACATAGGGATCTCTCACCATCACACTCACCATCTTTCTTGGCTAATCTTCTGAGCGTTTGCTCAGGTGCTTTGTGATCAACCTGCTTTCATCTCCTTATTGGTGTCACAGCCTAGGAACCCTCCTATGATGCTATTAAAGTATTCTGAAGTCACCCTAGCCAGTGTGGCTCCGTTGGTTGGGCGTATCCCCATGCACCAAAAGGTTGCTAGTTCGATTTCTGACCAGAGCACATGCTTGGGGTTGTGGGCTCAATCACCAGTAGGGGGGCTTACAGGAGGCAGCTGATTGATCTTTTGCTCTTACATCAATGTTTCTCTCTCTCTTCCTCTTCCTTCCTCCCTCTCTAAAAATCAATAAATTCTTTCTTTTAAAAAATGCATTTCGGAGTCAGAAGAAAAAGGGCCACATCCCTGGTCAATCCCCCAGCAACTTTGGGATCCCCCTTAATCTTTAAATCTCAGCCACCTCATTCCCTTCTAATGGCTCCATCAGGTAGGATTAAGGCTATCTGATGGGGTCATTAAGATTAAATGGGATAATGCATGTATGACTCTTGGCAAATTGAATAGCCCTAAATAAGTGTAAGATGGCAGTAGCTATAATCCTGACAGTGACCCTATGATGTAGATTTCCATTGATCTTGTTTTAAAGGTGAGGAAATTATGGTGGGTGGTGATGGGGAGAAATAGGGGGGACATTGAAATACTCTCAATAAGAAAGATCAATAAAATAAATAAATAAATGTGAGGAAATTAAAGTTTCAAAAGGCAAGAGTCTTGCCTAAGGTAGTGCTTATAATAGGCAGAGACAGTGTAGGGCTCAGATTAGTCTTTGCTTCAGTCCGAATCCCAAGGTTGTACAGAGGAATGTGTGTTTGTATACTGATTCTGACCTGTGCTCATATATACGAGTATAAGTGGACATGTGTCTGTATATGCACCTCCAGGGAACTGAGTCAGGGTATAGCACATGTGTCTCATGCCTGAATAGGCTCTCAAAAGCATTTGACTGATAATGCTACTTCAACATCATGATGGCTCTCCTCCTGAGCAGAGGCTTTCTGAGGACAGGGTCTGTTTTTGCTCTACTGTCCAGAATGTCTAAACTAGATATGTAATGAGAGTAAGGATGCTGATGAAGCCAGCCCTGGGGTAAAGGGCACCTCAGGAAGAGGCTTCAAGGAGAGATGCTGTGGCACGAAAGCTAGGGGCTGGAGCATCCAGCAGACATGGCTGCAGTCAAGAGGAGCACCTAGAGCTATTACCAAAGCTGTTTCCTGAGCTCCCCATGTGGCAGAGATGGATTTCAGGGCTCTGGGGCAGGTCGGAGGGCCTGGTCCCTCAGAGAAACACTGAGTCCTCCAGGTTTGCACCAGCTGAGATGTGTGGACACACTGGGGAAAGGAGCTGGCAGACATAGTGCTCTTTAGAACAGAGTGTGTAGCCAGGCACCGATTCTCCAAGGAGAGAATGTCTGAGTGGGCAGATACATGTCCGTGTGGCTTCTCCATGATCTTCACATCAGGAAGTGTGGCCAGGCAACGATTTTCCAAGGAAAGGATATCTGGGTGGGAAGACACATGTCCATGTGGTTTCTCCATGATCTTCACATCAGGAAGTGTGGCCAGGCACTGGTTCTCCAAAGAGAGGATATCTAGACGGGTGGACATATGCCTACATGACTTCTCCAGGG
Organism: Pipistrellus hanaki; assembly: GCF_964339955.1. Lineage (NCBI taxonomy): Eukaryota > Metazoa > Chordata > Mammalia > Chiroptera > Vespertilionidae > Pipistrellus > Pipistrellus hanaki. The sequence continues at coordinate 69,947,649 of NC_140503.1, forward strand.
GCTGCAAGTCAGGGAGCATGGCTAGGCATCGGTTCTCCAAGGAGAGGATGTCTGGGTGGGCAGACATGTGCCCATAAAGTTTCTCCATGGCTGGAGCCCAACCAGTATATCCTAGATGGAGAGAAAGATGTGATGAGCACTTGGCTGCACAGGGAGTGTTTCTTTCCTATAGCACTCCTGGTAATGCCTGTGACTAAAGGCAAAGAACAACCGATACAGGACTGGGTTTATTATAAGGACTAGAGGCTCAGTGCACGAAATCTGTACATAGGGGAAGAGAGGGTGTCCCTCAGCCCAACCTGCACCTCTCCAATCTGGGACCCCTTGGGGGATGTCCAACTGCTGGTTTAGGCCCGATCCCTGTAGGATCCCTATGGGATCCCTCTCACAATCTGGGACTGCTGGCTCTGAACTGCTTGCCTGCCTGCCTGCCAGCCTGATCACCCCCTAACTATTCCCCTGCCAACCTGATTGATGCCTAACAGCTCCCATCCTGGCCCGATTGACCCTAACTGCCCACCCCTAACTGCCCACCCCTGTTAGCCTCCCCTGCTGGCCCAGTCACCCCTAACTGCCCTCCCTTGCCAGCCTAGTCACCCCTAACTGCCCTCCCCTGCCAGCCCGATTGCCCCAACTGTCCACCCCTGCAAGCCTGGTTGCTCCCAACTGCCCTCCCCTGCAGGTTTGGTTGCCTCTAACTGTCCTTCCCTGCAGGCCTGGTGCCCCCCAAGTGCCCTCTCCTGCAGACCTAGTTGCCCCCAACTGCCCTCCCTTTCAGGCCTTGTGCCTCCCAACTGCCCTCCCCTGCTGGCCTGATCACCCCCAACTGCCCTCTCTTGCAGGCCTGGTCCCTCCCAAATGTCCTCCCCTGCCGGCCATCTTTGACCACATGGAGTGGCCATCTTTATGTGTTGGAGTGATGGTCAATTTGCATATTATCTCTTTGTTATATAGGATGTATTCAGGGAGTATTCTACAGAGAGAATAGAGGGGATATTCTAAGGGAGGAGAGTAGGAAACAGTAAGGCAGAAGCTTAAGAGCAGGAAGTTGTTGGTTTTTTTTAAAAAAATAAACAAACAGAGATATCTTCTTATGAAGGGGTAAAGAAATGCCCAGGGGCTGTAGGTGTGATTAGTACAGGGGCCACACTTGTAACTTGGACTCTGGATTCTTAGCTCCAGAAACAAACATTTTGATTAAGCTGTCTATATGCACCACTTCAACTTCTTTGTCTACTACTCACTCTTCAACCAAATAAATGGGATTCTGTCCCACTATTCCTGCAAGGCTATCTTCTTAGGTAACTAGTGGAATTCTTGTTATACAAGAACAGACACATCTGAAAACTTATTTTCCTTCAACTTTCAAGTACAATATGAGACTATTAATCACTCTCATTGAAACTCTGTCCTGGTTTTCCTTTTACAACTCTGACCAGACCTTCTTGGGGGTTCCTTCTCTGCCATTCCTTACAGGTTAATGCTCCTTAGACTTCCAATCATTCTGTATACTTTCCCAACATAGTCTCACCTATTCTGTGGCTCCAAATAACATTTCTATGCTGGCAACTCACAAATGTCTTCCTTGACCTAGGTCTCGTCTGAGCTTCATACTCATTTACCCACTTGTCTATTGGACATCTCCACTTGGGTGACTCAAAGGTATGCAAAGCTCCATAGATCCGAAATGTATTGTCTTTCCCCCAATCCCTTGCCACCTCTACTTACAGAGGTTTGGAGTGGAATAGACTTGAGTTTAAATCCTTATGGGACCTTGAATCTACTTGGGACCTTGGGCTTCTTTGTACTTTCTGTGCCTCAACAAAATTCTGTGCCTCTACAAAACTGAAATAAATGTCTCCCTCCACAGAGTTGTTAGAGGAATAAGTGAGAGAAAAAAATAAGCACTTACAGAAACACTTAGTAAATGTTCAATAAATAAAATCTATTGTTATTTTCATCTAATAAACCATTGAATCCTATTGATTCTACTCTATCAGTGTCTCTCAAACCTATCCAGTTCTCTCCATTCTGCCTGCCACCACCTTTGTTAAAACCCTGCAATCCATGTGGACCCCAATGTATAGATCTGTTTAAATAAAGGAGCACTCCCCCAAAAAAAGGAGCTCCCTGATACATATCCCAGCCACTGTTTAATACATAGCCTTGTTTATTTTATCACTAGAGGCCCGATGCACGAAAACTCATGCAAGAGTAGGCCTTCCTTCCCCTGGCTGCTGGCACCGGCTTCCCTCTGGCACCTGGGACCCGGGCTGCTTCCCTCAGGTCCTCACCACCAGGCGTCTGTACCAGGGCTCCAACTTCATCCAGAAGGATGTTCATAATGATGCCCAGGAGGTCTAATTAGAATATTACCCTTTTATTATTATAGGTGGTAAAATTTTACCTTGTTTGCTTATTTGCCTCCTTGTTCACTCTCTCTCTCCTTACAAGAATAGAACTCCCTGAGGGTTGCTTTATCTTGTTTTCCTTTATATGCCCTGCTTCATACATATAACCTGGCTTCCGATTGTTAGGTCTGGTCAAATAATTGAATCAACACCCCCTCCCCTGGGAACGGACCTGTAGGCCACTTCACAGTATAATACATTCCACTTGCTAAGACCATTATCTCTCCGCTCTGGAGTTTCCCAGAATCCAGACCTGCACAGAGAATTCTCCGCCCAAAAGAAGCCCACCTAGAGTCCTTTAAAAACCTCTGACTCCCTGCCATTGGCTGCTGGTGCCATTTTGGGGCTCAGACCATCTGGTATACAGGTGACCTAATAAATTCATGATTCTTCACCTCTTTTGGCCTCGTGCGTTCCTCCATTGGCAACCCTAACACTGATCATGGTTCAGCCTCATCTCTTACTGTTATTCCTATCTCATTCTAAATTTCCACTTTATGTAATCACTCTAGATTACAGAAAGGCAGGTACCTGGAATACTCTTCCTTCTACAAAGACCACTCCTTCCCCATCCCTTCCTTTACCAGGCCTAACTGTACTTTCCTCTCACTCAGCAGGCTTCAATTTAATAGTTCCTCCAAGGAGCCAGCCAGTCTAATTGAGGTGGCCCTGTGTTCTCACAACATCATACCTCCTCTATCATAGAACATATCTCTGGTTTGTAATTGCCTGTTTGTCTTTCATTCCACCAGATTATACATTTCTGAGAATAACCCTTGTAGCCTTGTTCACTATTGTTTCCACAATGCCCTCATCAGTGGGATTCAGAGACTTTTGACAATCTGGTGAAAGCTGTGGAGTTTTTCTTAGAAAAAAAATGAGTATACACTATTTTGCACTCAATTTTCAGGGTCCATCCATGGATCGCTTAGAATTTCCATTAACTGCCAATTAAGAACTGCTTGACAGAATGCTTGATCTTATACTATTGGAATCTATTTACTTATTTGGACAAGTGGTTATCTTCTATTTGCATTTAAGTATTGATATTTTAGGAATAAGTATGTTGTTAAATGAATCAGTTAAACCTCAAATGCAAGAGCTTATGGAGAGGAGCGTAGAATACTTCCAAGAAAACCCAAATGGACAGACAATCCAGAACCAGAAAGGACATGGATAGCTCCCTGGATGTCCGTGTGGGCAAATGACATCCCGAATGATGGCCTCTGTGCCCCGTAACTTCCCTCATATCCTGGTACCACATACACCCCAGGGAAAAGAGTGGGGGAATCTCAGAATTAACTCAAGAGTTTGTGTTTTTTTATAATGTCTCAAAACAAAAATGAAGTTAACAGAAAAACACAGTTCAATGTTTTTGCACTCTGGAATTTGGGAAGGGAGATTCAGCTGTAAAATGCAAATGAAAAGTCCCCACCCCACACCCCCATCTCTAGATCCATTCTCAGGGATACCACTGCTGTTTTATATGAATAGTTTCAGATATTTTCTATGCTTATACACACACACACACACACACACACACACACACACCTTCCACCCACCCCCTTTTTTTAAATTTGCTTTACATAAAGAGGATCATACTTTAGACACCATTCTGCACTCAGTGTGTCATGGAAACCTTGTGTTAACACATTAACACCCACCTCACTTTTACAAAAGTTGGCTGTATGAGATTCTTTCCTGTTTAAGCTCCGCCCGGGTTTCTGTTTTATTACAAACAGTGCTCAAACTCCCTTGTTGGTGGCAGTTACCATGTCCTTCCAAGGAGCATTGAGCAGGGAGACTCGTTCTCACTCTCGGTCTCTTCCTCCCTCTTATGTCCCTTCAACGCCCTGCCCCTCCCTGGCCCTCACTCCTGGGCCCTTCCCTGCCCTTACACACACACACACACACACACACACACACACACACACACCTGGGCCCTTCCCTGCCCTTACACACACACACACACACACACACACACACACACACACACACACACACACACACACCTGGGCCCTTCCCTGCCCTTACACACTCACACACACACTCACACACACACTCACACACACACACCCTCCCGGAGCGGCCGGGAGGAGCCGGCACCCGCACCCGCCGCGTCCGCCCCGCCCGAGCCTGGGCGCTGGGCCCTTGGCACCGGCTCCCCCTCTCCGTTCCGAGCCCGGTGCTCCGGGCGCCGGGCAGACGGCTTCTACCTGCGCTCCGACCGTCCCGGAGCCACTCCGGGCAGGAGCAGCCGGCTGCCTGGGACGGCGTCTCCGTCCCCCGAAGCAGGAAGAGGAGCCGGCTCTGGGCTCCGCGGGTCAGAGGAACCGGAGCCGGAGGAGGAGCCGGCGGCGCGGGGAGGGACCGCCGCGGGCGGGCGGAGCCGCTGACCTGCGAGCCGGAGCGGGGCGTCGCCCGCAGGAGAGCAGGAGCCTGGCTGGTAGTGCAAATGCCCAAGGACTTTGCAGCCTTTTCTGGGGCCCCTCCCTTTTTCCCTTTTCCTGTCCTCCTTTCTCTTGCCCGTCAGGCTCCCCATTTACCAAGGTCCCCTCTTTTGCTAAATTTCCTCTCCTATCTGTGGCATATCTTCTACCACTGTTTCTTGAAAAAGATTTTTGTATGTTCATTTCCTGCCTGGACACATTTTTTTTTCCCCCTGGTGTCAAAGACAGCTGGACTTTTAATTCACCCGTAAGTTACTTTGTGGAAATAGAAATAAAAGGAGACGGAATATGGACTAATTGGGGCAGGGTGAACTCAGGGCAGCCCATGCCCATCTGGAGGGGATTGTAGGTTATAAGAAATCTATCTGGAATATTGAATTGATACTCCCTCCCCTGGAAACTGACCTTTAGGGCACTTCACAATTGGCACTCCACTTGCTTAGACCACATTCCATTACTAAGACCATTATCTCTCTCCTCCAGAGTTTCCCAGGATGCAGACCTGCACAGAGAATTCTCCACCTAGAAAAAGCCCACCTAGAGTCCTTTAAAAACCTCTGACTCCCCATCTTTAGGTTCTGGTGCCATATTGGGGCTCAGTCCATCTTGGTACCCAGATGACCTAATCCTATATAATAAAAGCCTAATATGCTAAGTGTCCAGTTGTCTAGTTGTCAGTTCAACCAAGGCATAATATACTAATGATATGCTAAGGCCACTGAACTGCTTGCTATGATGTGCACTGACCACCAGGGGGCAAATGCTCCAACAAGTAGGTTAGCTTGCTGCTGGAGTCCTGCGGAGCCAATCGGGCCTGACATGCCCAGGAGCCCTCCCTCGATCCCTCCCTGGAGCACTCCCGTGGTTCCTCCCTGGCTGGCCAACCTTCCACTTCCTTCTCTTTTGTCCCAATTGAACATCAGTGGGATCCCTTGGCCTGCCTGCACCCTCTCACAATTGAGAACCCTCGGGGGATGTTGGAGAGCTGGTTTCTGCCCAATGGCGGAATAACCGGTCACTATGACATGCACTGACTACCAGGAGGCAGATGTTCAAAGCAGGAGCTGCCCCTGGTAGTCCATACACTCCCAAAGGGGGAGTGCCGGAACCTGCCGGCAACCAACAGTACCTGATTGAGGGGGTGAGGATGAGAAAAAAGAAAGACAACAACAGATGGGGTCGGGAGGGCTCAAGACCCGAGGTCTGCAGCCCCGAATTTTATTTTTCCAACCTTTAAATACAATTCTGAAAGAGGAAATATTTATTTCAGGCAATCATACAGGTGGCCGTTTCTGCTAACATGATGAGTCCCTGTACAGATAAATTCCTTCAGCAACTGACCTTTTACAACCACCTGACCTTTTACAACTCCTTTTACAGCTCCTTCTGCGTCAGCAGGCTCCTATCAATTGTTTTACCCTGAAGCAAAGACATCTGCAGTTAGCAGCATTCCTAGGGGTGGTAGTAATTTTCCACTTAGGTCAATGGAAAGGGGGGGCACATGAAGAGCTGTGTCCTACACCCATGCCTGCATTCAGGCATAGAGGATCCCTGTATCCAGGGCAGCTCCCCACAGGGGAGCACTGCTCAGCCAGAAGGTGGGCTCACAGCTGGCGAGTGCAGTGGTGGTGGAAGGAGCCTCTCTCACCTCCTTGGCAGTGCTAAGGCCCACTCCCCACAGGAGAGGGCTCCTAGACTGTTAAAAGGTACAGGCTAGGCTGAGGGATCCTCCCCCTGAATGCACAAATTTTGTGCACTGAGCCTTTAGACTATATATAGAGAGAGAGAGAGAGAGAGAGAAAGAGAGAGAGAGAGAGGTAATATGCAAATTAGGCCAGGACGCTGTAACAGGAGAATACCGGACAGGAGGAGGATGTGCCTTCAGGTGAGCAGAAGGGGGCGGGGGGGGGGGGGGAGGCAGCCTGCAGCCTCTGTGGTAGAGCACATGCTGGGAGAGGAGAGGCCTCCGAGGCCAATCATAGGCCTGTAGTAAAGCGTTGCCAGCAAGTCCTTTCAGTATAATTGGGACATTAGAGGCCCACAGAATGATCGTTTCCTTTTCTATGAAACACATAACTCTGACACACTATTTACAATTAAATAAGTTCCATATATTTTGACATGTTACAGCCCTGGAAAGTTACATATAATGACCAACAAAGTGAAAAGATGAAAAGAATTTTTAGGAATTTCTGTCTAGAAGACAAACAAATTCAAAAGGTGACCGTTTAATTGTCCTCTAGGACATTAGCCAGATTGTATCTAATTTAGCAGTTTTACTTCAGGCTTTCATCTTCGGCAATCTCCTTTGAACAGCATTATCATCCTGCCAGTCCGTTCACTGAGTTAAACAGAACTTTTGCATCTATTATGTATTTGAAAAAGAATTATGTATTTAACACACGCAAAATGTTGTTTGACACATAAAACAAAAGATCATTTGATTCTTCCCTGGAACACAGAAAAGCATTAACTTGAATAATTGGTGTGGCTTAGTCTAATTTTCCAAATATTGTTAACAAAATTAATGTAGGGATCTTCACAGAGCCAAGAATTCTCTTTCAGGCCTACATATCCAGCATCTCCAAGGAGGAGGCCTGTTATTCTGTGTTTTGTTTTGTTTTGTTTTGTTTTTAATACTCACCAGAGGGTATTTTCTCACTGATTTTTAGAGAGAGTGGCCGGAGGGAGAGGGAGAGGGAGAGGGCCTGCTTGTGTGTGAGCTGCAAAGGAAACACGTTTTCTGACCGCTCATTGGCTAAGCTCCCCGTATGCTACTCGCAGTGTTCTTGGTAACTTGCCTAATAAGAATCCAAGAAGGTGATATAGGGTTTTTCAACCTCACTCCTGGAGGAAAAAAACAAAGGTCTGCTGCTAGAGGAGCTAAGAAATGTTATATCCTGCCTTAGCTGGTTTGGCTCAGTGGATAGAGCCTCAGCCTGCCCACCACAAGGCCTGAGTTTGATTCTGATCAAGGGCATGTACCTAGGTTGTTTTTGTGCATTTAGGTTAACACACCTTTGAGATCTTAGAGTAATCCTCTTTTTCCAGACCTCTTGAAGGTGTAACCACCCTCAAGAGAGCACATAATATGATTGACTATCCTGTATATAATCCCACCTTCATATAATCTTTCTTATTACTATCTTTAATTCCAGATGTATAAAAGACACTCATTCTCAGGGGCATTTGAGGTCTTGAGTCCTGGCATTGTCATCAGTTTGGCTCAAACAAAATGTTATAAAAATTCCTTACAGGTTTGGTTGTTCTTTTTATTTTATTTTATTTTATTATATTTTATTGATTTTTTTTTTATATAGAAAGGAAGACAGAGGGATAGAGAGAAACATTGATGAGAGAGAATCATTGACCAGCTGCCTCTTGCACACCCCCTACTGGGGATGCGCCCGAAACCAAGGTACATGCCCTTGACCAGAATCGAACCCGGGACCTTTCAGTCCTCAGGCCAACTCTCTATCCACTGAGCCAAACCGGTTTCGGCAGGTTTGGTTGTTCTTATGTGGACATCCTTAAAGAATATTTCAGTTGGATTTTGAGGGAGCCAGATAAACTATCTTTGTCTTGCAACAGAAAATCTTTCAACTGGCAAGATGTTTACAAGGTCATCTTTTCTTTCTCATGGACAGTGCTAAAAACATATTGCCAATATTTGTTCCTTTTAATCCTGCTTTTTCTAAACTAGCTACTCTCTTCAGGTAAAGTAACCTTCCTTCAGATTACTGTCATTGATTCAATCGGGGGGGAGTAGGGGTTACCAATCAAATAACTGTAGCAGAGTTGAGGAGACATTCTGTTCCCCCTTGGAGTAACTCTCCTAGAGTTTATTTTTCTTATTTCCAAGTTCTTAAATTCACTTTCATCTCCATATGCAGCCTACACCCCTAATTGTTGATTAGTGACATTGAACTAATTGATGAGTGTAGTATCCAGACTGGTCTCTTTCGGAGGCCAAGAAATGCCCTCAGCCCTTAGAAGCCGCTTTATGTTTCTGTTAATTCTCACCCAAGGATATTTTTCCATTCATTTTAGAGAGAGTGGAGGGAGGGGGAGAGAGAGAGAGAAACATCTATGTGAGAGAGACACATTGATTAGTTCCCTCCTACACACACCCCAACTGAGGCCTGGGATTGAGCCTGCAGTCGTGGTATGTGTCCTTGACTGAAATCAAACTTGGGACCCTTCAGTCCATGGGCCAACACTCTATCCACTGAGCCATACCAGCTAGGGCTAGAAGCCCCTTTATTGAAGGCCCTACTGGAACTAGTAAAATTGCCCACCTCTTCTAGTCAGTTTAATTGCAAACTTATTTCCCCCACTTTGATTCAATAAACATCAGTTAAGCATCTATCAAGTATGAAGGACAGTGTGTAAAATGTATACAGCATGCCTCCATCTAAAGTCTTCATGGTCTCACAAAGGAGACAGATAAATGCAAAAGTCAGAAAAATACAAAGTGGAGCCCTGGCCGGAAAGCTGAGTTGTTTGGAGTGTCCTGATACTCCATGGTTTCAGATTTGATCCCCGGTTAGGGCACATACTAGAATCAACCAATGGCCCTAACCAGTTTGGCTCAGTGGATAGAGCATCAGCCTTCAGACTGAAAGGTCCCAGGTTTGATCGCAGTCAAGGGCATGTACCTTGGTTGCAGGCACATCTCCAGTAGGGGGTGTGTAGGAGGCATCTGATTGATGCTTCTCTCTCATCAATGTATCTAACTCTATATCCCTCTCCCTTCCTCTCTGTAAAAAAAATCAATAAAATGTAAAAAAAAAAAAAATCAACCAATGAGTGCATGAATAAATGGAACAAGAAATCGATGTTTCTCTCTTCTCTCTCTCTCTCTCTTTCTCTCTCTCTCTCTCTCTCTCTCTCTCTCTCTCTCTCTCTCTCTCTCTCTCTCTCTCCCTTCCTCTCTCACAAGTCAATACATAAAAAAATTTTTAAGTGAGGTGGGTATTGGGAAGTACTATATTCCACTAAGGAAGAAACTACAGGGTTATATGAAGGAGGGATTTTCAGCAATTTCCTGGAGTGGTAGACTTTGAACTAGGAAGGGAGGCTTCTGATAAGAAGTGGAGAGGAGAGTGAGAGCCTGGAGATTATAAAGGCCAATTGGTTCCACCACAGTTTTTTCCCCTTTGTGAATAATTTACCTTTAGATTCACAGCTTGTGTTTCTGTTCAGTCTAATCACTGCCAACTTCAAAGCATTGCACAGGCCGTGGTGGACAAGCACTTACTCCGTAGTACTTGATATCCCAGAGGATCCCTTTGGGTCCAGCTGAAAGTGCCAGAAGCCTGTCAGCAGGTTACATGAACTTCAAATATTAAGACCTTCTCCATTCTGACTCCTCTGACTCAAAACAAACCTACATTTATTTGGTCTCTGGCCTATTGACATTTACTGACATCTCTCTTCACCTTCCTTCAAGGGCTATGTTTCCCTCTGAGCCATCCTTCCCCGACTAGTCTTCCTTACCAGATATGGTAGATTAAAGCAGGTCACAAGTTCTTTACTTCTTTTCCCATTGGAAAGTGGAGTCTGATTGCTCATTTCTTGAATCTGGACTGACCTAGTGACTTGCTTAACCAATATTTGTAACAGAAGTGACATTCTGGCACCCCTTGGACCTTCCACCCAGGAATCTGGAATACTCGTTCTGGGAGCCTTGAACTACCAAGTAGGTCCAACTACTCTTAGAATATCATGCTGAAGAGATCACATATAGGTGCTTCAGTTAACAATCTCAACCGAGCTCAGCTTTCCATCCATTCCCATCAGAGCACCAGACATGTGAACAAAGCTGTCTTGGGCCCTCCAGACCAAGCCATCTACCACTTCAGTACAACCAAGTAATTTCCATCAGTGAACATGGAACGAAAGAATCATTTAGCTGAACCCTGCCTTATTGTAAGTGAAACCAATGACACATAAGATCATGAGAAATATAGCAAAACTATATATAGCACAGGTTCATGCACATTGAAAGGAAATTAATTAGAAGAAGTATTTTAGAGACCGGGAAGGACCATGGGATGTTGGCTCCAGGGTATGTTCAGCCCATCTCGCCCAGTCCCAATCAGCCAGACCCCAGCAGCAAGCTAACATACTGGTCAGAGCATCTGCTGCCTGGTGGTGAGTGCACATCATAGCGACTGGTCAAACTGTTGAATGAAGCAGTCAAACACTTAGCATATTAGACTTTTATTATATAGAATGATTGTTATTTGAAGTCACTACATTTTGGGACAGTTTGCTATGCAGCATTAGATAATTGGCATACCACACTTGCAATATTTAACCCTAGGTTACATCAGATTACATTGTAGTCAGCCTATTCTCCTTAAACCTTTTATATATGTTTTAAAATACATTTTTATTTATTTCAGAGAGAGAAGGATAGAGAAATAGAAACATCAATGATAAGAGAGAATCATTAATCAGCTTCCTCTTGCATGCCTCCCACTGGGGATTGAACCCATAACCTAAGCATGTGCCCTAACTGGGTATTGAACCAATACCTTCTGGTTCATAGGTCAATACTCAACCACTGAGCCACACCAGCAGGGTTCTCCTTAAACCTTTTAAGTCACCTAATTCCTAACACATTGGTACTCTGAAATAGTTCCATGTAGTGAAATGCTTATTTTGGGAGGTAGGTTAGCTTAGATAGATGTCAACTTATATGAAAAATGTATCTGGAAACTCATATCTATACAATTAATTGCACTTCCTCCTACACATGCCATGACCAGGGCCCAGGCTGGAAAAAAGCCTGCAATAAATGTACGTGCCCTTAACTGGAATCGAACCCGGGACCCTTTGGTCTACAGGCCAATGCTCTACCCACTAAGCCAAACCAGCTAGGGCTTAGCCACCTTTCTTTTCTTTTCTTTCCTTTTTAATATATATTTTTATAGATATTTTTACAGAGAGAGGAAGGGAGTGTGATAGAGAGATAGAAATATCAATGAGAGAAATGTTATCAATTGGCTGCCTCCCACACACCCCACACAGAGGATCAGGCTGCAACTTGTGCATGTGCCCTGACTGGGAATCGAACTGGTGGCCTCTTGGTTCCTGACTCAACCGCTGAGCCACACAATTTGGGCTGAGCTACCTTTCTTATGCACACTCTGGAGGCTGCTGTGAGACCTGCTGGACCTGTGTATAATCATTTAGGTCACATGTGTCAAACACAAGGCCCGCGGGCCAAATCCAGCCCGCCAGGCCTTGCAATGTGGCCCGCACCGCGCTGTCATCACTGCACTCCACTGTCAGTTTATGACATTGTCAGTTTATGACTGTTCAGTAAACCATTCGGCCCACGATTTAGGCTGGATTTTAGATTTTGGCCCCTTCTCTGATTGAGTTCGACGCCCCTAATTTAGGTGATGAGAGGCTGGCATTGTTATTTTAGCGTTTGGCAAATTCATAAAGAGAAAGTGAAACTATCTGATCTATAGAGGAGGGATTAGAATATGTATTACAATCAGATAATCTCTTAGTACTACCTCTTATAAGGGCCTGAGGAGTTCCATGCTGTGGATTGGAGGTCCTGGAGGCTCTAAACACGCACCAAACTGTAGCCTAATCCCTGGATTGCCATGATTCCCCAGTCCGTAATGGTTTCAGTTCAACTTCCTGATTCTTACTGTACTTCCCTTTTGGGTCCAAATTACTATCCTGAATCTCAGTCCACTTGGCCAGAGACCCAACTGTTAAATGGCCTAGATCAGATCCCTCTCACTCAAGAGTGGATCATTGACCAGGGTCCTTTTTCAAATCAGAGACTTCCTCCTCTCTTCTCACTCCACTCTCAATTTTAAAACTAAATAATGAAAGCCAGAGACCTCTACAATTATCTGCTCCCATCCGTATACTTTTGGATTCTTGTCTGTCAGCTTCACGTGGGATGGAGCCATGTCCTTCTGGACACTATGATTTGGCTTTCTGTCACCTCTTTGGATTGAAGAAAGACGGCTCAGGAGAGTGTGCTATAGCTGGAGCCAAGGAAGGGGAAATGTTTAGAATAAGAGCCAGTTTTCAAGCCAGTCAATTCCTGCCGAAACATGAGTAAGATGAGAATGGTCTTACCTGATTTGATTGGTGAGAAGTGGGTCATAATAACAATGAAGGAGGATGGTTTCAGTAGTGTGTTAGAGTCAGAAGTCAAATTACAGGGGATTTTAAATGCTTTTTATAATAAATAAAACTCAGACAAGAATGATCCAATCATAGGAAAACCTTTATTTAAGCCTATCTTTGCATACAAATTATAAACGTATGTTCACAGTTCACCCTAGAGACTCAATTCTTTCTTTCTTTTTTTTTTTTTAAGAATAGTTTATTGGTTTTTAGAGAGGAAGGGGGAGGTAGAGAAATAGAAACATCAATGCGAGAGTACAATATCTATCAGCTGCCTCCTGCATGCCGCCTACCAGGAATCAAGCCCAACACCCAGACATTGTCCTTGACCAGGGAATCAAACCAACAACCTCCTGGTGCATGGAATGATGTCCAACCAACTGAGCCACACCAGCCAGGGCAAGACTCAATTCTTATAGTTTCTCAATGCTTCTAATTTCCTTCTTTCCCTGTGTTCTTTGATCTTTCTTCTCTTTTCTATTAAAAATCCTATTCACCCCTCCTCATTTTCAACTATGCTTCCAAACAGTTATAGAAAATAACCTTAATAAAATAATAATACCTAAAACAACAAACATTTCAAGTACCCCTCAGGCCAGGATGAAGAGAGGTACAATGAGACTCCTTCTTCTCACCCTTAGGAGTGTGAGATTCTTAATGAACAATGGCAGCAGAAGATTGATCTATGCAAAGAACCTGCCCTTTGTCCTAAACTGCTCAGGGGTGAGAAATGGAAATATCATACAAAAAAATTTTAGGGGTGTGTGTGTGTGGGGGGGGGGGGAGTTGTGGAAGGAGGGAATATACAGTCATTAAGTGAAAACCATGGTCTTCAGAAAGGCTCCCGAGAAGAAAGACGGTTGGCCACAGCAGCAGAATTCTCTGAAGAACCCCTGGAATTCTAACTTCCCCTTTGCTATGGAGACACAGAGCACGACCTTCCCCACTTGCTTCCTTTCTCTGTCAGGAATGCCTTCCTCCTTTTCCGAATGGTGAACCAGGCAGCCTTCCAAATCCAGTTCAAACCACACCCATCTGATGATGCTGCCTTCTGTAACAGAAGCCTTCCCTGGGCAGAGTTCATTCTTCCATCCTCTGGGCTCTCGAAGGCTAAGTGTGTGTGAGAGGTGTGAGGGAAATGTCCACACTTCTAAATCCACTGAAAAACTACAATAGTATTTGTTTACAAGTCTGTCTGCTGGTCAGGAGCTCTCTGACCTCTGTGTCCTTAGTGTCCCATATCGTTCCTGACATATAGTAAGGAATAAATGACTGTGAGGGAGAAAGGAGGAGAGAAAGAAAGGAGGAGAAGAAAAGGAAGGAAGAGCAGGGTGGAGAAAGTGAGAGAGAAAGCATCTGACTCAATGTTCCCTGGCCAAGAAAACGGGAAACTGATTCAAAAAAAAAAAAGGTTTGGAGGAAAGGCACAGAACAGAGGAAAACCAATTTTCCATGTCTTCTTTGTCTCTCACTCTTCTCCCTACCACTTTCTCCTACAACCTCATTTCACACTGTTCTCCTTTCACTCCGAATCCCTCAATTGACTCCAAAGCAAGGAAGGAAGCCAGTTAAGCTTCTGACTTCTTCTACCCCATCACCTCAAAACCTTTCCCACTGTGGTGCCTCCCACTTTGCCTCTTTCCTCCTCATCTTCCCCACCTGCAGCACTCCCACCTCAGCGCCCTGGAATCTCACCCCTGTTCTATGCCAGGTCCGGATGGAACTTCTGCCGCAGATTAAATACCAGAGGCTCTTAGGGGCAGCCTGTGGCGGCCGGACTGAGGAAACGCTGATTGGGCCTACAAGTCACCTGAGAAACAATATTGTCCAAAGGATTCTGGTGACCCAGGGATTGGAGAGTAGAGAGGAGCAAAAACTGAAAAGGGACGGGCTCAACAATTACAGTTCTCCCTGCCCCATGCTCCTAACTCCTCAAACTCATTCATGGATGGCCTTTAAATGATTTTCTCCTTGTTCCATGGGTCAGAATCATGGTTTTCCCAGCTGTCCTCTCCTAGCCCCTATACCATGGCTACTGGAGCTTCTTGACTATCTTCCAGCTAGATGTACTTTTCCCGCTAGAAATAGTACCAGGATCCCCAAACCTTGTACAGTTGCTTCTGGGTTTCCTCTTCGTACCGAGGTATTTATCTGCTCCCCTTCCTCAACGCCCTTTCCCTGGCAATTCTGGAGCCCAACACCCAGACATGTGTCCTTGATCAGGGAATCGAACCAACAGCCTCCTGGTGCATGGAATGATGCCCAACCACCCGGAGCCACCTTTTCTTCCATGAAGATCATATATTCAAAAGCAGTTTATGAGTTGTAAAGCACTGTACTAGAATAAAACACTACCCCAAAAAAAGACTTCTCTTTGTCCTTGCTTCATCTCTGTCCTCTCTCATGCTATAGCTTACCCCTTCCTCCCCCATCCACTGCTGCTGCTCCATGCTCAGCCGGCAGGCTTGGCTTGGCGCCCTGTGGGACCTACACCCACGTGCTGCACTGTGGGCCGAGTCAGGATGCAGGCGGGCATCTCAGCCCGAGCCCTTGGCAGAGTTCCCAGGCAGAGCCATCGGCCCAGGCCAGGGCAATAAGCATGGATGAGGTGGGAGAGGGCATAAGTAAGGTGGCTGTAGCCCCCCAGCACCAGGAACTCCCCCTGCAGCACCGCCCCTGCAGCTCCCACGTGGGGGGAGGGCAGAGGCACCAGGTGAGTCCAGCTATCCGTCTTTGGATCATAGGATTCAAAGCTCAGCAGGTCCCCAGTCTCACCTAACCCACCTGCTACATACAATCGCCCGCCCAGAGCAGCCATGACATGGGCAGCTCGAGCTACCCCCATAGGCCTCAGAAGTGTCCCTGGTTTCTCGAGTTTCGGGTCATAGTGCAGTAATGAGGTCAGGAATTGGCTAGTGCTATTGCAGCCCCCGCTTATGTACAATCGGCCCTCCAAAACCGCCGCTGCGTGGGCAAAGCGTGGTGCTGGCAGTGCAGGTGCTGGCCTAAGGGAGAACAGAGCACATGATCAGGCAACAATCATCCTTGACTCTCCTCCTCCAAGTCTCCTAGTCTCTCCCTGATGCCTAGAAACTCGCCCCCCCCCCCCACCTCCCCTTTCCCTGCTCACCTCCAGACGTTGAGCTCGGGGTCATAGGTCTCCACAGAGTTCAGGGCAACACCATTGGCTCGTCCACCCAGGGCATACAGTAGTCCATCCAGTACCACCAGAGGGAAAAAACTCCGGGCCTGGCACAAAGGGGCCATCTCCTTCCAGTCCTCTTGGCTGGGGTCCCACCTGGACACGGTGTGACAAGAGAGAGGAAGTGTGGGTCTGGGGGGTCTGTGGTTGGCTGGCCAGCAAGTTCCCTCAGCTGCCCGCCTTCGGGTCTTGGGGGGATGAGGGGTGCATACCTGAGAGTAGAAGCCAAGGTGTTGGCGTGGCTGTAGTAATCCTGGCCCCCACACACGTAGATTTCGCTTCCCGCCAGGCTCACAGCCGCATGCCGGAAGCGACCCGGGGCAGGCAGGGCGGGCAGCCGGCCCCACTCCACCGTCCGGACCAGCCCCGTGCCGCAGCGGAAGGCCCGGGCCCACCACACGCCCCGGGAGGGCTCCTTTATGGCCATGTCCGACCTGAGCCCGTCCCCGCCGATCACCACCAGGGCCTGGTCAGGCTCCCTCCGCCTCTCCCGCCCTGGCACCTCCGACTCCACGATCAGCTGCAGCAGCAGGTCGGGGGGCAGCGGTGGGGGCAGCCCGGCCGCCCGCGCTCTCCGGAGCTCCTTGGTGGACATGCGGCCGAAGCGGACACATCGGAGCAGGGCCCTGGCCTCCGGCTCCTGGGTCTCAGGGTGGGCCGCAAGCCAACATCGAGCGGCTGCAAAGGCCTCAAACTCCTCCTGCAAGTGTAGTTCATCATTTTCCAGGAGCTGAGCCAGGCAGGCAGCCGGCAAAGAAGGGAAAGTAGGGCACAAGGTCACCGCGGGCAGGTGGGTGAGGAGGTAACTTCGGGCTTTGCTCCAGAGCCTCTCCAATCCAGGGACTTCCGCCATGGAGAAGAGGGCCAGGCAACGGGCGGGGCTGAGGCCCCGCGCCAAGGCTGCCTCGCACAGAGCGAGGCAGGAAGAGCTCTGGTACTGCAGGGCCGCCTGGGCAGCCCTCAGCAGTCCTGGCCATCTTGCGCGCACAACTCCAGAGTAGGCAAAAGAGACGAGGAGTCGCAGGTCCTGGGCAGAGATGGTGCGCAGAGACACCTGTGTGCCCTGGGACTCCCTCATCCCACTCAGGAGCATGGCCCCAAAGAACTCGCTGCCGCAGGCCAGGGCTGCTCGGTGCACTGCAAGAGGGAGAAGAAGGAGATGGGGATCCAGTTTTGCAAACTGCTGGGTACTACCCCGACTTCACAGCATCAACTTTGAATCAACCACCCAAGGCCAACAGCCAAACTGTGATGTGTAATAGAATACAATGGGGTACTTGCTAAAATGCAGGTTTCAGCCCTAACCATCTTGGCTCAGTGGATAGAGCATCGGCCTTCGGACTGAAAGGTCCCAGGTTCAATTCCGATCAAGGGCATGTGCCTTGGTTGCCAGCACAACCCCAGTAGGAAGTGTGCAGGAGGCAGCTGATCAATGTTTCTCTCATCGATGTTGCTAACTATCCCTCTTCTTTCCTATCTGTAAAAAAATCAATAAAATGTAATTCTTTATTTAAAAAAAAATGCAGGTTTCAAGAACCTACTTCTGGAGATGCTGATTCAGAAAGTCTGAATGGAGTTTCTAGAATTTTTATTTTAACATTTTCAAGCACCCTGCATGACTCTCATGTTAATGGCCTGAAGATACTTTGGTAAACATTGCTTTAGTCTTTTTGATCCAGGTCAATTAGAAAAAAAGTCTTGATAGATCAAGCCCAGAAGATGCTTTAGACCAATGTGCAACTTGTATAGGTCTCTATATTGTGTACAGAATAGAATTCTTCCCTTGACAATGGTAAGGGCCACTGACATCAGCCATTCTGTTAGTCAGGTTTTACTCAAAAAAGTGTTATGACGCTCAGGAGGACTATAAGCCAACCTACTCAGACTACCATCTCCTCTTGCCCAAGATTTAGTGCTTAAGATTTCCCAGCTGTTCTAGCTTTCCTCTGCACATCCCCACTACACATCCCAGTATTTTTTAAAATGTATATTTTTATTTATTTCAGAGAGGAAGGGAGAGAGAGAGAGAGAGAGAGAGAGATCAATGATGGGAGGAAATCATTAACTGCCTCCTGCACACCCCTTACTGGGGATCAAGCCCGGGCATGTGCCCTTGACCAGAATCAAACCCGGGACCTTTTCGTCCACAGGCCAACTCTCTATCCACTGAGCCAAACTGGCTAGAGTTCGGTATTATTTATGGAACGTAACATTTTTAACTGGAAACCTTAAAAATCATCTAGTTAAATTGCTCCCTTTAAGGTAAGAAAATGAGCAAGAAGAAGTGATTTATTTTCTATTGCCATGCAGTGGCTCTCTGGGCAGATCTTAACCATCCACTGTCACTGATGCCAGGCTGCCGTGTATCATACCCTGCTTATCTGCATGGCTGCCCTCACAACACTGAAACTGTCTTGTTAACAGATGCTGTTAAACAACTAGATCTCAAATGCTTCCTAACATAACTCAACTTGAGGTCTTGCATCACCTATGGAGTATTCTGACTCATATTTAACCTGAATCTAATCAAGACTTTAGCTCTAAATTCAAATTTATAAGAATTTGAGAGGCTAAAGGGAAAAATTAAAACCATGAGAGTCCTGGTGGCTGTGTCTCAATTGTGGGGTTTTTTTTGTGCACCGAAAGGTCGCTGGTTTGATTCCCGGTCAGGCATATACCCAGGTTGCAGGTTCCATCTCTGGTGGGCACGTTCAGGAGGCAGCTGATTGATGTTTCTCTCTCACATCCATGTTTCTCTCTCTCTCCCTCTCTTTCTAAAATTAATAAAAACATATTAAAACATTTTAAATGAGGGAAAACACATACAAACCTAGAAAATGAAACATTCTATAGGATATCTAATCTTGTTTCTTCAATAACTCAAGTCATAAAAAGGGAAGAGGACTATGCATGAGGAAAGGAACCTTAAGAGACGTACATCTGAGTACACAGCACTGTCCTTGATTGGCTCCTGGGCTCAGCAAACCAGTACTAAAAGACATTTTTTGGACAAGTAGGAAAATTTCAATGGGGATTAGGAAATATTAAGGAATTGTTATTAATTTTATTAGATTTGATAAAGGTATTGTGGTTATATGAGAAAATGTTCTCTTTTAAAGAAAAACATACCCAAGTATTTATGAGTGAAATGTCATTGATGAGAGAGAGTCATTGATCAGCTGCCTCTTGCACACCCCCTACTGGGGATATGCCCGCAACCAAGAGGAGGACAGCCAAGACCGGTTTGGCTCAATGGATAGAGCGTCGGCTTGGGGACTGAAGGGTCCCGGGTTCTATTCCGGTTAAGGGCATGTACCTTGGTTGCGGGCATATCCCCAGTAGGGGGTGTGCAAGAGGCAGCTGATCAATGACTCTCTCTCATCAATGTTTCTAACTCTCTATCTCTCTCCCTTCCTCTCTGTACAAAATCAATAAAATATATATTTAAAAAAAATATTAATTGTTAAGGGTAGGTGATGGGTGTTCATCTTTTTTGTCTGTTTGTTTTTGTTTATTGTTAATCCTTACCCAGGGATATTTTTCCATTGAGTTTTAGAGAGAGTGGAAAGACGGGGGAGAGACAGAGATAGAGAAACATCCATGTGACACATCCATGTGAGAGATACCACATGCCCTTGACAGGAATCGAACCTGGGACCCTTAAGTCCACGGGCCAGTGTTCTATCCACTGATCCAAACCAGCTGGGGTGGATGTTCATCCTAATATTCTCCTGACCATGTTAGAACCTTGATTTTTAGACTCCCAACCTCCAGGACCATGAGAAATAAATTTATGTTGTTAAACAACCCAGTCTCTGGTAGTTTGTTGTGGTTGTTGTTGTTAGTTTTGTTACAGCAGCCCAAATTGACTAAGACAGACTGCTTTTCCTTCTGGGAATCCCAGAAGCACTTTGGGTCTCAGTCATTCCTCTCATGAGCAGTAGCTATGTGACTTTGGACATGTCTTCAGATCTGATTTCTTTATCAATAAAGAATAAGAGCTGAACTAGATAATCTCTAAACTAATCCCTTTTAATTTTAAACACGTTTGCATTTGACTTCCAACTCCAGTTCCAATGTGTCTTTGGCTTGGCTGCATAGGAGGCATTGCATGGCCCAGTGAAAGTAGGCTGGGCTAGTGGATGTAGTCTTGTATCCTGGTTCTCACCAGCTAACATGTCTTAGTTTAATGTACTTTACCTGCACCTAGGAATAATGGTACCTACCTCACTAGTTTTCAATGAGAATTAAAAGAGAGAGCAAATGTAACAATTCATGGTACTCAGCACCTCACTATGTGTTAGTAGCGTCTGAACTCCACTTAGTCAACCCTCCTTAGCTTTCCTGGTGATGAGCAGAGTTAACTTCAAAGTGCCGTGGTCTGAGAACCTTAAGATTCTGGCAAAACAGTACCAGACCTTGCTCATTAGCTGTAGGACCTCATCAGCCATGCTGTCCAGCACACTGAGGTGAAAGCACACACTTAGGTGAAAGGACACACCATGCTCCTCTGGCTTTTCCTGTGTCCTAAATACAAGACGGGCCTTTGGTTAATTCCTGTTTGAGGCAATCGCTTTCTGCCTGTCCTACTGGCAATGGCTGCACCTTAGCTCCAGCCAGCTGGCTGTTCATTCCCTGTGACTGGGCCCAGGAAGCCAGCGCGTGGAGAGCCGGTTTAAATTTGTCAGTGCTCGCAGGCAAACAATCCTAGTGCGCATGCTCCACTCTCCAGCGGCTCCAGAGAGGCACCAAAGACCCTCCAGGGGAATTGTGACTGCAGCAGAGACCAAACCGCTGTGGTAGGGATCAAACCACCTGCTGCTTGCGCACACCATTCCGGTAGCATTTGCACCTACAGTAAGGAATGCCCCACAGGCCCTCACCCCTCAGCCTGCAGCCGCCTGCTTCCAGCTCCAGGTCACACCCGACGCCCTCTCGGTATAGGAGCTCAATGCTGCGCAGGCTCTCCCTCAGCTCCTCCGCCGGGCTGGGCAGCTGCTTTTCTTCGTCCCGGGCGCTGCCAGCCTTCTGGAGCTGCCGCCTGGCCGCGGCCTCCACCCGGGGTGCTCCCAGGGCCTTGGCTGCCACCAGCACCTGCGCCCGCGGGGCGGGACTGAGAACCCCCTCGTAGGCAAAGCTCAGCACGGCCTCCCAGGCCTTGGGGGCCACGTCGAGGCTGAAGGGGGCTCGCGGGCCGACGCCGTCCCGCAGCCTGCCTCGAAAAAGGCTGCTCACGGCGGCCAGGATCACGCGGTGCACCCCGTACACGCGCCCCTCCACGGACACCTCCTCATCCAGCAGCTGCCCCTGCTCCCGCAGCCGCCGCGCCTCCGCGAAAAACTGTCCGGGATGCTCCTCGCTGCGCAGCCCCTCGGGCTCCGCCGCGTCTTCCTCGTCATCTTCCTCCTCTTCCTCCTCCTCCTCCAGGGACAGGGTGGGAGAGGGAAGGTCCCCCGGGGCCACGGGCCGGGGGCCAGGCTCTTCCAGAGGAAAAGGGGGCAACCTGGGGTCGTCGTCCGGGGTCTGAGGCCAGGGCGGGTTCCTCCGGCCGGGCGAGGGGAGGCCGCGGCCGTCCTTCCGGAGGGGGAGGGAGACGCGCCCCCGGTCCGCGGGGCGGCGTTCCGAGGCCGAGACGCTCATGGCCCAAGTTCACTCACCGGGTTGCTGCAGGGGCGCGGGGGAGGGAGAGCAGGTCAGAGCTGACCCAGGAGTAAGGTGACCAGACGTCCCGATTTTTAATAATTTGTCCCGCGTCCCGCAGCGTTTAAAAAGGAAAAAAGTCTAAAAGATTTAAAAGATTCTTTCCAAAAATCGGAACTTTTTTTTTTAAAACGCCGCGGGACGCGGGACAAATTGTTAAAAATCGGGACTGTCCCGCCAAAAGCGGGACGTCCGATCACCTTACCCAGGAGGTCAGAGAAACCCTTGCCCCCAGCCCGGCGATGTCAGTATCTCTCCCTGCTTCAAGCCATTCAAACCGCCGCCCACCCTCCTGTCTACCCACCCCCGTCCCCGCACCTGTCCCTCCACCCACCCCGCCCGCACCGTCTCCCCGCCCCCAGCCCCGCACCAGTTCCTCCCCCGCAACCCCACTCGCCACTCCACGGCTCAAGCAGCCAGGAGATACCGCGCAAGCATGGAGTTCATGGGGTGCAGCGGAGCGAGCAGGAAGCGCGTGCAAAGATCCAGCACCCGCGCAGGGCCCTCCGGTCTCGCCCGCACCCGGGTACTCACCTTCCGAGGCGCCGGCGTCCGCTCGCCCTCTCGCTCCAACTCGCTCTGCTCGCTCCGGGCGGCGCGGCGGCGGGGACTCGCCCGCAACCCGGCGAGCGGCCGCATCCGCTAATTTTAGCCGGCGCTGGCAGGCCGGGGCCTGGGCTCCGGGTGTGCGAAGCCCGACACCCAATCCTCCTGGGCCCGGTCCTGAGATGACCGCCCATCCCCATCCGTCTGTAGGTCATGTCCTGCCGCTGAGCGAGGCAGACGCGGATGCTGAGGCGCGGGGGTTGGGCCGGGGGAGCCGGGATAGAAAGGCAGCTCCTCCGGACCGGGACCGCGCTGGAGCGGGTGGGCGCGGACTGTGCTGGTAGACCCGCGGATACCGGGGCGAGAGGAGTGAAGCATGTTTGGAGTCACTCCTGGGTTTTAACTTGCATTTTCCCTGCTCGATGAAACTGGAGCGAAGAGTACCGATGTGAAATGCAAACCTGGCTGGGTCCGTCGTGGGTGGGGAAAAGGAAGGCGCTTGTGTTAGGGCTACCACCCCAGGTGACCCACCCCCAGCAGGGGGTTTCCTTCAGGATCGCGGTAGGGTCCCTGGTGAGAGTGAAACCCAAAACCCTGTGTCTTCATAGGTCGTTGGGGTGACCACCAGATAGATAAGTGGGGACCAGAGTCCTGGACTGGCTAGGCTAGGGACACTTTAGAATTTTGTTTGGGGCAAGACACCAACAGCCACTCCCTCTGCCCAGGACAAATGCCCCTTCCTCATCCCGAGACCTTTAAATCCACGCAGTTGCAGATATCCATGGACAAAGAATTTAGAGAAGGGGCAGCATTCACCCTTCCCCTCCCCTCTACCAGGGAGGTAGGACAGGCCAAGGGCTGCTGGCGCCAGCTTCTCTGGCCGATAGAGAGGCTGATCCAGGCTGAGTAGACTCACTGGACAAGTGGACTTAACCAGGGAGTGAAGCCAGAGTTCCTTAAGACTCCGGTGTGAGGGGTGGTGTTTGCATGGGGGCGGGGGGGGGGGAGGGGGGGATGCGGGGAAGGATACAGCAATCCCTCTGCTCGCGTGGCTGCCCCTGCTCTCCACTCGAGGCTTGGATACCCCCACTGACCAGGGGTTGCACTCCCAAAAATGATTTGACAGAGAAAGGCAGCCAGCCAGGGGCTATCCTGGCCAGAGAAAGGGTCCATAGCGACCAGCCTAGCCTCTGTCCCTTGTGTCCCAGTTCAGACATTTCATGGCCTCCTGCCAGGGAGAGGCGGCCAGCACCTTGAGCCCCCACCAGGAAGAAGGGGAACTATATTCCTGGATAAGCCAGTGGATACATACCTGAGGCGGGGCCCTGCTCCAGCCCCACCTCCCCAAGGAGGAGGACACTCTGAGTTCTATGCCAACTCCTTGGTGCTGGGACTGAGGCAGCTGCCTGTTGGAGACCCTGTGTGGCCCTGCCACAGTGAGACACATGCCCCACAGTGAACACCGAAGACTAGTTAAACCCTCTCTTCTGGGCCATCATCCACCCTCCATTAAAGCCTTGGGACTGACAAGCCCCACCCTCACAAAACCTCCAGGTCTATTGGCCTTCCTCCTGGTTGCTGCTGAGGGGTCTGGGCACCTCAGCCTCATCTTTGCTGTCTCAGTCAGGGGCTAGCCGGGCTTCCACTCCTGCAGAGGAGCCCCACACCAAGCCACCCTCCCAACACGATGAGAGATTGTGGGGGCTGGGCCTGGCAAAGCCCCAGTGCACTTCCACGGGGTTATGGGGGTCATAGTGGCTTAGGGTTCCCAAAGGCTGAGGGTCTAGACAGGGGAGAGAGAACTTGGCTCAGAGTTCTCAGAGGGTATTTCTTTGGGAGGGAGGAGAGAGCTGAGGGTGACCTCAGTTTCTCCCTCTCCCCTGCCCCACCAGCTCTGCTGCACGCTCAACCCCTGGGGCATCCTCCTCTTTCTGCGGCTGCCTTGGATCACTGCTCAGGTGAGCATAGGTGTGAGCTCAGGGATCTGCTGGGCAGTAGGAAGGGATTGCAGGATTTAGCCTGAGTGAATTAAAGGGGCCCACTCTTGCCCGGTTTGGCTCAGTGGATAGAGTGTCTGCCTGCAGACTGAAGGGTCCCGGGTTTGATTCCAGTCAGGCAGCCAATTATGATTCTCTCTCATCATTTGTGTTTCTATCTCTCCCTCTCCCTTCCTTTTTGAAATCAATAAAAATATATTAAAAGTAAACGGGCCCACTTATCCCCACCCCAGGGCGTACATGGCTCATTATCCTGCTCTCAGCTTCAGTCACTACCATCACCAGCCTGTCTATCTTGCCATCTCCACTGTGGCAAAATCAAGGCTGATGTCTTACCACTCGTTATCTCAGGGCCTGTAAGGAATCGCTGAGACCACAGACTGTCCATGTCAGGTGACATGTACTTTTTTTTATCATACAGATTGGGTCCCAGATTTGAAAGCTCTTTCAGGATCATGTTCACTTTTCTCAACCCAGTAACTGTGGCTTTGCACATGGCAGGCTTCATGGACACCCTTTTGGACCTGCTCTGAGTACTGCCCATCCCGTCCCTTGCTGCATTCTTTCTCAGGTCAACTGACCACCAGCCTGCATTTTTTGTGACTCTAGCCTGGATGATTCATTTTAAGAATCAGATGGAGGCATCCAATTGATCAGTTAAGTCTCCATGACCCCTACCTCTGTGTTCTAGACTTCTAGAAGCATGGGGTGCAACTGCGAAACATGGATCCCGAAAATGAGTTGTAGGTAGTGGGCATGGTGACTGTGACCATCTTTTGGGGCATGGGAGTCTAAGGCAGGTGCAGGGATGGGGGAAAAGGCTGAGGGGATAGCTGTGAGATCTGGACAGATCTGGGAGGGGCCAATTGTGGGGAGATGTATGTTTGTATGTATATGTGTGTGTGTAGCTGGCAGAGCAGATTTCCAGGGACCCAGATCTGAAACTGGACAGTTTTGCTGGAAGAAACTTCACATGTCAGTTCTTGAAGGGGAAGGTAGGACTCATTCTGAGGATCTGTTGGGATGAGCACCAGATAAGACTATCACAGTGTTTTTCAACCTTTTTTGGGCAAAGGCACACTTGTTTCATGAAAAAAATCACGAGGCACACCACCATTAGAAAATGTTAAAAAATTTAACTCTGTGCCTATATTGACTATATACAAAGTAATTCTCTTGAATAGGAATCAAATAAACACAAAGAAAGTATTTTATAATTACTTTATTATGAAATATTAAGTAAACAAAATAGTGAAAAATTATAAAATTCTTGTCTTGTCTGCACCTACGGCACACCAGGCAACATCTCGGGGCACACTAGTGTGCCGCGGAACAGCGGTTGAAAAACGCTGGACTATCAGATGAGAAATTCTGTTTCTTGCTCCCAGATATTTATAACCTTGAGAATCACCCCTCTGGAATGGCAAGGACACTGCTGTTTGAGGCAAGAAGGAAAAGGACTCCCATTTAGCCACACTCATGGAAAAGACTGGTGGGAAAGGAGGGGAGAGTGAAGATGGACAAAGAAAGGAGGTGAAGTAGATTGTTACTCCTTCCCTCCCCTTACATTTCTCCTTTTTTTTTTTTTTCTTTCCTTTTTCTTCACTCATGGTATTTTAGGTCCAAATTATCTTCCTGATTCTCCTATATCAGCTACCAGCTTGCAACATCCCTCCCACAAACCCCAGCCACTGGCTTCTTTGGATACGAAGGTGAGATAGTGGGAAGATGGATGAGAACTGAGAATTGCACTAAAGGGAATGAATGCCTCCCCTTGGAGCAGGGACCTCATTAGCCCAAACCTCTTCAGAAAAGACCCCTTGACTTCTAATTCTGTATTCAATTTGCAAACTGACCATCAGACCACTCGAAGTCCTGGAAGTTTGTAGACTGGCTAGTTTGCAAAATTCCCTTATTCTTCCCACCATCACCTAAGTTACAGGCACCAAACTGAGTGGAGGGGTAATAATCTTGGCTGAATGAAGGGAAGCCAGAGATACTCTTTAAAACCTCATCTTTTCTTCCTGCAGTTTTATGTTGGAAGCATTTTCTTGGGAAATAATGGTATGGTCTGGAGGGCAGTTTCTTTGGTATGTTTCCCATCTTCTCTTTAGCCATGCAGCATTCATTGGGAACAATATCTCTGGGGACTTCAAGGTGAGAAGGATGTCCAGGCATAAAGCATATTCTTCCTCTTCATTAATGGTTCAACTTTTGTTATCAGAACCCTGCGACAGCTCTCCCCAAAGGAACTCTCCTTGTCACACTTTCTTACCTCCATCGGTAAGGCCCTCCATTCCTGCCTTCTATCCAGAATAACCTAGCGCAGTGGTCGGCAAACTCATTAATCAACAGAACCAAATATCAACAGTACAGCGATTGAAATTTCTTTTGAGAGCCAAATTTTTTAAACTTCTTCTAACGCAACTTCTTCAAAATACCCACCCAGGCCATGGTATTTTGTGGAAGAGCCACACTCAAGGGGCCAAAGAGCCACATGTGCCTTGCAAGCTGCAATTTGCCAACCACGGTTCTAGGGAATAAGTAATGAAAAGAGAAAGAGCACAGTCCTATTCAGTGAGCCTTACCAACATGCAGGACCATGTCAAGAACTTCCGGTGAGGGAGTCTCTAGACCAGGGTTTGAAAACTGATAGCCTCTGAATTGGATCTTCAAATGAGTTTAGTTCAGATTGCACAGCATTTACAATTAAAAAAATTAATTGGCGACACTTAACATACACCAGGTAGTCTTGGGCCTCCATCACACATGACATACTTATCTGATGCCAGGGAGCTGCTGTCCATGGACAGGGCAGGTGCTCTCCAGCCTGGTGATTTTGTTCAGGTCTTCACAAGAACATGAATCTTGTAATCTGTGGGAATGTGGTCTTGATAAGAGAAGAAAGGATTCAGTGGGAAGGGACTAAGTACAGGGAAGAAAAAGGGGTGGGGAGATCAACAGGTGAGTGAGTGAGTTCAGAGAACTTAGAGAGTAGTGAGGGTTGGTAGAAGGATGTTTTAAGGAAGGGACAGTCACAGCCTACATTTCTGCCTCCCCCCCTTAGGAGTCCCAAGCCATTCAAGGTGCTGAGAATTATGTCAACTGGCTAACTGCCTGGAAGATTCATTCATTCCATATAGTCATATCTAACACCAGGCCATGTTCTAGGGCCCAAAGCCTCATGCAGGTCAGCCTGCCAAACTGTCAATGTCGCCCTGTGCCCATGTCACCCCACTCCCTTCTTTCCTTGTTGCCTCTCCTTTCACATCACAGATTTGGGCCAGCAGAAGCCCAATGTACTAGTCTTGGAATATGAGCAAAACTGGCAGGAGGTGCTGATATTGGCTGTGGAGGACTGTGTTGGCATTTTGTAGCAAGTGGAGGGTGGAGGGCACAGGGAGGTGAAGATGGGTTTAGAAATGTCAGAAACCAGGGGAAGAGGAAATGTAATCATGGTGAAACCCTGTTCCCTCCAGCTGTACCCGTGTCCCCAGGAAGGGGAGCTCCCCTTTCTTCAGCTCTTATTCTTAGTCTCCTTTTTTCCTAATTAACTACAACTATGATGTCTGCCTCCTAAGGATGCCACAGGGGTTAAGCCTGGCTATCCAACATCATTGAAGTGTGTCAAAAAGGGACGGGCCTATGTGAAGGATAAGGTGTCAAAACTGGTATAGAGCTTGGCTGTCAAGGACAGTGTGACAGGAGGTAAGTGTACTTATTTAGTTACCAAGACTTGAGTGCTAGGTAACACAATGTGAGAAAAATGAACTTTGCTTTGAAGTTCCTACCTGTGATAGTAAGTTCTCCTGAAACCTTAGGAATGGGGGAAAGCTTTAAAGTTATCTCCTGAATTCAGGTGGCAGGAATGTGGATGAAGAAATACAGTAGCAGTGTGAAGGTGAGCTGGAGTGTGGTCAGGAAGGGGTATGACCCAAGACCAGAACAGGGTTTCTGAAAGTACTCCAATTCTAATAATAGCATACATCTATACTTGATCTTAGTCAAAGGCTGAGAAGCAATTTATAATAGCACACATTTAAATAGCTTACACTTGGGGTGTCCTCATTGATTGGGTGGGCCCCAGGAAGGATGCAACAGACATTTTCTGTTATACTCCTA
Organism: Pipistrellus hanaki; assembly: GCF_964339955.1. Classification (NCBI taxonomy): domain Eukaryota; kingdom Metazoa; phylum Chordata; class Mammalia; order Chiroptera; family Vespertilionidae; genus Pipistrellus; species Pipistrellus hanaki. The sequence continues at coordinate 69,976,246 of NC_140503.1, forward strand.
CCTTTCTCAGTAAAGCCAAGGTTTTGGGATACCACAGGAATGGATTCTCAGAAGGGAGAGGAGACCAATTCTAAAACAGATCCTGTTTTAGGGGGACTAGATTTGGGGAGTGAGGAAGAGAAGAGCAAGGAACCCAGTAAAGTGAACACAAAAAGGAATGTGAAAGAAGCTACGTGACATTTCTCTGGCATAGCAACCGCTTTCTTCTGGGAGGGGGAAGGTCTGATATTGAGTTGGGGGCAATTGCTAAGCTGGATAAGGAATTTGTCTTGTTCTTGTCCTTCCTCTTCTTGGGTAGTATCTTTACACTGGCAGCCTCAAATCCCATTCTAGTCCAAGCAGGGCCGGTGGACATGTACTGGCTCAGTGATGATGGAGGGAGGGACTCTTGCTAAAAGGCCCAATTCTTCTGCAAGTTCCAGAAGAAAGGGAGGGTAGGGATGTAAAGTTGAGGGAGGACTTGAGAACAAGCTGCATGTACAAAGCACCCAATACCTTCTCCCATCCCCGAGGCCATCACAGCGTGTTCCCTTGTCCATAGAAGGCAGGTGGGGAGGCTACCATCTGCTCTCTTAGTCAGAAGGCTGACTGTGCTGATCTCCTACTTACTGGCTCCCAAGAAAGAATGGGATGTCCTGTACAGTTTTTGTGAGAAGTCCCCCTGAGCAGCTGGAGGAGAACACCAGGAATAAGTATGACACAAAAACCCAAGGTTATGGCCTAAACTACAGAAGACAGGAAGGAGAGGGGAGGGTACTGGGCCACTTGTTGCAGATGAAGGGGTAGAAAAAGCTATGAAATGTAGGCAAAATGTCCAGTTCCTCTCTTGTCTTGCCCTAGGGTACGTTCATCATCACAAGGTTCAGGCTTGGCTTCCTGCATGTGCCCACGAGCTGAGCTCACAGGCAAACCTCAGGAGATGTGGTCAGAACCAATCCCCCCACCCCCAACACTTCTCTTCCTGTCTTCCCTCCTTCTTCATAGCTAAGAACCTATAGGAGTAAGTGTCGGACAAGCTATACTTTCGCTGAATATTTTGGCAAAAAGGAGGGGGGGCGGGGGGAGGAGGAGCCAGAATCTGATGAAACAGGACTCAGTGGGAGTACTGGCTGAGGGAAGAGAAGCTGTAGAAAGGGACAGACAATGGCATTTACCTTGTCATCTGCTCCTTCTTCCTAGCCATGTGATTGGAGTGGCACATGTGTCTTCATGAAGTCCTATGGCAATGTTTCCTCAGGGTGCTGCCCTGTCATGTGAGTCTAAGAAAATTCCAAACTGCAGGGCATAGATGCTAGAATAGGGCCAGTCCAATGGCTAAACTGAAGAACAGCACCCCAACTCCCTCACTCAGCCTGCCCTGGGGCCCGACACCTCCCCGCACCTCTTCCCCCTTGGTTCCTATTAATCAGCAGGACACATTGAGCCTGGAGGAGCTAGGAGGAGGACCCCATAATTTAGGACTCACAAAGCCATGATTTTAGTCTCTTGGCTCCACAAATGTTAAGACTATTCTTGGGAAGCCTCAAGCAAGAGCCCAGTCCAACCAGAGTGGCTCAGTGATTGAGCATCAACCTATGAACCAGGAGGTCAAGGTTTAATTACCAGGTTCAATCCCCAGTGGGTGGCATGCAGGAGGCAGCTATCAATTCTCTCTCATCGTTGATGTTTCTATCTCTTTCTCCCTCTCTGAAATCAATAAAATTAAAAAAACAAAGAAACAAACAAACAAACAAAAAAAAAAAACAAGCACCCAAAGCTTGCTAAGGTAAGAATGCCCATACTTTTTTTTTATTTTTTTAAATAAATTTTTATTGTTCATATTATTACAAGTGTTCCTTTCCCCTCCCTTCCCACCCCACCCTCTGTCCTTTCCCCACCCTCCATTGTCCTCATCCATAGGTGCAGTTTATGTTCAGTCTCTTCCCACATTCCCCTCTCCCCCTTTCCCCAGGAATCATTAGTTCACTCCCCTTCCATACCTTTGATTCTATTATATTCAACAGTTAATATTGTTCATCAGATTTTTTTTTTTTAATTTCCTTGGTTTTTAGATTCACTTGTTGATAGTTACGTATTTGTTGTTCATAATTTTTATCTTTATTTACTTTCTCTTCTGAAAGAACCCCCTTCAGCAATTCATATAATTCTGGTTTGGTGGTGATGAACTCCTTTAGCTTTTTTTTATTAGTGAAGCTCTCTATCTGACCTTCGATTCTGAGTGATAGCTTTGCTGAGTAGAGTATTTTTGGCTGTAGGTTCTTGCTATTCATCACCTTGAATATTTCTTGCCATTCCCGTCTGGCCTGCATGGTTTCTGTTGAGAAATCAGCTGACAATCGTATAGGTGCTCCTTTATAGGTAACCACCTGCTTAGCTCTTGCTGCTTTTAATATTCTCTCTTTGTCCTTTGCTCTTGGAATCTTAATTATGATTTGTCTTGGTGTGGTCCTCTTTGGATTCCTCTTATTTGAAGTTGTGCTTCCTGGACTTGTAAGTCCAATTCTTTTCCCAGGTGGGGGAAGTTTTCTGTCACTATTTCTTTGAGTATGTTTTCGATATCTTGCTCTCTCTCATCTTCTGGGACCCCCATGATTCTGATGTTGGATCGTTTGAAGTTGTCCCAGAGGTTTCTTACATTATCTTCAATTTTCTGGATTCTCTTGCCTTCTAGCTTCTGTGGAGGAGTGTCTTCTGGCTCTTTATGTTCCAAATCTTTGACTTGATTCTTGCGATCTTCTATTCTGTTTTTAGGACTCTGTATAATATTTTTTATTTCAGACAATGTATTCTTTATTTCTTGTTGATCCCTTTTCATATCCTCATAGGTCTCATTTATTTTATCGGCCTTTTCTAGGAAACTCTTGAAAAACCTTATAAGTGTGGTTTTGAACTCTATATCCAGTCGCTTTTTGTCCTCCATTTCTTTCGTTTGTGATCTATTTGGTTTAGGCATTTTCGCAGGCAGCTTTTCTGATGGGGCGGGGTTTCAGGGTGGAGCCTACAGCCTTGGCTTCCGTCAGCCCCGCCCTATGCGACTCCTGAGACTCAGGGTCCTTCAGTACTTGTTGCAAGCACCTCTGAGAGAAAGGTGGCCTTGATTTTCGCTTGCTACCAAACAGTGTAGGCTCTCCCGCAATGGGCCCGAAACCGGGGTTCAGTTCAGTTGGAAGTGGAGTTGGAGGTGGCGTTCAGAGCAGTCTGGAGCCCCTGTCTCCTTCCCGCCAGGGCAGTCCTACGGCACAGCCGGCCGTCCCGTCTCTGCGCACAGTGTGCGTGCCTCTGGGACCTCCTTTCGCCGTTTCCTCGGGTTCCGCCTTACAGCCCAGCTCCCTCTGGATGAGCCTGGGTCCCCGAGGTCTGGCCTAGGGTTGGGGTTCAGAGCAGTTGGGGGCCCAGCACAGTCGGAGCTTTTATCTCCTTCCTGCTAGGGAACGCCAGCCAGGCACTCGGCCTCCCTCCTCTCCGGCTCCGTCCTCTCAGCGTGCGCTGCGTGTCTCTGTACCTTGGGCTTTTACAGCTCCTCCGCGCTTCCTTCTGGTTTTCTCCTTGCTTCTCGTTGTAGAATTTCCAGTCAGTCGACTTTCCTGTAGTTCTGGGTAATGTCCATTTTATATTTTAGTTGTATTTTATTGAAATTGTTGCGTGCGGCTGCGGCTAGGTGCCTACCCGAGCAGCCATCTTAGATTCTCCCCAATTATCAAGAATGCCCATACTTCAGTGCCAAAGGTCCTCCCTTCAAGATCCATTCCACCCCCTAATATTAATAAAAAACTACACATAAACACCAAAGGTAAATGTTAACTCACTTGATTCCCAATTATAAAATTAACTGCCCAAGCCTAGAGAAGCAGAGACCATTCCTGTTCTCAAATATATTAGAGGAAATTTTATCTTCTTTTTACTTGTATCCCTCTATCTTCCATGCAAAAGTTTCTGGTTTTTAAAAAATATTTTATTGATTTTTTTTTTTTTACAGAGAGGAAGGGAGAGGGAAAGAGTTAGAAACATCAATCAGCCACTTCCTCCACAACCCCTACTGGGAATGTGCCCACAACCAAGGTACATACCCTTGACTGGAATCGAACCTGGGACCTTTTAGTCCACAGGCTGACACTATCCACTGAGCCAAACCGGTCAGGGCCAAAGTTTCTGACTTTAAACTTCATTATCTTAATGCATTTTCAACCTGTTTATGTATCTCTTCTTTGTAAATAAAAGTGTTTGTCACTATTTTCTACTTAGTAAGTAATCAGAAACTTACTCTTTTCCCAAGCTCATATCATCCCAATTCTTTATTTTATTTTTGCCTGTATTACATTACAGTCCTTTGAGTATCTCTTTGCTTTACTTCACCATCAACTTATTCATCCCTCGGCAAATACTGATTGAATGGCCATTCTAAGTGTTGAAAAATAATGTGGCAATGAGTAAAATAAGATAACCCCCTCCTCTCATGGAGTTTCTTTTTTAAATTTATTCTTAATTATAGTTGACACACAGTATTATATTACTTTCTGCTGAACAACAAAGTGATTAGACATATACCTCATGAAATGATCATCCTGAAAGCTTATACTCTAATGGGAGGAGACAAGCAATGATCATAAAACCATTAGATTAGAAGGTAGTAAGTGCTACGAAGAGAAAGAAAACAGGAAAGAGAGCTAGAAAGTGTTGGAGGAGTGCAATTTTAAGTAGGGTTGTCAGGAAGACCTCACTAAATGAAGAAGAAAAAGTTAAGCAGACACTTAGACTCTGATGGAATAAGCTACATCGGGAGGAAGAGCTTTCCAGGCAGGAGCAAGAAATATAAAGACCTTGAGGGGTGGGCGCACCTTCGTGTTGAAGAAAAACAAAGGCCAATATTGCTGGCACAGAGTGAGCAAGGTGAGTAGCAGGAAGCAAGGTCAAGCAGTAAGTGGGGAAGGGTGGGACCGCTCATGAAAGGTCTCCCAGACCTTTAAAGGACTCTGGTTTTTACTCTAACATAGGAAAACAAGGAGGGTTTCAAGTGTGACTGACGCAATCTGCCTTCCACATTAACACTACTCACTCTGGTCGCTGTGCTGAGAATTGACTGTAAGTGGGCAATGGTCGAAGCAGGTAGACCAGCTACGGCAGTAATTCTGATTTTTGTCTCCAATTGGGGCAGGGAAAGTGAAAAGAAATGGGATTCTGGACATATTCTCAAGGTAAAGGCAACATGATTTGATAAATGGAAAAGATGAGAGAGGTGTCAAAGATAATGCCAAGGTGCTATGACACACAAGTTGTCATTAATTGCAATAGGAGACTGCAGCAGTAAGTTGGAAGAAAAAGAAGTTCAACTTCAACATGTCAAATTTGAGGTGCCATCCAAATCCAGATGTCAATCGGCAACTAAATATTCAGGACAGAATATCCAGGTTGAAGCTAAAAAGTTGGTCATCCACATTAAAATAGTCTTAATATAAAATACTGAATGAGCCCTGGCTGGTTTGGCTCAGTGGATAGAGCGTTGGCCTGCAGACTGACGGGTTCCAGGTTCGATTCTGGTCAGGGCACATCCCTGGGTTGAGGCCTCAATCCCCAGTGGAAGGCACGCAGGAGGCAGCAGATTGATGATTCTCTCTCATCACTGATGTTTCTATTTCTTGCTCCCTCTCCCTTTCTCTCTGAAATCAGTAAAAAAAAAATTTAAAAAAGACTGAATGAAATCACTGCAGGTATGTGTTTAGGAGTGGTCCAAGGACTGAACCCTAGAGTTACTAGGTTGTAGAGATCAGGAAAAACCAGAAAAGGAGACTAAGAATAGTCAGTGAACTAGGAGGCAACAAGAGCACATGTCATAAAGCCAAGTCAAGAAAATCTTTCAGAGGGAGTCAAATGCTGCTGACAGCTTGTGTAAGATGGGACAGAATGTGCCTTTAGGTTTGTCCAAGTCATTGGCGACCGTGATAAGAACAGTCTTGGTGGAATGTACTAAATAGGGAATTGGTGGGAATAGGTAAAGAGGAACTGGAGACAACTTTTAAGATGTTTTACTGTAAAATGGAGCCGAAAAATGGGAAGCTATTGGAAGTGGCAATGGGGTCTAGGGGTTTATGTATTTGTAAGATGAGAAAAATGATAGCATCTTTGTGTGCTGATAGGAAGATCCAGGAAAGAAAAGGAAATACTGACTAAAGAAAAGAAGGGAGAATTGTTGAGAGACATGACATCCTTAAAAGCTCGAGTATGAAGTGTTTTTGAAGGAGCAGGGTTTCCCACCCTGACACCAATGGCATTTTTGCCCAGATAATTCTCTTCTATGCATTGTAGGATATTTTGCAGCATCCCTGGCCATTGGCCAGTAGCAGTGCCTCCCATTTGAGAATCACTGGTATACAGGAGGAAAAGCAGAATACATGGGTACAAGCACTGAGATAGTTAAATGTAGTGGTGGGAGCCTGTGAACATTTTCTGATTGTTTCTGTTTTTTCTTTAAAATAGGAACCAAAGTAAGAGTCAGAATGAGGGGAGATGTAGGGAATATTGCTAGGTAGTCTAAAGGACTCACTTAAGTTTCATGGTGATGGATTTGAAGTAAAACAAATCAACCTTTTGGCCACCCCTTTCAGCTGCATGGGTCTAGGCGTAAAGTAGGTGAAGAGTTGATTATTACAGAGAGGCAAGGGAGGTGAGGTGTTTGCAGCAAAGTACTCATAATTAAAACTTAGATGGAGGAGGGAAATGAAGACACAGAGGGGATGAGTTCAGTGGAAATGAAGATCAATGGATTATAGGTCCTGGTGAAGGGATGAATTGTTGGATTCAGTGCACTAAGAAGGATAAACTGGTAAGATCGGAGGTAATGGTGGAAGAGTGGGTTATTTGGGAATAATTTATGAAGTGGTCATAGGTCTAGAATATGACCAAGGGAATGAATGCCTGAAGGCGGGGTGGAGGACAAAATCACCAAAGGAGCAAAAAACTGAGAGCATTATCGTGTTTCCCCAAAAATAAGACATTCCCTGAAAATAAGACCTAGCGCAACTTTGGGAGAAAAAATTAATATAAGACACTGTCTTATTTTCGGGGAAACAGGGTAGAAAGTTAATCCACATGGATACTGACATCAAAATTCATGACAGGAATGGTATTGACATGGTATAACCTGAATGACAAGTGTTTCAAAGCTGAAGAGTGTTATGGATAAAAGAGAATAGTCTAAAAATGGTGTAAGGAAAAATGAGAAAAATTCACTGCCTCTAGGCCGTGGTACAACGATGTGAGAGAAAACACCACCATTGCAGGTGGTAGCAGAAGCAGAGTCCTCAGGAGAAAGCAGGGCTCAGAGCAAGAATGTAAAGGGAATATTCAGAGGAGAGGCTAAGGGTATAGGGAATTTTGTGAGTAACTGGCTATTAGTTGAAAAGAGCACAAAAGAATTCCAGAAGTTAGGAGAGGAAGGTAGATAGGGACAAAAAAAGAGGGTGAAGAGTAATGGTTATTAGCCTAAAAGATGAGAGATGACTTGGTAGTTTGGAACTTCTTACGGTGATTGACATAAGACAAAGAGCATGATGACATTAATTCTCACAAGGTTTGTATACCTTGTGTCCCCCTTCACGCCTGCCAATATAAGTGCACGTATGAGTGACAGTTTATTCACTTTTTTATCTTCATCAGAGGATGCTTTCATTGATTTTAGAGAGGGAGAAATGAAAACATTGAGGTGAGAGAGAAACATTGATCGCTTGCCTCCTAAACCAGGGATCGAACCAACAACCTAGGTATGTGCCCTATCAGGGAATCGAGCCCACATATAACCTCTGTGTACAGGATGGCACTCAAAACAACTGAGCCACCTGGCCAGGGCAGAACAGTCTTATTCTTGAGTTTTAAATTAGTATGCAATTATACCTGGCTCCAGGCTATTTTGAAGGAAGTCCTGAGCACCTATTTCAAAGAATGTAAATGAGACAATGAATGTAAAGCAGCTAGCACAAGGCCTGAAACAAAAATATTAGTTATGATACTTCTATTAAGGGGATGTTAGAAGAGAGCCTAAGACATCCCCTCAGTCTATGCTTCAGAGTAGCAACCCCCAAGGCTACGCTGCTCTGACCTCTGCCTCCTTATCCACTCACACCACCACCACCACCAACTTACTAGTGCCATCTCTATATTGTTCCTGAAAAAATACAAGCCCATTACCAACATACAAAACCAAAAATATTTTATTGCCGAGTCATCTTGAGGTTCAAATGATGGGAAGAGGAGTCCATAGCCTGGCCAGGACTCCCATCAGGATGGAGATAATGGGCTCCACTTAGGGTACTATCTACTCTGATCCTGTCCACCTTGTCAGTCCCTCCAGGTGACTTCTACTTCATCTGTCCGAAACCTGTGAAAAAATAGGAAAACTTGGTGGGTGGACTATCCTTTAATATCTTCCATTCTTCTCTGCTCCCATTATTCTGAACCCACTGATGTGCTGATTTTTGCCTACCTCCCATATAATCCTATCTACACCCTCCAAGGGGGTACCTACCTCTGCGTGACCCCAGATTCACTGAGGGGAGTCCTGTGTCCTGCCTGAAACATCTCCCAGCCAGCCTGGGCTATCATGGCTCCATTGTCAATGCAGAATCTGGGAAGGAAAAAGAGATATGAAATTTAGGGTCTGAAGGTAGAAAACTACAGTAACTGGAGGGAAAAAAAATCAAGAAAGGACAAGGACCTTTACCTCTCATCTGTGGCAAAAAGCCGGGCTCCACGTTCCTGGCACATTGTCTCCATCATTTCCTGTAGCCTCATGTTACCTATGATGAGGTGGTGGGTAGGATTAACTTAGTTTAGCCATTTCTCCAGGCTACCTGTATGCCGCATGTGCATTTAACTAGGAAAGTGAAGTACGGGTCCCAGGGGGGAAAGGACTGGGAAGCATAGGATAAGAAATAAAACTAGTAATCTCCCCAAACCCTCAGATTTAAACTATCAGGAGGAAGAAACACATGCCCAAGAATAGGAAGAGCCCAACGGTACGCACACCCCACCCCTCCCACGGCGAGGGCCTCCTGGGAGCCACAGTGTGCCATGGCCCGCTCTGTGATCTCTACCAGCATTGCAAACACCGTTTCCTGTGCGGGGCAGACAAGGAGAAAACATCAGAGCGAATCCCAACTTAGCCCCAGCTTCCTGTCCTAGCTGTCTACTCCATTACCTGCAGGGAGAAACACAGATCCTCAGGAGTACACTCTCCTGTGGCCAACATCCGCTGGGCTACATCCTATTATTAAAGGGGGAAAAAGAACTCATGAAACTCAAAACCAACCAACCAAACAACACAATCAAAAAGTTGTCCGAGGACCTGAAAATACACTTCTCCCACGATAACATACGAACACCCAATAGGTATATGAAAAGATGTTCAACCTCACTGGTAATTAGGGAAATGCAAATCAAAACCACAATGAGAAACCACCTCACACCTGTTAGAGTGGCTATTATCAACAAGACAAGCAATAACAAGTGATGGAGGTTGTGGAAAAAAGGGAACCCTCATTCACCGCTGGTGGGAATGCAGACTGGTACAACAACTACAGAAAACTCAAAATCATGTATTCACAAAGACATGTGCACCCCTATGTTCACTGCAGCATTATTCATGGTGGCCAAGATGTGGAAACAACCAAAGAGTAAAGAGGACTGGATAAGATGTGATACATATACACAATGAAATACTACACTATCACGAGAGATATAAAACTGAAACTCATACACACAAACAGCAGTGTGGTGGTTGCCAGAGGGAAAGGTTGGGGGACAGGGGGAGGATAAAAGGGTCCTAATATATGGTGACTTTGGGTGCTGGGCTCACAGTGCAAAATACAGATTTTGTAACATAGAAAGCCACACCTGAAACCTATTATGATCATGTCGACCAATGTAACCCCAATAAATTTAATTAGAAAAAAAAAATGGTGGGGAAACAAACAGATAAAACAATGAACAGTGGTTTGGCAGATGCCATGAGAATAAAAATTCGTGCACTTGGAGGATCACCATGTTTCACCGAAATTCAACTGACCACACTTTGTCCTTCACTGGTACCAAACTACAGAATGGACAGCATTCATTCAAGATTCAATAATTATGAATATCCTCCCACCACTCTCCACCCCTCCCATACCCTGCTGCATTTTTCTTCATCACTTACCACTATGCAACCCTTTATATTTTATTATTTTCCCCTGTTCCCTTTTTGTTTTATCCATTTATTGTTAGAATGCAAGTTCTGACCACCAGGGGGCAGACGCTCTGATGGTAGGTTAGCTTGCTGCTGGGGTCTGACCAATGGGGACTGGGGTGAGAGGGCTGGACATACACTGGAGCCCTCCCTCGGTCCCTCGCTCCAACCCAGCCAGCCCCCATGGGCCCAATCTGACTGGGTGAGATGGCTCCTATTACAAGCCAAGCCGAGGGATCCCACCCATGCATGAATCAGTGCCTGGGGCCTCTAGTTCAATAAATATTTGTGGAATGAATTTATTCAGCATCAAAAATTAGCCAGTACTAAGCTATATGCAGAAAATACAATGGTGAGCAAAATAGATATGCTTCATTAAAAAGTATGCAAGTGCCCATGTCCTCATCTCTTCCACACTCACCTCAATGAAAGACAGGATCCCTGAGAATGAGACGTCCATTCCTTTTACCGTGTATGGCAGTTCAACTAGCTTCTTGCCTCTATGTGGGAGGACATGAGGCACTAAGCCTGTAGTCAGCCGGTTGCTCACCCTCCAAAGTTCCTCCCAGACCTCATTAGTGTGTACATAAGAACAGGCCAAAAGCCCCACCAGCCAGCCTCTTTCCACCGATGGCCCCTTACCGCTTTGCCATCTGTTCAATGTTGTAGCCTGGACTTGGGTCATTGGAAATCTAGCAGATAAAAAAAAGACGATAGTAAGGTATCCAGGAAGCATAAGAAGTGAGTTTACTACTTCCTCCCTCCAGTTCCATGGCTCCCCAAAAAGTCATTCACATCTTGTGTTCTCTGCAGCCCAACGGCTTACCTTCAGCACTCGAGCAAAACGGTCCAGACAATTACCCACAGCAATATCGATGGTTTCCCCAAAGATGCGGTAACGATGTTCTGAATATGCAATCACCTAAGGGTGATGAGGATGTCCATGAAAATCTCAAGTCTGTAAAGAGGAGCAGTTGGCTTTGGGGAAGAATATAGCAGAGGAGGGTCAACATGGCCACTAGAGCATCCAATAAGAAATAGAAAGTACTTTGCCAAACTCTAAGTGGATGTTTTTTGTAGCTCTTATCTGAGAAGCTCACATATACCTTGAATATTCCCAGAGTAGATTCCTAATCTATAAAGATGGTCAGAGCAGAAGCAAACTGTCACTTCAAATACATTTTTCTAGCTTGGAGATTCCTGACATATTCCTTAAAAGCAGTCTTGACAGGTGACAGACTAATGAACAGGCTTTCCTGCTTAAGACAGGGAACCAGAATCCTTTTAGAGTATCCTATCAGGGCAGTACTATTTATAAACATGAGAAGTAGTAGTAAAAATAAAGAACCACCTCAACAATCCCATATTGGGTCAGATTGATGGCTGATCCAACTCAACCCTGGCAATCAACTTATGTCCAGTCTTCATAAGTGACCAACTTCTATTACAGAAAACATAGAACCCACTGGCACATATGCTTCATATTTCTGGCAGTGAGTGGTTCCTAGGGACCAGAGAAGTCTCTTTTCCCCTGGTGCTGCTCAGGATTTCCTTGCTTTCTGATGTAGATTTTACTCTGCTGCCAAAAGGCTGGTGAGAGCCGTGGCTGGGTGGCTCAGTTGGTTGGAGCGTCATCCCGTGAGGCAAAAGGCTTGGGGGTTCAATTCCCGGTCAAGGCACATACCTATGGGTTCGGTCCCCAGTGGAGACAACCGATTGCTTTTTGTTTCTCTCTCTCTCCTCCCACTTCCTTCCCTCTCTAAAAATCAATAAAAACATATCCTCAGCTGAAGATGAAAAAGAAAAAAAAAAAAAAAGGTTGTTGACAAAAGGGGAAGGGAATTTTCCTGCCTTTGTTCTTCTTCCTTTTTTTTTTTTTTTTTTTTTTGTTACTCCTCACCCGAGTATAGTTTTCCATTGATTTTTTTATTTTTTTATTTAGAGAGAGTGAAAGGGAGGGGGAGAGACAGAGAGAGACACAGTGATTAGCTGCCTTCTACACCTGCCCTGACCAGGGTCAGCAATTGAGCCTTCAACAGAGGTATGTGCCTTTGACAGGAAATGAACCCTAAGCCTCTTAACTTCTATTGCTTACACCCCAAGTCCCTAATCTTGCATGTCATCCTTCAGGCCTCACACAGATACGTGCCCTCTACCTGTTAAAGTTCCCACTTTATTTTCATGGGAATGTGTGCTTCATCTTTAATAACTATTTCACACAATGAAGTTTTAGAACATAACCCTTTCATAGGCTGGGGACGATGACTATTTCTGACAATAATTCCATTAGGTGTTCTTTGGGGAAAAAGGTTGGAGTTCTCCAATCCCGACCTAAAAAGGTCTTATAAGGCATCCCAAACAACTATGACTTCCCCTATAAACTTAAAATATCTTCAACCATTTATAAAGTGTTTTAAAAATTATGTTTACACCCTTAAAATAACAACTTCTATATATTCCTACCAGTAATGTAAACAAAACATATAATTGTCATAAAGAAACAAATTGTGTAGTGCCTTTCAGTTTTAATTGCTAAGATCTGTACAAAAATTAGCTTCAGAATAATGACAATGAAAATCCTTTATTTTGAGGGCTTCAATCCTTATCATTCTTTCATTTTCTAAGGACATTCCTAAGAAATTCTTTATCTTTGTATATGAAAGTCATTTGATTCTGATTATCCTGCCCAAATCTGCACTGTTACAAACTGTATTATGGATTTTCTAGTGTGCCACAGTTTAGGTTCAAACGAGCCCAGCTTTGTTCTTGCAGTTCCTGCCACTCAGGTAAAGCATGAAAGGTGTTGGTGTAGTTCCTTAGAAATTAAGAAGAAATGGCGCAGTCTGCTAAATACCTGTGTATTTCCTCCACTGACATACAGCACAGTGGGGCTGGTGGCTCCAGTGATGAGGCGGCCCATTTCAATGTGCCCTATACAGTGGTTCACTCCTAGCAGCGGCTTATTCCACAGCTGGGCCACGGTACGGGCCACAACAGCCACAGAAACCAGTGGGGCACCCATGCCAGGGCCTAGGGAGATGGAAATGGGAGTTAGAATCCTTTAGAGATTGAGGGAGCAGGAAATATAAGCGATAGGGCTGAGGTAGTGATGGTAGCAGAGGCAAACTGCAGGCTATTCTGATTTAGCTAAGTTCCGGGTATATTCTTCCATTGCCCACCACTCAGCCCGCCATACCTTTGGTGTAGGCAATGCAGTCAATATCCTGGGAGGTTAAGCCAGCCTCTGTCAGTGCCTCCTGCAGCAAGTCCAGGACAACAGCGCGGTGATGCCTGGCAGTATCACCTGGAAGAAATCCTAGGAGATGAACAGAAGTCAGAGATCATAGAGGCTTTTGGGTAGAAAAGGCAGATAGCAACCCAAGACAGGCGTTTTAGTATTAGGAAGAGTCCCTTGCACTCTCCTCAAGCATCCCGTCTTCCAGGTGCTCAGATATACTACTGCCAGTCTGCTCAGCAAGGATGACCACCCCCTCCAAAATGCCCTTCTTCATATCCAACTTCTTCTCAGCCTTTAGGACTCAATCCAAGTGACACCTACCTCATATCCTTTGGTGATCTTCTCTCTGACCCTACAAACCTTGTGCATGACCACAATATTGTTTTTAACCATGCACAGTATTTTCATCATGAGCCTGTTTACTGTACTGTAACATCTTTGCCTCAAGCATTTCCTCCACAAACATTTTAGCAACACAAATACTTGACCTTAAGGCAATTGCACAGTAAAAGATAAAATAATGGAAAATAATAGAAGGGCACTGAAACATGAAAAATTAAAAATACTTTATTGTGCCAAAACCAGTTTGGCTCAGTGGATAGAGCGTCAGCCTGCGGACTGAAAGGTCCCGGGTTCGATTCCGGTCAAGGGCATGTACCTTGGTTGCAGGCACATCCTTGGTGGGTGGGGGGAGGTGGGGGGGGGGTGCAGGAGGCAGCTGGTCGATGTTTCTCTCTCATCGACGTTTCTAACTCTCTATCCTTCTCAATTCCTCTTTGTGTAAAATCAATAAAATATATTAAAAAATACTTTATTGAGAAAAATAAAAATATATTGTCTTCCAATTGTTCATAGTATTATGCTATTTTTTTTTGCTTGTTGATTTCATCTCCTTGTTTGGCATCACATTTTTCCTTTTTCACTATAATTCTTCCTTCATTAAGAGATATCAGTTTCAGCTAAAAATATCAGTATTTTTAAATATATACATATTTTTATTGCTTTCAGAGAAGGGAGAGAAACAGAGAGATAGAAACATCAATGATGAGAGAGAATCACTGAACAGCTGCCTCCTGCACACCCCCTACCAGGGATGTGTCTGCAGCCAAGGTACATGCTCTTGTCAGGAATTGAACCTGGGATCTCAGTCCACAGGCTGACACTCTATCCACTGAGCCAAACCGGTTTCGGCTATATATGTATTTCTAATGAGTAACCTATGATAACATCACCGGTTCAAGGAGCCTTTTAGGGTACACACAAGTCAGTTGCCCTCTCCTACAAACACACAGGTGATTTGGGAGAGGGTAGGCATGATATAAAATCATAACTTACAAATAGTGTTTATTAAAAGTTGTAATGTGACAGGTACTTTTAATTCTCAAGAGCCCATGATGCAGGTATTATTCCCATTTTAAGAGTCAAGACCTCCCCAAACACATATTGATCATGAATATTGTAAAGCCAGCCAGTTCTGATTACCTAAACTGGGAGTCTTGACACTCACTCGAACTTTTTATTACATCTACATATTATACTATTTATCATACTGTCATGTTCCGTTGACATGTCGATCTCCATAGCAGGCTCATCACATCTGCTTTTGTATGCAACTATTTTATTTTTTTTAATCCAACACTTAGCACATACAAGGCACTAATTAAAAGCTGAACGAACAATGAAGAAGATGCAGGTACAGGTGCCTGTGACTCCTCTCCGTCAGCTTTGTGACGTTCATAGACGTCACGTAACCTCAGAGCCTCGAATCCAAAGCCCTAGGAGGGGACAGTGCGCTCCACGCCCCGCTTCGCTCGTGTTTGGGAAGATGGAAAGGATGCCGGGCGGGACAGCGCGCGGCCAACTTTCTAAGCCCCCCACTCACCGGTGCCCGCGGGCGTGACGTACGTGCGCCGCGGGTTTGCCAGCACCGCGCCATCGCGCACCACCCCCACGCCGATCTTGTTGGCGCTGCCTTCAAAGCCCAGCACGGTGGGCATGGCCGGAGCGGGGAGAACACGCCCGAAGGGTTCCGGCTCACGCGGCGGCCGCGGAAGCCCCACCGCCCCGAGAGCACAGGAAGGAGCCCGCAGCAGCTGAGGGGCGGGACGCACTGACGGGCACTAAAGGACTCCGCGTGTCGCGCCGTCCCGCCCCTGTCGTCACGGCGATGCGTCAAAGCCCCTTCAGGAACCTGTCCTCCTCACTGCCGGGGACGCTGAGTCGGCATCCGCTCCTTGCACGCCGGCCCGCTCCGGTGCCTCTCTCCGGCGGGCCAGCCCGGCCTTCGCCACGAACTGTTTTTCTCTCTCGCACCGCGCTGGGGCCTTCGGTCGGGGTGGCAGGAGGAGCCGTGCGGCGGGCACCGGGATAAACAGTCCGAGAACAGAGAGCAGGGGCCTTTCGTCGCCGGGAGACTTTGGAGGAGGGCGAGCCTAGGCTCTCCGTCACGTGGTGCCAGACGGACGAATCGCCGGCGTTCCTGCGCTACGCGGGGATACCCCGGGTCACGTGACCACGCCTGGTACCCACGTGGGGCCACAGCGTGCTCCATTCTTTGTGCTCGGGCGAGAAAGATCCCAGCGGCAACTTTAGCAGGTCGGATCCCGGGTTGCTGTTCTTTTGCCCATCACAGGGGCTTTTCTGGGCGTCTGATCGGCTAGCGTAAGCCGGGGCCCTTGGCGAAGGCCCTCGATTGGCCTGAGGGAAGGTCTTGGAGGTGGGCACATAGATCGCTGTGGAGTGATCTAGTGTTGTGGGTGAGGGGCTAATGAGCCTATGGCGCGGGGAGGCGGGGAAGGGATTCAGATATAACGCGCCGCTCTGGGAGGAGCTTTTTCCCCAGGGTTAGCTGCCTGATTCACCATTCGTTTGCCTCTGTAGGCAAGGCGGTGGAGATACTGCTCCGCTTGGCCAAGTGGTGCAGGAGGGCGTGCGTTCCAGTGATGCCGCCGAAGCGTGGGAAAAAGGGAGCGGTGGCTGAAGACGGGGAAGAGCCCAAGATTGGTAAGAGTGAAATGAACCCCTCTCCTAGAGGCTGGGATAGTGGTGCTGCTCATTTATTTTATAAACGGGAAGTACGGCCCGACGCACCACATTTTTGCAGTTTCAAGAACTCGCGGCAACTGCAGGCTCTCGGGGAGCCTGTAGTTGACCCCGGATGAAAGTTGGTTACCGCCAACTTTTATCACTGTGTACTACTTATTTTGTAGAACCGGAGGCCAAGAAGCGTAAGACCGGAGCAGGAGCAAAGAAAAATGAAAAAGAGGCAGCAGGAGAGGGGTCAGTAGTATATGAGGACCCCCCAGATAAGAAAACCTCGCCCAGTGGCAAATCAGCCACCCTCAAGATCTGCTCCTGGAATGTGGATGGGCTTCGAGCCTGGATTAAGAAGAAAGGATTAGACGTGAGTGGAAATCAAGGAGGGGAAAGAGATAGGCTTTAGTATTGAATGATCTTGGGGTTTAATTACCTTTTCCCATTTTAGTATCCATCTCGAAGGTTGTTTTTTTTTTTTATCTAGTTTTTTTTTTTTTTTGTGGGAGATGTATAAGGAAGGGCTTCACCAAGTCATACCAACCATTTCTTGCCTATCCATTTCATTGACATTTTCTTAAATGTTTAATATCTTCATCTCTTTCCCAGCATATTGAAAAAATCTTACTGGCCTTGCTCCATTTTTATCTCCAGTGTATTTTGTTTTTAAATAAATAGTGCTTACACAATGCAACTCACAGATGCTATATTATATAATTGTACTGTTGAAACATATAATCAGTCTTATTGGCCAATATCACCCCAATAAACTTAATAAAATTTAAAAATGAAATGCTTTAAAAGTCTTAGCTATCTATTTAGAAAAAACACAATCTCCACAGGGTTGTTAAATTAGTTACCAGTTATCTAATTGCTTATTGTGTTAGACTGTTTAACTCCTTATGCACAGGGACCCTGCCTCCTGTTTATCACTAGTACTTAGACAGATTCAATAAATAGCCGCTGTATTGATGCTGTCTTTTACACCTTTCATTTTACTCAGTGGGTAAAGGAAGAAGCCCCAGATATCCTGTGCTTGCAAGAGACCAAATGTTCAGAGAATAAACTACCAGCTGAACTTCAAGAGCTGCCTGGACTATCCCATCAGTACTGGTCTGCTCCTTCAGACAAGGAAGGGTACAGTGGTGTGGGCCTACTCTCTCGCCAGTGCCCGCTCAAGGTCTCCTATGGCATTGGTGAGAGCCTACCAATTCCTAATGCCTGCGCACTTCCAACCTAATTGCTAATACCCCACTCCAGCCCCAATTCTTGATTCCTTTATTCTCTTTTGCTTTGCCTATACTTTCATTTAAAAATGTTTCCCCCTTATGCTTTTTTTGTACTGATAGTTTTATTTCTCCAGGTGAGGAGGAACATGATCAGGAAGGCCGAGTGATTGTGGCTGAATATGAGGCATTTGTGCTGGTAACAGCCTATGTGCCTAACGCAGGCCGAGGTCTGGTGCGCCTGGAGTACCGACAGCGCTGGGATGAAGCCTTTCGCAAGTTCCTGAAGGACTTGGCCTCCCGCAAGCCCCTTGTGCTGTGTGGGGACCTCAATGTGGCTCATGAAGAGATTGATCTTCGCAACCCCAAGGGGAACAAGAAGAATGCTGGCTTCACCCCACAGGAGCGGCAAGGCTTTGGGGAATTGCTACAGGCTGTGCCGCTGGCTGACAGTTTCCGGCACCTCTACCCCGACACCGCCTATGCCTACACCTTTTGGACCTACATGATGAATGCTCGATCTAAAAACGTTGGTTGGCGCCTTGATTACTTTCTGGTGTCTCATTCTCTGTTACCTGCATTGTGTGACAGCAAGATCCGTTCCAAGGCTTTGGGCAGTGACCACTGTCCCATCACCCTATACCTAGCACTGTGACACCTCCCCCAAAACATTTTAAGCCTGGGAAATAAGCCCCTAAATTAGCTTTAAAACTTCTTTGCTTTCAAGAGAATTCTGTACTGTATTTCCCTTCAGCCAGGCTCCTAGTAACAGATGGGCTTCTTTTAAGCCCAAGGTTTTGTGTTTTTGGTGTGGAGGGTTTCTTGTTTTACTTTATTTTACATTAAAGAAGCTACTGATGACTTCCTCTGAACTGTCCATGTGAAAATAAAGAGCCATAGTTTCAGCCTTGCTGTCTTTGTGTTCTACCCCTCTGTGGAGCTACAAACTCCCCCTCCCTCATTTTTGTCTTACATACAGATTAACAATTAGAAAAGGGCAGTGTCATGACGTTATTTATTTACAAGCATAGGATGAGTCCTTAACCTCCCCCAACACAGCGACCCTACATAGCCCAGTGAAATACTGCTGGGGGGTAAGGTTGGAAGGAGGAATTAAGGGGAACACAGGACTAGGGGAACATACCCCATATTAAATAGTTATATACACATCAGTTCCTGTGGTTCTGTACAAAGCAGCGGTTAGCCCCACCCCCACAGGACATGGAATGGGGAGAGGAGACTGAGGGGACTGAGGCCAGAGCCAGTCCCTGGTGAAGTGCAATAGCAGCAAGGTCCTAATGGTGCACAAGAGGGAGGGAAACCCCCAGGGCAACCCACCCCAGCCCTGCCCTGGAATGTGTAAGGGACAGGAATGGCTCAGGGAGCATACAGGAAGGACAAGGCTAGAACCATCTTTTTAAGATCCAGGTTTAGGAGCAACATTTCCCCTACTTCACCCTAAGTACAGCAACCCTGGGAGGAAAGCAGATGGCCTGCAGCAGTGTTATCTACCCCTCCAGACGTAGGTGAGGGCCTGGTTCCTTCCTACTCCCCAGGGAAAAGGAAGGCAGCTGCTCGGCTCCTCGCAGAGAAGCCCAGGGAGCCTTCTGTCGTGGCTTCCTTTTGTAGTGTCACTGTCCCCACCAGGGAGGGGCCAGGCACAGTCTGTGGGTCATCCCGGGGCTCAGGAGAAGTTCTGGACAGGGTGGCTGACCTTCATACAGGCCCAATAGAGGGCCCGCCCTAAACACAGAACAGCCAACAGGATGGCAAATGCCCAGGCTGCATAGATGCCTCCGTATCGCCGTGCTTGCTTCCATGTCCCAAACTGACAAAGAAAAAGAAAGAATGGCGGTTACTGTGATCTCTCACCACCTTCTAGCAGCCCTAATAACGGTAACACAAGCTTCAATCCCTGCTCCCTATCCATGTGCAGCCAGACACCTTCAGGGACCTGCTTAAGGGCCCAGTTGTTCAGTTTCCTTCCCCTAGGCAGGAATAAACTCAAACAATCCCAATCATCTGTCAGTTTTTCTTTTTTCTTTTTCTTTTTTTTTTTTTACAGGGAGGAAGGGAGAGAGATAGCCAGAAACGTCGATGAGAGAGAAACATCGATCAGCTGCTTCTTGCACACCCCCTACTGGGGATGTGCCCGCAACCAACATACATGCCCTTGACCAGAATCGAACCTGGGACCTTTCAGTCCACAGACCAATGCTGAGCCAAACCGGTTTCGGCCAGTTTTTCTTAATGTCTTACAATTGCACCAGGTTTCCTAAATAGCAACTCCTAACTTAAGCTATTTCTCCACTGTCCTATCTTCTGCATAAAGAAGATGGCTGGCCTGGCCAGTGTGGCTCAATGGTTGAGCACTGACCTATAAACCAGGAGGTCACGATTTGATTCCTGGTCAGGGCACATGCCCGGGAGGATTGTGGGCTGGATCCCTAGTGTGGGACGTGCAGGAGATAGCCAATCCATCACTTTGATTATTCATGTTTCTATCTCCCCCTCTCCTTTCCTCTCTGAAATCAATAAAAATATATTTTTTAAAAAGATAGCTTTTCTTTTCTCCTGTAGTAACGAAGACCACTATTCAGTCACCTCAACTTCAGCTCCTCTATACATTAAAACACAAAACAAACACAACGCCCTTGATTTCTTCCCCCTGTCCCCTCCTTTTTAGGTTAGCCATTCCCAAATCTTAGCCTACAGAGATGAGGCTGAAGAATAAAAGGGGTCGGGTTTCAGTTACTCACAGCAAGGCCAGTGGCAGTGACTGCCAAGAGTAAACCAAGCAAGAAGCAGCAGACACATCTCTTTCGTGGATATCTGCGCCCAATGGATGACCTGTGGGGAGGCAAGCAGAAATGGATGTGTGAAATGGTCCTGTAATTTTCACTCTACCCCTTACCCGATTACCAGCTCAATGATGCCATTCATAATCACTTACACTTTCCTGCAGTGAGGACAACGGGCCAAGGTTCGGTCTGTGAACTCTGTCCACTATGGAGAAAAAAGGGAGAAACCAATAGCATAAGCAGGGCCATTTATATTGAGAGTCCTACCGTGTTTCCCCGAAAATAAGACATCCTCCGAAAATAAGACCTAGTGCATGGAAAGATAAGACATCCCCTGAAAATAAGACCTAGCGCAACTTTAAGAGAAAAAATTAATATAAGACACTGTCTTATTTTCAGGGAAACCGGGTAGGTCAGGGGAGGGTGGGAAATGGGTTTTTGTGGAACAGGCCTGTTCGGGATTCATTATCTTAAGTCAGAAACACATTCACAATTCCTCCTTGGGTTTTCCCCCAGGACTTCCCAGTACCCCTCCTCACCAGAAAAGTGTTCTTGCAATGTCCACAGATGACCCTGACACCCACGGGTTGAGGTTCTGGACTTAGAGGTCCTGGGTGCACAGGCCCCAGATTAATGATTCTTTTGCTGTACAAGAAAAAGAAGTGTTTGAAAAGTTTTTAATCCTCCTTCATACCCCCCACTCCCTGCCTATGTTCCTCTACTTCTCTGTACATTTAACATACTCTGCTCTTTAATGCTACCCCAGAGAGCCCTTGCTTTAACTACAGGTCTTTAATTTCCCTTTCTCTAAGGATAACTGACCCAGTCCCCAAAACTCTCCATCTTCCCAAAGTACACCATTTCATCCCAATCTTTTTATTCAGAGATGAGGAAGATGGCTACAACATTCTAGAGCACATGTGTCAAACACAAGGCCCGAGGGCCAAATCCAGCCCGCCAGGCCTTGCAATGTGGCCCGCACCGCGCT
The DNA here is from genome assembly GCF_964339955.1 of Pipistrellus hanaki. Taxonomy (NCBI): domain Eukaryota; kingdom Metazoa; phylum Chordata; class Mammalia; order Chiroptera; family Vespertilionidae; genus Pipistrellus; species Pipistrellus hanaki. The sequence goes on from NC_140503.1 coordinate 69,997,745, forward strand.
GTCATCACTGCACTCCGCTGTCAGTTTATGACATTGTCAGTTTATGACTGTTCAGTAAACCATTCGGCCCGCGATTTAGGCTGGATTTTAGATTTTGGCCCCTTCTCTGATTGAGTTCGACACCCCTATTCTAGAGGCACAACAGTCCTTAGCCTTTTCTCCTAAATAAAAACACCTGGCTCCCTCGCCTTGACATTCTCTACAACCATTCATCCTTTTTGGGCTTTCCAGGTTTCCCCACTGATGCCCTTCCCCAGCTGATGCCGCTTACCAGTAGGGTCGAGGACAGGCAATTCGCTGCGAAGTCACTTTGCAGATAAGGAGACAGTTGCAGGGGCATCGGACATATTTTTTCCCTGGGGGTGCATTCTTGATTGGCTAGAGAATAATGGGAATATCAGTAAGCAAACCTCTAATCCCAATCCCTTTCATTTCCTCCAAAGACACCTTGTGAGGAGAGATCAGATGGACAGAGAAATGAAAGAAAGGCATACAGCACGAGGTTGGCAAATGAAAACGAGGCTTAAGTATCTGGGATAGGTATGAAGGTGAAGGATGGTAAGCATTAGCTTTGGTGAGTGGCTGCTGGGGAAAGGGCTGTAGGAGACTCCTCGAACTGAAAGCTGGGTTTTATGAAGAGCTCTGGCTGAAGGTCAGGGTCTAGAATCAGGGAATCAGAAAAAGGATTCAGGAAACAGGAGATATATATGTTTATACATACATATATATGTATGTATATATTGCATATATATGTATATATTGCATATATATGTATATGTGTGTGTATGTATATATGTGTGTATATATAACTCACGGTGGCTTCGTTGCAGACGCCACATTTGACTACATGCTGATGCATCTTGCCTTCCACGTTGATGAGAGACTGGCAGACACGGCAGGTGATCATGGGGGCATTCCCACTGTCCGGGCTGGTCAGGGGTGAGTAGGGGGGTGGGTCATCCCCAGGCAACACGGCTGGGTGTCCCTCGGGGAACGGGGGAAATGCTGGGGAGGAAGGGAAAGAGAAGGGCTGGCATCACTTGCAAGACACCACCATTGCTGCTCCACGGGGTCAGGGATCGCTTTCCGGTCCTCAGCCCTTCTGGCCAAAGCCCGGCGGGCTCCTTATATAACAGAGACCGTCCCGCCATCAGCTTCCTCAGAAACCCCTTCCGTTTTCAAGATCGGCTGGCGATTGGGAAGGAAGGAAGCCTCGCCCAGTCACAAGTGCAGCAGCAGCTCCGCACCTGGCGCGGGGCCCCGCCCTCCACCTGCGGCCCCGCCCCTCCGCCTCTCGGAGAGCCCCCGGGAGCACGGCGGACCCACCCGGCTTACCCTGGGGCGGGACATGTTTACCGGCTCCGTAGGGTGGTGCTGAGGGGGTCAGGCCTCCCCCGGGCCCAGCCCCACTCCCGCCTGGCCCCGCTAATCCGTTGCCACCGGCGCCACCGTCGATGGGCTCGGAGAGCAGCGGGGATCGCTCTCCATCGGCCGCCATGGCCGTCACCGCCGCCTTCAGCCTCGACCAAGGAGGGTCCGGCTCCTGTCGCCGCCGCCGCCGCCGCCGCCGCTACCGGGTCCCCAGGGCGCCTGCGCGCCCCGCGCCCGGTCCGCACCGCAGCCGGCGGCCGCCCCGCCCTGGTCTGTCCCGCAGCACGTGACGGGCTGTCCCCGCCCCCGCCGGGTTATCATTCGCGAAGAGGCACCAATTCCCGGCCCTGGGGAGGCGGCTCTCCTCTACCATTGGGGGGCGTCGCGGAAACGTCATCTGTCACATGACCTTGCGAAAGGCGGCCTGGCCTGCCGAGGCTGCACGTGACGAGAGGGTGAGCGAGCCATTGGCGGCCGGGCCATCGCGCTACCTCCGGGCCAGCAGGTGGGCGGGGCAGCGCCGGCTCCCGGGTCACGTGGCGGGGAGCCGCGAGTCCTCTGTTACGCGCCCCGAGCGGGGTGCAATCCTTGCTCCTCATTGGTGCAAAGGCGCCATGAAAAAGTTTTCTCCCTCTTTGCGGCGATGATTGGCATCCCATTGGCTGGAGGCTTGCATTCCCTCGTCCCGTGATCCTCGCGGGCGCAGGTGGAGTGGCCCGAATTTAGCTCCTTCAGAACCCGGAGGCGCGGCTCGAAGGAACGGGCAGTGGAAGCGTGCGGAGCTTGGGATGTCCGCGCAGCTAGAGGAGGTGCTATCAGACACTGAGCTCAAAGAAAACGTGCTAAAAAAGTCAGTGAAAGATGTACCATGAGGAAATGATTTAAAACGTTAAAAATTATAACCCCAGCCTTGCTTGGAGTCACTTCTGGAACAGGACACAAGACTGGCTTCTCCTGGGAGCTGGTCTGTAGATGTCACCTTTCCCCCTATCCCTAATTGGATTGTGAGATTATCTTTTTATGAGTCTGCATTAAAAGTATTTTTAAAATATTTTTATTGATATCAGAGAGAGAGAAGTTGAAACATCAATGGTGAGAGAGAATAATTGATTGGCTGACTCCTGCATGCCTTCTACTGGGGTTCGAGCAGGCACCCCAGTCATGTGCCCTTGATCACAATCAAACTGGGACCCTTCAGTCCACAGGCTGACACTCTATACATTGAGCCAAACCAGATAGGGTGAAAAGTATCTTTTTATCGAGTTAACCAATCAAATCCAATGATTTTTAACAGAGAGAAAGGGAGAGAGAGTCAGAAACATCAATGAAAGCGAAACATCAATCAGCTGCCTTCTGCACATCCCCTACTGGGGATGTGGGGCAACCAAGGTAGATGCCCTTGACCGGAATCAAACCTGGGGCCTTTCAGTCCGCAGGCTGACACTCTATCCACTGAGCCAAACCAGTATCCACTGAGCCAAACTAGTTTCAGAAAGCCCAACGGTATTTTTTGTCACCTTGTTTGGCAGATGAGACAGTCTTGAGACTTTCTAAAGGGTCAACTTTGCCCCTAGGCAACAGTGGAGGTTGTTCTGACAAGTATTGGAAAAGTTCTTAAGTAACAGGCATTTAAACACAGAGCCAATCCACCCACCCACTCTCCTGTTCTTCTATATTCATCAATACTCAACTTGCACAGCAGCTAAAACATAATAGGTGCTCTACTAAATAGGGACCCAGGCAAAGATCAAATGTGTGGGTTTCCTCTTCCTTGCTTAGGGGAACGGGACTTTTTTTCATTGTTTCAATTTTATTGGGTGTTTCTGAGTAGGGCAAGGACAGTCAGTCAAGGTGAATGGCTTTGTTATGCAAAGAATAATTTAGGATTTCCTTGATTATGTAAGGGTAAGGTGAGTAGGCTGAAGGCTGTTATTCTGGAATTCAAAGGTGAGTCACTTTAGTGAATCTTTGTTTTATGAAGTTAAGTAATATCCTTTAGTTAAGCCAGAACTGGATAGGAAGAGCCCATTGTCATAGAAGAAATCAAATGGAAATGGTTCAGCTCCTGCTCTCAGAAAATATCTGATTGTTACAATAGGAATACCTTAGCTCAGGTCTATTAAATGTAGGGGTTCTTTGACTGAGAATAATGCTGGAATGGCCACTTTTTTCTCAAGAGTCCGTCAGATGAGGGTTCTATCTTACCCCTTCCCAGAAATCAAAACAGAACTCTGAGAGTCTATCAGTAACCTCTGAACTCAACCTTTGACCCTAGTGCCCTGCCAGGCCTCTTCCTTAACCTTCTGTGGCCTTTATGGAAGCTTGAACCTCAACTGATTGCCCCACCTCCACCACCAGCCCCAGGTCATAGCCCAAGTTGTGACTGCCCTATACAGGAGAGGCAACAAGGAATTGGAAAAAAAACAAAAACAAAAAACAAAACACCAACTTGAAGGATGAAGACGAGATTAGCTAGAAGCCTCTTCACTGAACCTAATACTGAGGAAAATGCAGCCCTTCCCAGATATTTAATAATAAAGGTATTTTGGCCGAAACCGGTTTGGCTCAGTGATAGAGAGTCGGTCCGCGAACTGAAAGGTCCCAGGTTCGATTCCAGTCAAGGGCATGTACATTGGTTTTGAGCACATCCCCTATTGCGTGCAAGAGGCAGCTGGTCGATGTTTCTCTCTCATCGACGTTTCTAGCTCTCTTATCTCTCTCCCTTCCTCCTCTCTGTAAAATATCAATAAAATATATTTTTTAAAAATAAAATAAAAATAAAGGTATTTTGTTGTCCCAGCCATTATGGCTGTTATAGGTGCTGAAGACTTCACCTGGGTTCTGAGTTTTAGACACCGAGTTTTCAAGTCAGCTACTACTTAAAAGTAAATATCCATCCAGCAGTTCTGTCCCACAGACACTTAAAGTACTATAGGACCTCTGGATACAAAAATAGGCAAGGGGTTGTAGCTCTACCAGGGACAGGCCAGTCTGCTGCTTTTTCTGATGTTTGTGGCACACAGTTGCTCAAGTTTTCACTGGGGTGGAGTATTGTTCATTATTTGCACTTTGATTGCACATTACACATATACATAAGTAAGGCTTTTGTGACTCTTCCACCCTCACCAAAGCCTTACTTAAAGTTCATTTAAATTTAGTATTATGTGTATCAAAATGTGGGAGAGATGGAGGATTAGACACAGTACCAAGGATCCTCTTGGAATGAGTGAATAGAATGGAGCCTTTTTTTTTTTTTGAAGTAGTAGTAGTAGTAGAAGTAGTAGTAGTAGTGGTTTGGGCTCCTACAGGTGAAATAAAGGAATGTGGCTAGAGAAGTAAATGGAGAAGTAAATACTAACAAATAGAAAGAATATTCTCTCTGCCAAAACTGGTTTGGCTCAGTGGATAGAGCATCGGCCTGCGGACTGAAAGGTCCCGGGTTCGATTCCTGTCAAGGACATGTACCTGGGTTGTGGGCACATCCCCAGTAGGGGGGGTGTGCAAGAGGCAATTGATCGATGATACTCGCTCATTGATATTTTTAACTATCCCTCTCTCTTCCTCTTTGTAAAAAATCAATAAAACATATTAAAAAATCAATAAAATATATTAAAAAAAAGAAATAGAAAAAGAAAATCATGATACAACATGTGCTTCATAACAAATGAATAAAACAGTATAATATGAATTCAGGGAAAAATCATTTCTAGTCAGAGTAGACAGAGAAAAATTTAAAAATATAATGAAGGGCCCTACCCAGTTTGGCTCAGTGGATAGAGTGTTGGCCTGCAAGGTCCAGGGTTCGATTCCCAGTCAAGGGCACATGCCTGGGTTTTGGGCTCGATCCCCAGTAGGGGGCATGCAGGAGACAGCCAATCAATGATCCTCTCTCATCATTGATGTTTCTTTCTCTCTCCCTCTCCCTTCCTCTCTGAGATCAATAAAATTATATTTTAAAAAAATTGGAATATAATGAATACAATGAAGGATTATTCTGTTGTTGTTCATGGATAACTTGGATTTGAGCTCTGTCTTTAGTAGGTCAATTGGCAGAGAAATGCAAAAAATATAGATAATATCTGTAATTTGATCATAGTTAATAAAACACTTTTATAGTAATACTTATTTCAAATCCCCTTATGATACTGCCATTTGCTAAGCATAATAAATCAATCAGGAAGCCAAGAACCATGATTTCATTTATACGTGGGATATAAAAGTGAAACTCGTCTGGCAGGCGTGGCCCAGTGGTTGAAGTCAACCTATGAACCAGGAAGGTCACAAGTTTGGTTCCTGGTCAGGGCAAATGCCTGGATTGTGGGCTTGATCCCCACAAGGGGGTGTGTAGGAGACAGCCAATCAAAAATTCTCTCTCATCATTGATGTTTCTATCTATTCCTCTTTCTCCCTCTCTGAAGTCAATAAAAATACATAAACTCAGACTGGAACAATAGTATGTATGGTGATTATCAGAGGGAAGAGAGTGGGGATGTAGTAAAGGGGGCCAAATATATGGTGATGGAAGGTGATTTGACCTTGGGTGGTAGGAACACAATGTAATATATATCATGTGTCTCATAAATGTACATTTGAAACCTATATGATTCTATTACTAATGCCAACCCAAGAAATTTAATAAAAAATAATAAACTAGGTTCAAATGATCCTATGAGATGGACAGGGAAGTCAAGACTATTTTTATTTTACAAATGTGGAAACTGAGGCTCTGTGAGCCAGTTACTTTAGCTGAGAGAGATTGAAGTGGGACTAAAAGCCTAAGTCTTATGACTATTTTTTAATACTTTTTCGTTCACATCATCTGCTAAGCAGATTGAAAAAAAAAACAGAAACACAGAGGTGGTAGAATGTAGAGAGCACCTGGGAAGGCACCTGGGCATTCTTTAATTATTGTCATCTGAACCCAGTGGCTTGGCAAAGCCATGCCCTGGGAACACACTTTGCCAAAAAGACAAGGTTGTTGTCAGCTTGACCTTCATTTCAGCCCAGATATCAGGAAGTGAGTTTTGATATCTAAATCCAGTTTAGCACCAGGAATGCTCAGGGCTTACTCAGAATGCAAATAATCTCCTTTGTCTTGACCTTTTGGTAAAACTTCTGGTATTGGGGGGTATAAAATAAACACGCTGCATCATCTCTGGGCCACTGTCTCTCCATCAGAAGAGGGCAGTGGTCCACCTGGCCCCAGCTTTTCTTTCTATCTCTGTGTCTTGTCTCTTTTATTTCTCAGTCCCTAGCCATCCCTACTCAGGAACTGGACCCGCTTTCTAGTCACACTGTATGTGGAAAAGAGAAATATTTGCAATAGAATGCATGGTATTCAAACTGGAGCCCTTTTTATGCTCAATATCTGGTACATAGAAATTGTTTGATAACTGGCTATCAATCAATTAACTCAAGCTCAGTCTTTTCTTAAACTATATTTTTATTGATTTTATGGAGAGGAAGGGAGAGATATAGGGAGTCAGAAACATCAATGGGAGAGAAACATCGATCAGCTGCCTCTTGCACGTTCCCTACTGGGGATCCAGCTGCAACCAAGGTACATGCTCTTGACTGGAATCAAACCCAAGATCCCTCAGTCAGGGACCAATGCTCTATCCACTGAGCAAAACCAGTTAGGGCACTTAAGCTCCATCTTGAAGTCAATTTCTACACCAAACAATATTGTGAGCTGTAGTACCAAGCAGGTTGAATATTCAGCTTGGGACTCTAGCTTAGCTGACATCAGTTGTTAAAGGCTGAAATGGGGTTTTATTAGTTGATAGTCCTGTATCATATAGGTAAATCATTTCAATAATACCCCTGGGATCTTCTCACTTAGATTGAGAAAAATTAGGCTATGGAGGTGTATTAGTTTGCTATGGCCGCCATTATAAAGTATCATAGACTGAGTGGCTTAAAAAACAGAAATTTATTTTCTTAAAGTTTTGAAGGTTTGAAATTCAAGATCAAGGTGTTAGCAGGCCTCTCTCCTAGGCATGAAGATAGCTGCTTTCTCTTTTGTGGCCTCGCATGGCCTTCTCTGTGCATACACATCCCTGATATCTCATCTATTTCTTACATATCCTATATAATAAAGAAGTAATGTGTAAATTAACCATCACTCCAACACACAAGATGGCTGCCCCCATGTGGACACAAGATGGTCAATCGGCAGGGGAGGGAAGTTGGGGATGACCAGGCCAGGAGGGGAGGGCAGTTAGGGGTGATTGGGCCAGCACAGGAGGGCGGTTGGGAGCGACCAGGCCTACAGGGGAGGGCAGTTAGAAGGGACAGGGCAGCTAGGGGCAATTGGGCCAGGAGGGGAGCAGTTAAGGCATCAATTAGGCTGGGAGGGGAGTGATTAGGGGGTGATCAGGCTGGCAGGCAGAAGTGGTTAGGGGCAATCAGGGAGGTAGGCAGGCAAGCAGTTGGGAGTCAGCAATTCTGGATTTTGATAGAGATGTCCGACTACTGGTTTAGGATCGGGCCTAAACCAGCAGTCAAATATCCCTTGAGGTGTCCCAGATTGGAGAGGGTGCAGGCTGGGCTGAGGGACACACACACACACACACACACACACACACACACACGAATTTCATGCACCGGGCCTCTAGTATATATATAAAGAATGTTTTTGGTAATATACAGAGTGAATTACCCAAGACAAGGAATGGAAGGGTTGGATGAAGTGTGGTAGGGTGTGATCTGGCTTTAAGGGGTCAGTTGCTGTTTATTACACTGAGCCTTTGCTCCATTGTGTTCCACGCCCTTTCTGTGCTCAGTTCTTTGCCCTGTTCTTTTGGGTATAGTCTGCCTCTTTATCTGGACTAAGGTTGTTGGAACTGATTTTTTTTAAAAAAATCCTAACTCAAGGACATGTTTTTATTGGTTTTTAGAGAGAGGGAGAGAGAGAGAGAGAGAGGGAGAGAGAGAGAGAGAGAGAGAGAGAGAGAGAGAGAGAGAGAAGCATGGATGTGAGAGAAAAACATTGACCAGTTGCCTCCCCTGTGAGAGCCCTTATCTGGGATGAAATCCACAACCTAGGTATGTGCTCTGACCAGGAATCCAACCCTCAACCTTTTGATATATGGAACAATGCTTCAACCACAGGCCAGAGCTTTAAAAAAAAAAAAATGTGTTTTTTTAAAAAAATCTTCATTCTGTTTCTGCCACTGAGTGAGGCAAGATAGGAATCCCATTCTTAGAGAAGAGAAATAAAAAGTGATCCTTTAACAGGAGAAAACCTCCACCTAAAATAAAATAATATTTTAATTTTAGGAATTAGATAAAATAGAGGTTTTAAGGTTGGTAGTGGTGGTGGAATAAGTATTTAAAGAGGAGAACATCTACTTCTGGTCTAGAGGGAATGAGAAATCTCAGTGGAGAGAGCAGGAATAAAATAGACTTTTTATCCAAAGGTTCCTCAGCGGCTGAGTCTCCTATAAATGCTGATGTTGCAAGTCACTATCTGGAGACATCTTTTCTTTCTGTAAGGCAATGCTGAGTGACTTAGAACCTGTCCCTTCTGTTCTTCAGTTTCCTTGATCTTGAGTGTGGGGGGTGGGCAGGTTAATGAGTACATTTGGACAAGGGAGCCCCTCAGCAGTTAGAAGGCATGATCAGATAGAAGAAAGGGTAATAAGGCAATAATAGGCTATAATCACCCCTTGATTATTATTTGATTCCTGACTACAGGAACCCTAAATGTATAAAATAAACATAGTTTCAGTTTCTTTTATGTGGGTACAGGGCAGCGTGGCCAGAAAAGATAAGAGCAGTGTTGGGCAGTAGACCTTTATGTAAGGATTGAAATGTTACTATGCTGTGCAATATGGTAGCCACATGTGGCTATGGAGCAGTCAAAATGTGGTTAGTATAACTAAGGAACAGATTTTTTATTTTTATTTCATCTTTATTTTATTCAGTTTAAATTTTTACCTATGGCTAGTGGGTACTGTTTTAAATAGTGCAGGATTAGAATTGCTGTTGGTGGGCTGGTGGTACCTCTAGCTTTTCTTCTGATCCAATTCACAGTTAAGTGGTCTAGAGAGAGAAAAAAAGAAAAAGAGACAATGGGGAATAACCATAATAGACAACATTTACGGTGTGCTTACTGTAATTCCAGGCATTACCTAAACACGTAAGCAATTTATATAATTCTCGCAACAATAGTAAGTACTATTATTATCCCATTTTACATATGAGGAAACTGAGGCATAGTGAAAACTTTACTTGCCTTGGGTCGCACAACTGATATGTAAGGCGTAGAGATAAAACTCATACGCAGGTAGTTTGATTACAAAGTCCATTCTTTTACACTACACAGATTCAAGATAACGAGGTGGCATTGGGTGAGTAAGGCCATACTTCCCAAACTCTGTGCCAAGGTAAAAGTCCACAGAGGCACCACGGGATATTAAATTTTTTTAAGGAGTCCTGGTCAGTGTGGCTTGGTTGGTTGGGTGTTCTGTGCACCAGAAGGTTGCCAGTTCCATTCCCCTTCAAGGGGACATACCTGGGTTGTGGCTGGATCTTGGGTAGAGAGTGTGGAAGAGGCACCAAATGGATAATGTGCTCTCACATCTGTTTCTATCTCTCCCTCTCCCTTCCTCTCTCTCTCTAAAGTAGGGGTGTCGAACTCAATCAGAGAAGGGGCCAAAATCTAAAATCCAGCCTAAATCGAGGGCCGAATGGTTTACTGAACAGTCATAAACTGACAATGTCATAAACTGACAGCGGAGTGCAGTGATGACAGCGCGGTGTGGGCCACATTGCAAGGCCTGGCGGGCTGGATTTGGCCCGCGGGCCTTGTGTTTGACACATGTGCTCTAAAGCAATAAACTATCCTTTAAAAAAAAAAATTAAAGGAAAAACAGCAATAGTCAACATTTCCTGTATACAATCCAAATTAGCAGCTGGAAGTAATTTACAATTTGAACATTAGATTCTGCTACATTCCTTTTGATTTCAAAATATCTTTGCAAAATCTAGTTTTCGACGCCTCAGATAAAAAAGTAAGTACTATGTGAAAATCACAGAACAGGAGATGGGGGTAGCAGTGTTGGATTCCAAGGTTTGAGAAGTTGTGCGGTCTCCAACAGGCACATCAATTCCTTTAGTAATTATTTGTGGCTATTTAAAAAACATTTATTTTTTACTTCCAACTTGTGTATATTGTTTTTTAAAAACAGTTACTGAATTGTTATGAACCAACTACTTAAAAAGCAAAACTGTTAAGTATTTCTTATGACCTAGGGTTACTATAAAAATATTGTTGAGATACTAAGCTCATTATAAACTAAGAAATTGGTAACCTCTGACCGGGGTGCTGAAACTAGATCAAAATGGTCATAAAGGAGTAGAGCAGCAATTTTCAACGGTGTGCCGCAAAATTTTTCAAAGCATGCCATACATGCTTTGGCACTGACCTTTTTCCCCTTAGATTGTCATTAAAAAAACGACAAGAGCTAACACAACAACAGCTGTCCGGTGTGAATGAATCAAAATTATATCTATTTTTTAAAAGTCAGATTGGTAAAAAAAATATATTTTTTTTGGTATGCCACAGAATTTTAGGGATTATTGTTTATGTGCCATGAGATGAAAAAGGTTGAAAATCACTGGAATAGAGTATTGGGCCTTTGCTTGAGATGACTATAAAAACTGATATAAACAGTCACTTTACGTGTGAGTCAGAACTGCTTGCGCAGGGGGAGTTCCTTTGTATGTCTTACCCCTCAAACTCCTGAAATGTTAAAACTGTCAAAATAACCTTTGGACTAAAGAAACATTGTATCCCAAACAACTGTTTCTGTAGATAAGAAGAAAGCAGATATTATGGCTACCGGCCTAAAAAAACATTCTTTAGAATTAACATCGCTGTTTTAGCTTATCTGCACCTAAAGAAATTCCTTCTGTTTGTGTGTTTGTTCCCGTTTCCCTTTCTCACAAATACCCTCTCCTTTCACCTCCAATGTGGGTTTCTGCCTGAATCAGTGCTTCCTGAATAGCTATTCTTTTGGATCTCACATGCTTGTTTGCTTCTCACATTTGCCTATTATTATTTTTTTTTTCCAAATTATAAGAGGAAGTTTATTTAGAAAGTCACAGAGGTAGTAGAAGTGAGCTGGGCTTTGTGGACTCAGGAAACAAGTTACAGAGGCAAAAGAAGGGCCCTTGAAGCTTAGGAGAGAGAAGGGTAAAGTTACCACGCCTTGGAGGAAGTAGAGGGGGAAGGAATGCTCCGAGAGGGACAGCCACTGACCTATTGTTTTATTTTATTTTATTTATTTATATATTTTTTAGGAATTGCTTCTGCATGTGGCAGCTCCTTCTTTGCTATTTTTTATTTTTTTAATCCTCACTTGAGGATATTTTTCCATTGATTTTTAGAGAGAGTGGAAGGGAGAGGGAGAGACACAGAGAGAGAAACATTGATGTGAGAGAGACACATGGATTGGTTGCCTCACTGACCAGGGCTGGGAGCCTGCAACTGAGGTATGTGGCCTTGACCAATAGCGAACCCTTGACCCTTCAGTCTGCAGATTGATGCTCTATCAAACTGAGTCAAACCGGCTAGGCCATATTATTAAATATATGATTTCAGAGAAGAAGGGAGAGGGAAAGAGAGATAGAAACAACAATGATGAGAGAGGATCACTGATCTGCTACCTCCCATATGCCCCCCACTGAGAATTGAGCCCTGGGCAAGTATCCTGACAGGGAATGGAACCCTGACCTCCTGATTCATAGGACAACGCTCAACCACAGAGCCAAACCGGTTGGGCTGGCTTATTATTTTTAAGTTAATGAGGCCTGAATACAAATAATAGACATTTTATAGTTTTGACCAATTAGTATCTGCTATACACCAGTGTTCATAGTGCAGCAGATGCACACAAACACAGAACACCTGAATCTGTACCATTTAAAGGTCAAAACCTGAGGATAGCAGTAAGAGATGTAAATAAACCAAATTTAGTTAGGGGTAGGACAGGATCCAAGGTAGGGTTTAATGCAACCTAGAGGCTGGGTCCTCTTGTTGAATAGACCAAGATAAAGATGTGACTTGAGAAGACCTGCTGGATCTTGTAGGGTAGACTCCTTTGGGGCATAGGTGAAACAGATTGAAGAGATTGGGGCTTCAAGTGAAACTTGGCATTCGGGCCTTGGGTTGGCCGGGAGAGGGAGCATAACTTTGGTTGCTGAACTTGAATTCAGAATAAAGTATGTTGTGAAGTTCTGAAGGTTATACCATCTGACCAAGGAGGGGTCTGGTAAACTGTCCTTGCCTGTCACATAACAGTACATTTCTTGGGTGATGGGAATGTTTATATATAATGCAGATTTTTCCCCCATATGATGCTGTAGAATTACTATAGAAAATTGAGACTTGTCCCTGAATTTTTCTTTTGTAGATATATTGTAGAGCATCTACTTTTGGTTTCTTTACACTAACTTTAGAGAGTCCATTAAACGAATTAAGTTTGCACTTTTTAGAAAAATATATTTTTATTGATTTTAGAGAGGAAGGGAGAGGGAGAGATAGAAACATCAATGATGAGAGAGAATCATGGATCGCCACAATCCTTAGCATGTACCCTCGAGCTGAATTGAACCCAGGACTCTTCAGTCCACAGGCCAATGCTCTATCCATTGAGCCAAACCAGCTAGGGCTGTACTTTCTTATATATAAACATGTTCTAATCTTGTCTTTTGTGTAAGTTGGATTGGATTTGGAGTATTTTCTTGTTTGTTTGTTTTTTAAAAAAAAGCTTTTCAGCAATCAACTGGATGGATATTTCCTTGGGCTGAATTTTTCCAGTGACTGATCTTATCCATCATTTAATATAATGCTTTTGATGTTTCAATTGTTCATAGTCTCATTACTAAGATCATTAAGATTTAATTTATTTTTTAAATTGTATTTATTGATTTTTAGACACAGAGGAAGGGGGAAGAGAGAGAAACACCAGTTTGTTGTTTTATGCATTCATTGGTTGCTTCTTGTATGTGCCCTGACTAGGGAACCCTGGTGTATCAGGACAATGTTTTAACCAACTGAACTACAGGGTTAGGCCCACTAAGATTTACTTTAAATCAGCCTGTTATCTTTGCTAAAATTACTGAATGAATAGGGATAGTAATAATAATAAAAAAAAACAATTATAAAAAAATGATAGGATAAAACATTCATTTGGCACTGTTTCTGTTCTTTTATATATATATATATAAAATAATATATATATACTAGAGACCCAGAGCATGAAATTCATGCACCCGGGGTGTGTGTGTGTGTGTGTGTGTGTGTGTGTGTGTAGGTCACCTCAGCCCAGCCTGCACCCTCTCCAATCTGGGACCCCTTGGGGGATATCTGGGATGAAGCCTAAACAGGCTAGCGGACATCCCTCTCACAATCTTGGACACTGGCTCCTAATCACTTACCTGCCTGCCTGATTGATTCTAACTGCCCCCCCCCACCCCCGCTTGCCAGGTTGCTCCCAACTACCTTCCTCCCCTCCCTGCCAGCCTGATCACCCCAACTTCCCCTGCCTCCCCACTGGCCTAGTCGCCCCTCACTGCCTTCCCTCCTCCCCGCCAGCCTAATTGCCCCCAACTTCCCCTCCTGCCGGCCTGGTCACCCCCAACTGCACCCCCCAGATGGCCTGGTCACCTCTAACTGCCCCCTGGCAGGCCTGGTCACTTCTATTGCCTCCCCCTGCTTGCCTGGTCAACCCCAACTACCCCCCCCACCACTGGCCTAGTCACCCCTCACTGTCCCCCCTGCCAGCCTAATCACCCCCAATTGCCCCCCCCCTGCTGGCCCAGTTACCCCTCACAGGCCCCCCACCAGCCTGGTTGCCCCATGCAGCCTGCTGTTCAGTTGTTTAGTTGTCCCTCACTAACCCTCCTGCCGGCCTGGTCACCCATGCAGCCTGCTTGTTCAATCATTTGCTTGTCCTTCACTAACTCTCCTGCATGCCTGGTCATAGGCAGCCATTTTGTGAGGGCATGAGAGTTAATTTGCATATTATATCTTTATTATATAAGACTAGAGGCCCAGTGCATGACATTCGTGCGGGGGGGGGGGGGAGGGGGTAGTCCCTCAGCTGGCCTGTGCCCTTTAGCAATCCAGGAGCCCTCAGGGGATGTCCGACTGATGGCTTAGGCCAGCTCCCCGCTGGACATCCTTAGCACTGCTGCAGAGGCAGGAGAGGCTCCCATCACCTCCACTGTGCTCAGCTTGTGGCTGAGCGGTGCTCCTGGGTTGAGCATCTGCCCCCTGATGGTCAGTACCCATCATAGTGACCAGTCTTTCTGCTGTCTGGTTGACTTGCATATTACCCTTTTATTATATAGGATTAGATTTTAGGTGAGTGGAAACAGATGGAAGATTCCAATAGCTAAGCAAGGGCCATTGATTTATGATTTTATGTGAGGCTGGCTAAAATTGTAAAATGGGGAGAGGAAATAGCTGAATTTATATTTATATATATATATTAATAACGATATATTAATATATATATATCTTTATTAATTTCAGAGAGAAAAGGAGAGGGAGATAGAAACATCAATGATGAGAGAGTAATCATTGGTTAGCTGCCTCCTGGACACCCCCTACAAGGGATCAAACCTGCAAACTCAGGCATGTACCCTTAACTGGAATTGAACCCAGGACCTTTCAGTACACAGGCCAACACTCTATCCACTGAGCCAAATCAGCTATAACAATAGCTATATTCTTACAAGAATGTTATATAATATAATTTGTTACATGAGTCTTTCTCCAGTTATCTGTATTGCTTGGATCCAGTATTGTGTAAATCCAGGGATTGTCTGGTTTCCCATCTCATACCCCTCTTCGTGTTGAGGATCCAGGAATTCTTTCCCTTAAAAGTTCTATCTTCTCCCCATCTGGGCCTAGATTTAGACACAGATCCTGTAATCTCCAGGTCAGCAATGGGTTGACCCAGTTTGCTTTGTCCAGGAAGTGACTCAGACACAGACTCACTTAATTTTCTTCTGGAATTGCACGATCTAAGGTTTACAATTTTCTCTTTTTAATCTTTCACGGTGTGCTGCATACCCAGCCTGGCATAGGGTTACAGATTCAAGGGAGAGGGATGGGGGTGTTGGCAGGGAGGGGAGCTTCCCCTCCTGGCTTCTAGCCTTCTTCCCACACCGTTTCCTTCTCGCTGGGAAACCCCGGGCTCTGCGGACCGGAATAGGTGCAGGGTCGAAATGCTGGAGGTGCAGCCCTGGGAAGGAACTTGGGTTTACAACCCAGCCTCCGGCAATTGAAACTGGGTGTGTCACCATGGAGATGGGGCCGGCCTTCGTGCGTGGCTGCCATTGGCTGGGCGCTCCCGGGCTGGGGATATAAGCCCGCGCCCAGCTCACAGTGCTGAAACGGCGGCGGCAGCCTAGCTCAGCGGAGCAGAACCCTGCGGAGAAGGGCAGGCTCCCCGAGAGAGCCGAGAGCGCGTCCACGGCACCATGGAGGAGAGCCGGTGAGGCGGGCACCAGGCCCGAGGAACCCCGAAGGCCCCTGGGGAGGGGAAATAGCTGTCACCGAGCCCTGGAAACTTGGCACTCCGAACCCAGAGGTGGCCGGGAGAGTGCCCTGAAGATGCAGAGGCCTGGCATGGAGCCGGGTGCCAAGGACAAATTGGCAGGGCAGTGTGGGGCGGCTCGGGCCGGCGGAGGCGCACGTGGGAACAGAGCTGAGGAGGCGCCGCTAGACCAGGGAGGGACCGGTTGGCCCCGAGGAGTCTGTGCAGGCGCGCGCGCGCCCACACGCACGCACTTTTGGGGTGTAAGTGTAGAGGGAGGCATGCCCCCATCCCCATGTGCTCTTCACAGACTCCCTTTCTAGTGTCTAGGTAAAGCTGCAAGGTAGTTTTTGTGCCTGTATCCTGAGTTCCTCCTTCAGAGGAGATACCGCTCACGTCCCTCGCCTACCCAGCCTTTCCCTCCAAATTGGAGATTCAATTAAGTTGGGGGACGGAGTCTCCAAGGAGAAAAGGAAATCTTTATTTTTTGAATTGAGCAACAGACCCTGTCCACTACCCCCACCTCACCCCTTTGAAAACCCTTCTCTTTGCTTTGTGGCTTTTGGATGCCCAGGGCTTCGGGGTGTTCTTGGGGTCGGACGGCCAATGAGGAAGTCCTGTAATCTGCGGCTAGTTATGCTGGGTGTCTGGGTCTTACTTCTTTCGTTTCCTTAGCCCCTCCTGGGGACGCTATCGGATGAACTTTTTGCCATCTTATTGCTTCTCGTCTCCATCATCTCGTGGCCCAGCTCCATTGCCCTCGTCCCTATCCCTGAACCTAGCTACCTTCCTGGTGTATTGTAGAGCCATGTTGTTTCAAAGGTTCTTCTTTTGAAGGATAGGTTTTCCTCTAGAGAAGCTTCCTTAGTTGTAATCAGCTCTGTTGCATCTCAGTTTGACTTTTTTTTCTTCTTCTTCTTTCTCAATCTTTGATCTTTTCAGATGGGTGTGAGAATTGGACTGGACCTGTGAGAAAAATTCAAGGTTGATTGGGGGTGGGGGAGGGGCAAGTGTTCTGGGTACGTGTGTGTCCTTAGGTCTCTGAAGGGCAAAGGACCTTGGTACAGAGAAGGGGAAATGGGAGAAGACTGGGAGGAGAGCACAGCAGGGGGGAAAGTGGGAGAAAGGCTGTGGAGCAGGAGCATGATTTATGGAGTCTAGGTATTTGGAGCTCATTAGCAAAATTAATTAATTTTCAAACTGAGCTGTAAGATGGGAGGGTCTCCTTGCCCTCCTTGATTTGATTATTTCAACTATACGTCTGTGGACCCTGATCCCTTTACGTCTTGTAAATCTTTGTCACAAGGAGAGATAGTAAATTTGAAAGTGATACAAAACTTAAGTTGGGGCTGGTGGTGGAAACATTAACTTTTGTCAGGCTTTCCAATGAACTTCCTATCATGCTTTCAGTGAGTGTGATTCAGAAAGGGGAGTGGGCAGGTGGGCGAGCTTAACGTTGCCTTTCCCGAGAGAGGCGCCTCCAATCTGGGCAGCTCTTCGGCTAGCTTCTCTGTCTGTCCCCTGCCACCTCAGGATACCTGCCAGCCTTTCTGTAGTAAAGGTCCTTAGTCTCTCATGCCCTTGGTATGGGAGCAAAACTCACCTTGATTTTTTCTTCTTTCCTAGATTCACATATGAAGATTATCAACATACTGCAGAGTGGCTTCTGTCCCGCACCAAACACCGACCTCAAGTGGCAGTGATCTGTGGTTCTGGCTTAGGAGGCCTGACTGATAAATTAACTCAGACCCAGTGCTTTGACTACAGTGAGATACCAAACTTTCCCCAAAGTACAGGTACTGGCAAGGAGAGAGGGGTGGGACTGAGGGATATTGATAGGATTTTTTTTTAATCTTTATTGTTGAAAGTATTACATATGTCACCTTTTTTTCTCCCACTGACCCTTATACCCTGCCCCTGCACCCCCACCCAATGCCTCTACCACTCTTTTGTCTGTGTCCATGTGTTATGTATGCAAGTTCTTTGGTTGATCTCTTCCCCACCCCACCCCCACCCCCGCCCCCGCCCTTCCCCTGAGATTCTACATTAATGGGATTCTGATGGGAGGGCAGTGCTTCTATGCCCAGGCCTTTATAAACAGGGGCGGGCCGTATAAAGCCCATGAAATCATTTGGTCTGGCTCTGCCAAGGCATTAGGGTGTTACTCAAATGTTTGGCCAACTCTAGCAGGCTAGTTTTTAAGTCAATAATTTTGTATGGCCTCAAATGATGTTCTAAATATGCCAATGGCCCGGGGCAGAAAAAGGTCCTCACCCCTGCTCTATAGCATGGGATTAAAGACAACTTGTAAGAGTAGAAAACAAACCACCATGAACAGAGTGACTTTAGAATGAAATTCCCCTAGAAGGACTGTCATGATAGGGCATGTATGTGTCAGTGGTACTAGACGAAGACACGTTTCCTCTGCTTTAATGACTCAGCCCTCCCTGAAGCTCTACCGCACCTCCCCCGTACACCCTGTAGTCACCACAGACATACTCACACACCTACATCATCCCTGCAGCTTAAATGGAAAAAGCCTTGCTTGTACCCTCCCAGGACAAAGCCAGGCCTCCTCTGCCATTTCTAATTTCCCCGGCTCTAGGATAAGGAACAGGCTAGAGCATAACAACAGATGGACACACAGGCTACCATGTTCTTGAAAACAAATATATAAATAGTCCATGAATACACAGAACCTAACACACTGGCCCTTTTGAGGGGAAAGGGCAGATGTCCCCTATGCACAGAGGGACGGAGGATAACATACCCAGCATCCTAATAGCAGCTGGAAAGCTCTACAGCAAAGGCTTACAAAAGGGCCACGTGAAATAGAGGCAAGTTTCAAGTACAGTACAAGGGTGGTTTACTTATTAATTTTTCAGATAATTAACTTTTATTGGTTAATATAATACTTCTTTGGATTTCTACCTTCCTCTTTTCCGTGGAGAGTTAGGATTTTTAACAGATTAAAAGAATGTTTTTATTGATTTTAGAGAGAGGAGAAGGGAGAGGGATAGAAAGATAGAAACATCCGTGGGAGAGAAACATCAATCAGGAATCAAACCAGTGACCTCTTGGTTCTGGTCAATGCTCCAGTGACTGGCCACCTTGGCCAGATGACTAACCAGGTTTTTTCAGTTCTTTTTCAAACCCTTTGGAGCCAGACTGGGAGACCAGAGCAGGAAGGTGGGGATGGGGGTTGGAGAAGGAAATACTAAAAAGAGAGATGGAGAGCGAAATTTTGTAAGGGAGACAGCATTGACATTGGCTCCACCTGCCACCTCTATCTGCAGGGAGAAGGGCACTCTACTAAGTAATAAGGGGATTCATTTTTTAAGCTTTATCAATTTATTACGTATATTCCACTTGAGTTTTCCTAACCTCACCTATGTTCTATTACTGGTAATTAAAAATAAATAAATAAACTTCTCTATTTCCAAAGGTCTCTTAACACTTTCCCTTGATTTTGGTTCTTCTCCCAGATCATCCATTTTAAAAAAATATATTCCATTGATTTCAGAGGGGAAGGGAAAGAGCGAGAGAGATAGAGAAACATCAATGATGAGAGAGAATCATCGATTGGCTGCCTCCTGCACCCCCCCTACCGGGCATTGAACCTGAAACCCAGGCATGTGCTCTTGGCCAGAATTGAACCTGGGACCGTTCAGTCTGCAGGCCGACGCTCTATCCATTGAGTCAAACCAGCCAGGCAGACCATCCATTTTTTAAAAGATAACTTGGCCTTTTCATTAGAGGAGAAATGTCAGATAAGAAAATGGTAATGATGGTTATTACATCTGTGTGGGAGTTATTTTTGCATTCCCACACCCCATCATGGGCATGTGTTCCCACAGGACAGTTTGGGAGTCCTCATGGAAAAGACTGTGTGTGGGTCCAAACTCAGCTCCTTGCCCTTATTTAGTAGCCTCTTTAGGAAGAAGAATATACTATGAGCGTCCTTTCAGAAGTGAAGATGTATATAGTTTAGTTCAGGTAATACGTAGGAATACATACTTTGAGAATTTTGGGAAAGTGGTCTATAATTATTGCATTCATTTTTACCCACTAATTCTATTTTTTTTTTTTTTCTTCTCACTTATTCTTTTACCATATGGCTTTCTCATTCTTTGGAAATTTCTTTAAAAAAATGTTTTTCCCCGCTGAAACCAGTTTGGTTCAGTGGATAGAGCTTCAGCCTGCTGCGGACTGAAGGGTCCCAGGTTCCATTCCGTTCAAGGGCATGTACCTTGGTTGTGGGCACATCTCCAGTAAGGGGTGTGCAGGAGGCGGCTGATTGATGTTTCTCTTTTATCGATGTTTCTAGCTCTCTATCCTTCTCCTTTCCTCTCTATAAAAAAATCAATAAAATATATTTTAAATAATGTTCCCCTTCCTTTGATAAATGTTCACATTGAACATTCTTACCCCCATAGTCCTAATTTTTGAATGTACTTAAATATTTATTTGTAAGTTTATGATTCATTTCTACTACCACTGACCTAAATTTATGAAAGTGAATGTAATAACATCTTTTTTTTGCTTAATTATATCCTCAATTGAGTACAGTGAGTTGACTCATAGCAGTTACTCAGTGTTGTATGAAAACATCACCCCATTCATTTCCCTTTCTTTCTTTGTATTCAGTGCCAGGTCATGCTGGTCGACTAGTGTTTGGGGTCCTGAATGGCAGAAACTGTGTGATGATGAAGGGCAGGTTCCACATGTATGAAGGCTATCCATTCTGGAAGGTAAATTTGGGACATAAGTCTGGGTTGGATCTGGAAGAAAGGGAGAGAGCTCTCTATTCCTCTTTATTGCCTAAATTGGTAGATTTTTGGTTCCCTCCTTTTATGATGTATGGCATGCTTATCTGAAAAATGGATTGGTGAACTTTTAAAGAACACTTTCTGATCTCTTTTTATTTTGCTTCCAAGGTGGCATTCCCAGTGAGGGTTTTCCATCTTCTGGGTGTGGACACCCTAGTGGTCACCAATGCAGCTGGAGGGCTCAATCCCAAGTTTGAGGTTGGAGATATCATGCTGATCCGTGATCACATCAACTTACCGGGTTTATGCGGTGGGAACCCTCTCATAGGACCCAATGAAGAAAAGTACTTACTTTGCTCCTTGGTGTATAGATGGGAGGTGGTGGTATAAGGACTTGTCTGGAATTGAGGAGAGAGCTCATTGTCTTCCATTAATCTGAGATAATCCAACCTGTGCCGTAGGTTTGGAGTTCGCTTTCCTGCCATGTCTGATGCCTATGACCGGGAGATGAGGCAGAAGGCTCACAGTACCTGGAAACAAATGGGAGAGCAGAGAGAGCTACAGGAAGGCACCTACGTTATGGTGGCAGGCCCCAGCTTTGAAACTGTGGCAGAATCTCGTATGCTGCAGAAGTTGGGTGCTGATGCTGTTGGTGAGAAGGGATACTTGGCTAGAGGCTTGAAGAGAGAGGGACCTGGCAAACTAGAGAAGGGAAGGAGTAAAAGGTTATAGACCTGATAGTGGATTGGGAGAAGATTTGACTTGAGAAAGATTGAGTTTTTAGAAAGTGATTTCTAGAAAGGTATTAAGGTGGTGAAGTTTGATGTGTGACAGCATCAAACCTCCCCACTCAGCATCAGGGGCTTAAACAGCTATACTGCTAATGACCTATACTCGGTTTGGTAACTGTTTGTAAAGATTATTCTAACAAATGTCATCCATCGTCACCTTCTGTACCTCTGGCGGGAAGATGGAGCTGCATCATTTGAACTGACTTGGAAATTACCACAGACAGTTATAGATTAGGTTACACGGTGAGGAAAAGAGTCATTTAAGGATCCTGACATGTGGCTTTCCTTTCTCTCCATCAGGCATGAGCACAGTACCAGAAGTTATAGTTGCAAGGCACTGTGGACTTCGAGTCTTTGGCTTCTCTCTCATCACTAACAAGGTCATCATGGATTATGATAGCCTGGAGAAAGCCAACCACGAGGAAGTACTAAATTCCGGGAAACAAGCTGCGCAGAAATTGGAACAGTTTGTCTCCATTCTTATAAATAGCATTCCACTGCCTGACCATGAGACTTAACCAACCCCAGAGTGGCCTGGCTCTCAACATTATGGGACCCAAGTAGCTGCTACCTACTTTGGACCCTTGCTGTGGTGACATGCCTCTGGTGTTAGATAGTGGCAGAAAGGAGAGGAAGTTCCCTATCCTTCACTTTCCCCACTTCTCCCACCAGACCCTTCTGGTGCCTAGTGCTCTTTTGCTCAACTGTCTTCTTATAACAGTAACTTCCATTATTTTCACTTTCATTATTTTCAAGAGCTGGAGCCCAAGCCAAACCCTACTACACATCCATGAACATTCCCAGGATTTGACTCGGGCTACTGACTTCGGCACAGTAATGGTTGCTGCTAGCTTTCTAAGATAATGCTTTCACATTCCTGGGGACTCAGGTCTACCTCCCACAAAGCCCTGGAGACCATACAAGGACCAGCTCAATATCTATTGGACCTTAATACTACCATATTTTGAGAATAAAGAAAAAGATGAAATAATTTATTTTTATTTTTTGTGCAATTTGGGATAAGGCTGGGGCACAGGCCAAGACTGGCATAAAAGGCTGTGAGAGCACATGTCTTGTGAGACTTTCAGCTTCTCAGCCCAGTAACTAAGGACTGAGATCATGTATGTAAATTACGGAAAGGTTAAAGAAAAGGGAAGATGATGAAAATAGAGGAAGTGTTAGAAAATGATAAGGAAGGGCTAACTTATGGTCTATCAAGGCCACTTCCCTCAGGCCAGTCTTGATCTGTCCCTTGCCTTCTCAATGTTTTCCTGTTTATGCTCATGAATACCTGAATTATTTTATGTGCTGCCAGCCACTTCACGGCTGATTAGTTTTGTCAACCCCGGGTAAGTTGAGTTGGCTCTTACTCCACTTCTATTTGAGCACTTTCTTTTCCCCTATTGTTCACGTTCTGGGCTCCAGTCTTTCTCTTCATTTTTGCTTAGTCAGAACCTCTCTGTGATGCAGCAGCCAGACATGGCCCCCTTTTTTTGGCTTATTGCACTGTTTGTGCTTATCAACTTGCAGTCAGCTGGCTGGCATGTTTGACAACCACGCTATCCTCCCAGCCTGATTGCCTTTTGAGAAAGGAGAGGGCTGGATGAGCCTCTAATGGTGACATGTCAATTAGTAGAATAATATGGAAGAAGCATTTTGGATGGAAAGCTTTTGAAATCTCTCTCAAATCGTGTTAAATTAAGAATATAAAAATGGTCTTTTCTTAAGTGCCTATTCTTTTTTATTCTTCAATTACAGTTGACATCCAAAACTATTTTGTATTAGTTTCTGGTATATAGTATACTAGACAGACAGCAATAGAATTTATGAAATGGTCCCCCTGATAATTTAAGTACTTGGTACCATAGGTGGTTATTTATTACAATATTGACTATATTCCCTGTGCTGTACTTTATATTCTCATGATTATTTTATAACTACTAATTTGTACTTCTTTTTTTAAAAAATAAATTTTTATTGATTTCAGAGAGGAAGGGACAGGGAGAGAGAAATAGAAACATCAATGATGAGAGAGAATCATTGATCGGCTGTCTCCTGCATGCCCCCAACCGGGGATTGAGCCCACAACTTGGGCATGTGCCCTTGATCGGAATTGAACCTGCGACCCTTCAGTCTGCAGGCCAATGCTCTATTCACTGAGCAAGACCAGCTAGGGCCAACTTGTACTTCTTAATCCTTTCACCTTGTTCACCCAGTCCATCAACTCCCTCCTCTCTGGCAACCATCAGTCTGTTCTTTGTATCTATGAGTCTGTTTCTGTTTCACTTGTTCATTTATTTTGTTATTTAGATTCCACACAGAAGTGGTATTTGTCTTCCTCTGACTTATTTCACTCAGCCTGATACCCTCTAGGTCCATCCCATGAGATTCATGCACTCAGGGTCCCTCAGCTTACCTGTACCCTCTAGCAGTCCAGGAGCCCTCAGGGGATGTCCCACTGATAGCCCTGCTGTGGAGGTAGGAGAGGTTTCCCGCCATGCCCACTGCACTCGCCAGCTGTGAGCCTGGTTTCTGCTGTTCAGTTGACTTGCATATTACCCATTTATTATATAGGATAATATTCCATTGTATGGATACACCACTTTCAAAAAAATCAAATGTCTTCAATTTCGAAGTGCCAAATTCAGCCCAAATAGAATGTATCAGTTTAGGTAACCAAGAGAATAAAGGCACAAAATCAGGGGAGGTAGATCTTGGAGGGACACCTAAAGGATTGTTCTTGGGGAAAAAAAACCTGATGATGAGACTATTCTCCAGAGGAGCCTGCAGAACGTCTGCAAAATGGACTGTTTCTCCTGAATCTCATGATAGGTATCAAAGCATGTACTCTCCATCAAGTTAGGCTTTCTTCCCTACCCTATCATGCTCATCTTTACCAACATCAATAATGTTTGTTAATCAGGTACTTTGAATAGAACATTGTCTGAAAAAACCTAATATAAATTGATAAGACAAAGTGCTTGCAATCTAGATGGGAGACAGGAAATAGCCTGAATTAGTTGTGTCCTCTCTGCCTACTTGCAGTCTTTTCCTGTGTTATCTTGCCATTGTTTAGAATTGGCTTCCCCTTATGAACTTTTTTTTTTTTTTTTTTAATCCTCTCCTGAGGATATTTTCCCATTGGTTTTTAGAGAGAATGGGAGAGAGGGAAAGACAGAAATATTGATGTGAGGGAAACACATGGGTTGGTTGCCTCCTGCAGAAGCCCCAACCAGGGCCTGGGCCAGGGAGGAGCCTGCAACTGAGGTCCTGCAACCAAGGTACATGCCCTTCACTGGAATCAAACCAGGAACCCTTTGGTCCACAGGCCAATGCTCTAACTGAGCCAAATAGAGCAATGATTAATGAAGAGTAGCGTATCCTGGCTTGTGCTATAGGAATTCAGAGGAGAGAACCAACACTTGGGATGGGGAGTGGGAAAAAGATTGCTGACACTTGAATTAGGTCTTACAGGAAAGAGAGGTAATGCGGATTGGCAGAAGGTACTACATGCAGGTGAATTAAGGAATGCTTAATCATTTAATAGGTTGAAATAGTTAAATTGGAGGGAGCAGTGTGAGATAAGATGGTGTTAACATAAGAAACATTCAAACCTGTGAAGAATTTTTGTGAGTTTGAGCCTAATTGTTGACAAATGTCAGGAAGCAGAACTCAATGGATTGAGATAAAGCTCTAGAGCAGAGGTTCCCAAACTTGTTTGTGTCGTAGACCCCTTGCCATGTTTTTCGGTTTTGGGTAGACCCCCTACTTACCTGATATTGATTTTTTTGTAAATTTCTAACTAGTGAAGTTTAGTGTTAAAAGTTAATAAAAAATAATGTACCTACTTTTCTCCGGCATTCTCAAACAAAATAACATTGATTCACTATAATTTGTATGATAAACTACCAGTTTATATTTTTTAAAATATTTTCTCAGCACTTTCCTATTCAAGATTCAGGAAACGAATGAACGTATTTTTCTCACATTCATATTTATAGAGTGACGAATTGAACAAGTCGGTGCAAGTTCGCGAAGCTTTGAGACAAAAATTGGCAAGAATGTTTACTGCGCGTATGCTTGTAACAAGATGATACTGGTATATCATTATGTGCAGGTTTTTATCCTACAACTTACACAATTTTATAAACATATATAATAAATTTTTTACTTCATAGGTACTTTTATAAATAATGTATATGTTTTTATATTATAAGATAATATGATGTAAGTAAATAGGTACTATCAGTGTATGTTGAGATCCACTATCGTGGACCCCCATTTTCATTTCATGGACCCCCAAATTTTTTTTTCGCTGACATAGACCCCTTGCAGATTGTCATAGACCCCTGGGGGTCGATATAGACCACTTTGGGAATCACTGCTCTAGAGAATGGCAGTTTTGTACCTTGTACTATATATTACAATCAAAAGGGGAGACGTAAGTGGGTTACATAAAATCCATTGATGATAGATTAGGGAGGTGGGAGAAAGCAAAGCAGGCAAACCTCTGGGTTGGATAAAAAAATAAAATGATACTTTTCTTACATGGTTGCAAGATAGTTAACAATCAACAACTAACTGAGTAACAATGAGGGCATTTGTGGTCTTCCGCAGAGCAATGCCTGTGCCTGGAGGGGACCAGAAAAAGGGAAATTACTTTGACATTCCAATGATATGTTATCTTAGATGCAAAAAGTTGATAGGCGGGCTCAGTTCAGTTAAAGATTGACCTTTGTCAGGGAAGATACTGGCCTAAGACATGATTAGCCACCATCACTGCTTTTTAGTTTAAAAAGTTTTAATTTTGGACCATTCTTTTGGTTACTTTAGGTCTCTAAGTTTGCAAGGCTGCCATGTAGGCCTTCCCTGAGTTAGGTAGCATGTGGCCCCTTTTTGTCCACACATAACCCTTTTGGTCACAAATCAATCCAAAGGATGATGCATTGATAACCAACCCTTTGGTTAGATTATGGGGTCCTATGGTGCTAGGAAGGCTCATTATTAGGAAGTCTCAATGTCAGCATTTGTCTTGCTGAATAGGGTGGACCACTGGGGATGGGCAAGATTATAACCTTAGATGGTATTCAAAGTCGAATTATTATCCTATCTAATAAAAGTAATATGCAAATTGACTGTCACATCAAGTCATAAGATGGCCACCCCCATGTGGACACACAGGGCCACCACAAGATGGCCGCCACAAGATGGCCTGCAGGGGAAGCAGTTGTGTGAAGTTAGGGGTAACCAGGCCAGCAGAGGAGGGCAGTTGGGGGAGACCCAGGCCTGCAGGGGAGGGAAGTTAGGGGGGGACCAGGAAAGCTCAGAAAGAAAAGGATAAAATGGGGAGCTAAAAAAAAAAAAAAAATTATCTGTGTTTTTCCTTAGAAGCTTCTAATTTCCAAAATCAAGATACTCTTTCCATCATTCATTCAGTTTCATTTTAGAGCTGGCATTCTTTTTTAAAATTTATTATTTTTCATGTACCCCAAAACAACTGAATTTTAAAGTTATTTTCTGGTTAAACCTTCCCATTTCTGTAAAGCACTCACCAGTAAAGACTTCCTATCAGGGGTATTAATGAGGGCTGAGGCCTGGGAGTTTCCAACCTTGGAGGCACAATTTCTCATGTTAATTTTAGTTTTTGTTTGTTTGTCTTTGTTTTTATATCCGCAGTCTGAGCAACTTTTCGAGGGTTGTTATGTAGTGGGTCAAAGTGTGCTGTTTATGGGTTGAACTCTACGAAGCTCTCATCCCTCAAGTCCCATTTTACCCTTGTATGAGCCTCAGTTTCTCTCCCGGCTGTCTGAAACAATCGGAAGGGCCTGGGACACTGATTGACTAAAACTATGGCTGCTCCACTGGAAGAGCCAATCAGTTTAATTACAGTTGAGTTGAATTTCCATATGGGGCTCCTGTATGTTGTGAGGAATGACTTCTGACACCTCCACAAGGATTCTTTGTTGCCGAGGAACATCTGAGATTTGGGCTGGAGGGGGGATGTGCCCCTTTATCACTGGAGTTGAACGAATTTAGCTCTCATTTATACAGTGAAGAATTTTTTTGCTTAGACTCTCAGAAAGCAATTCCAACTGAAAAGCCAGAGTTAAAAACCAGCCACCCATTTTTTCCCCCTCCTATCTTACCTTAGCCTGGGTTCTGTTAACCCTTAGCTCCACCTCAAGTATTTAAAAATACAGCTCAAAGTGAGACTGGTGTGGCTCAGTGGATAGAGCGTCTGCCTGTGGACTGAAAGGTCCCAGGTTCGATTCCTGTCAAGGGCATGTACCTTGGTTGCGGACACATCCCCAGTGGGAGTTGTGCAAGAGGCAGCTGATTGGTGACTCTCTCTCATCGATGTTTCTAACTCTCTATCCCTCTCTCTTCCTCTCTGTAAAAAATCGGTAAAATATATTTTAAAAATAAATAAACAAAAATAAAAATAAAAATACAGCTCAAATAAAGTCAGACCCTTTAACAAAAGTAAAAGTAAAGGAAGTTCCTGGATCCAAGAGACAATTCACCCAAGTTCACCAAATTGGTGGGGAAACGGTGGGCTTAATGTGCCCTTTGCTGGATCCTAGGACCAGTCGGGGTCTGCAGGGTGGTCCTGGGTGAGCTGCTCCTCCTCCTCCTCCTCCTCCTCCTCCTCCTCCTCCTCCTCCTCCTTCTCCTCCTTTTTTCCCCCTGGGGGAGAGGAAGTGAAAGGATGGAGAGGGAAGGGTGTGCTTCCTGGATTTCCTGGAGGGAGAATGTCAGGATGAGCCTCTTTAGAATCCTGCTGACTACTCCACGTAATGTTAATGTGAGAAACATTCAAAACCTGTGAAGAATTTTTTGTGAGTTTATTTGAGCCAAATTATTGACAAATGCCAGGAAACAGAATCTCAAAGGATTGAGATAAAGCTCTGGAGAATGTCAGTTTTGCACCTTGTTTTAGACACTACAATCAAAAGAGGAGATGTAAGTGGGTTACGTGAAGTCTGCTGGTGATGGATCAGAGAGGTGGGAGAAAGCAGAGCGGGGAAACCTCTGGGCTTGGATATAAAGTAAAATGATACATCCTTTTAATTAGGTGCGTACAAGATAGTTAACAGTCAGCAATTAACTCAATACCAACGAGAGGATCTGTGGTCTCTGCGGAGTGTGCATGTGCTTTGAGGTGTCCAGGAAAAGAAAAATTGGTTTGACATTCCAAAGATTTATTATTGTAGATGCAAAAAGACGATAGGCAGGCTCAATTCAGGTAAAGATTGACCTTTGTCAGGGAAGATGCCGGCCTAGGATATGATTTGCCACCATAAACTGCTTTTTAGTTTAAAAAGGTTTCATTTCGGACCATCCTTGGAGGTTACTTTAGGTCTCTGAGTTTGGAAGGCTTCCATGCAAGCCTTCCCTGAGCTAGTCAGGTTAGCATGTGGCCCCTTTTTGTCCACAGTGAAGAGGAATTACACAGTTTAGGGCTGTGATGCCAGGTGAGGAGTAAGAACGTTATTCTTGAGGCAAGTTGGCAGTCATTGAAGGCTTTTAAACTTAGGGCTGACAGGTGAAAACCACACAGTAGTATTTTGATGAATTGAAGCTTAACTGAAAGCAGGAAGGCTTGTTTTGATGGGAGAATTACTTTCACCCCAAAATAGCTGTATAATTGGTGGTGCTAAAAATTTAATTTTTAATCAGGTTGAGGTATTTTTGTACTGTTTAAAAGAATTTGCTGTTGGGAGCATTTGAGGTCTTGCTCCCTACATATGTGTCAGTTTGGCTCAAACAAACTCATAAATGTTCTCTAAAAAGTAAAATAAGAATAATACGCTGTTATAAAATAAAATAAAGGCAAAGTGCAAGAATTAGAAATGAAAATATATATTTAAGTTAAATTAGTTTTCTCTTTTTTAGATTAAAATTTTAAATAGGTGATATAATTACATAATTTAAAAAATTAAGGAACTTTAAATGTATATAGTGAAAAGTTTTACCTTTATTCTGTCCTCTATCTGCCCCATCCACTGGTAACTACTTTTATCAGTTTCTTGTGTGTTCTTCCAGGATTTATAAAAACATAAACACATAAAAATATGTATTCTCATTTTTTTCTTGTCTTATTATTACACACAGAAGTTAGCATGTTATAGGTACTGTTCTGCACCTTGCTATTTTATTCTATCTTAATATATCTTGGAGGTCTTTTCACATCAATAAATCAGTGTGAAAAGTTAGGTCAGTGCTGTCAAAGATACATGTCTGGCCGAAACCAGTTTGGCTCAATGGATAGAGCGTCGGCTTGGGGACTGAAAGGTCCCGGGTTCGATTCCAGTCAAGGGCATGTACCTTGGTTGCGGGCATATCCCCAGTAGGGGGTGTGCAAGGGGCAGCTGGTCGGTGACTCTCTCTCATCGATGTTTCTAGCTCTCTATCTCTTTCCCTTCCTCTCTGTACAAAATCAATAAAATATGTTTTTTTAAAAAAAGATGCATGTCTGTCACCTCAAACATTTTAGAAGCAAAGGAAGAACATGGCCCTAATTTATTTTGTGTGTGCATTTCCCACTTTGTTTGTTGATTACTAATAGGAATACACACAAAGAGGTAATGTTACTTGCTGCCCCTTCAAAGCCAGAAGATGAGGAGACTGGAACCATTCATTCTGCTCAGTGCCTTCCGCTGAAATCCATTTGGCTTAGATTTGCATTCCCTTTTTCTTTGTAACTAGGCCTCTGCTTTTCACAATGACTTTTATTTCTAAGGGACACCATTTGAACAAACACTGGCTACCTGCCAGCTTTTTCTGTCGTTGTCAATTTGAATTTTAATAAAAATGAAAAATTCCCTGTCTTTAATCTTTATGCCAGGTTTTAAATTTTGGCCTAAATTAGATTTGATGTTGTTTGGGATTATTTTGCCTTTGTTCTCTTGTATTTAGGTCAAATAAGCTCCATTCTTTCATCAGGTTTTCACTTTCACTTCCATCTCAGTCTGTTCATTTTAAGAAGTTTACTTTATCTCACTTGTCAGTCTCTTTGTTTTCTCTTGTTCTCTTTTCTTATTCTGTTATTCATGTTTCTTATGCCATTTTGTCTGTCAGCCTTCGTCTTTTCTTTTTCTATTTTATTTTGAACTGTTTCTATTGGAGCTCCTGCTATAACCTATAATAATAAAAGGGTAATATGCTAATTAGACCAAATATCTTTCTGGGCATCATTCTGGACATCCTTTCAGCTGTTATATTTGGGGCCAGGGCCAGATTGAAGCAGCCTGGGTCCTGGGCGCCTGCCACTGGTGGCCAGAGGGAAGCCAGTGCTGGCAGGAAGTAGGAAGGCCTACTCTTGAATGAATTTTCATTCATCGGGCCTCTAGTTTTATAATAAAGGACTGGTCTGCCTGGTGAGGGACGCTAATAGGGAGGAGGGAGGTCTGAGCTCATGGCGCCTGTAGTCACCTAGGCCAGTGGTCGGCAAACTGCGGCTCAAGAGCCACATGCGGCTTTTTGGCCCCTTGAGTGTGGCTCTTCCACAAAATACCACGTGCGGGCGTGCACGAACAGTGCGACTGAAACTGTGGCCCATGTGCAGAAGTCGGTTTTCGGCTCTCAAAAGAAATTTCAATCTGTTGTACTGTTGATATTTGGCTCTGTTGACTAATAAGTTTGCCGACCACTGACCTAGGGGATGCTCCCAAGGCAGCCCTGCCCTGAGGAGAGTAGAGGAGGCTCAGGTCCATCGGGGACCAGTCTCTGTTTTCACACCCCAGTGGACACAAAGGCCGAGACACTGTGTCCTTCAGAAAAGAGTATTAAGAAGCCCGAGATGGATGGGGAGGGACCAGTGTAGCAGATAAAGGTGGGATGAGGGTGGTCTAGGGATTAGGGACTTTTCTTTTTTTTTACGTTTTTTTAAAAATGTTCTTTTCTGCTGAAATTTTAGTGTTCCCAAAAGCTTCTGTCAAATGACTCTTTTTTTTAAAAAAATATATATTTTATTGATTTTGTACAGAGAGGAAGGGAGAGAGATAGAGAGCTAGAAACATCGAAGAGAGAGAGAGTCATCGATCAGCTGCCTCTTACACACCCCCTACTGGGGATGTGCCCGCAACCAAGGTACATGCCCTTGACTGGAATCGAACCTGGGACCCTTCAGTCCCCAAGCCAACGCTCTATCCATTGAGCCAAACCGGTCCCAGCGGGATTAGGGACTTTTCAAAGCAGCTGCCTGGACCCCAAGGATATTTTCCCATTGATTTTTAGAGAGAGTGGAAGAGAGAGGGTAAGACAGAGAGAACTATTGATGTGAGAAAAATGCATCATTTGGTTGCCTCCTGCACGCGCCCTTACCAGGGCCCTGGCCAGGGAGGAGCCTGCAACCGAGGTACATGCCTTTGACCAGAATTGAACCTGTGATTCTTCGGCCTGCAGGCTAACGCTCTATCCACTAAACCAAACCAGCTGGGGCCTGATTGACTTTCTAACAAATCAACAGAGGGAAAAATGGAAGTGGGGAGATCAAATAGGAGACCACTGTAGTAGACCAGACTGAAGGTTGGTTTGGGCTTGGTCCAATTGTGGAGATGGAGGTAATAAGAAGAGGTCAAATTCTGGAAACATTTTGAAGGTATAGCAGATATGACTTAGAAGTAGGAAATGAGAGAAATAGATAAATCAAGAATATCTCCTAAGTTTTCAGCATGATACATCAGGTGAATGAAATTGCCATTTTCTGAGATGAGACCCTTTAAGAGAAGAGTAATTTTGCTTTTTCAGCTGTTATATTTGGAAAGTATAGAGTGTTCATGTGGAGTGTTCAGTGGAATAAATTAGTCTAGAATAAAAAATAAGAGTTTTAAGCTAGGTATATAAACCTGGAAGTCATTGGCAAATATATAGATTGCATTAAAACAAGTGATCTGGGAGGACCCAAGATGGCTGTGCCCAGGTGAACACCTAGCCGCAGCCGCACACAACAATTTCAATAAAATACAACTAAAATATAAAACGGACATTGCCCAGGACTACAGGAAGGTTGACTGACTGGAAATTCTACAGTGAGAAGCAAGGAGAAAACCAGAAGGAGGCGCAGAGGAGCTGGAAAAGCCCAAGGTACGGAGACGCGGCGCACGGAGAGGACGGAGCCAGAGAGGAGGGGGAGGCGGAGTGCCTGGCAGGCGTTCCCTAGCGGAGAGGAGATAAAACTCCGACTGTACTGGGCCCCCGACTGCTCTGAAACCCAGTTCTAGGCCAGACCCCAGTGACTCAGGCTCAGCCATAGGGAGCCGGGCTGTAAGGCGGAACCCCGGGGAGCAGCGAAAGGAGATCCCGGAGGCGCGCACACTGCGTGCAGAGAAGGGACGGTCGGCTGTGCCGCGGGATTGCCCTGACGGGAAGGAGACTGGGGCTCCAGACTGCTCTGAACGCCACCTCCAACTCCACTTCCAACTGAACTGAACCCCAATACCGGGCTCATTGTGGGAGAGCATAGACTGTTTGGCAGCAGGCGAAAATCGAGGGCACCTTTCTCTCAGAGGCGCCGGCAGCGAGCACTGAAGGACCCGCATAGGGCGGGGCTGACGGAAGCCAAAGCTGTAGGCTCCACCCTGAAACCCCATCCATCTGTAACTGTGAAATGTGACAACAAAATAGATCACAAACGAAAGAAATGGAGGACAAAAAGCATCTGGATATAGAGTTCAAATCTATGCTTATAAGGTTTTTCAAGAATTTCCTAGAAAAGATGGATAAGACCTATGAGGATATGAAAAGAGATCAACTAGAATTAATAAGGAGTCATCAAGAAATGATAAGGGATCAACAAGAAATAAAGAATACATTGTCTGGCCGAAACCGGTTTGGCTCAATGGATAGAGCGTCGGCTTGGGGACTGAAGGGCCCCGGGTTCGATTCCGGTCAAGGGCATGTACCTTGGTTGCGGGCACATCCCCGGTAGGGGGTGTGCAAGAGGCGGCTGGTTGATGTTTCTCTCTCATCGACGTTTCTAGCTCTCTCTTTCTCCCTTCCTTTCTGTAAAAAATCAATAAAATATATTTTTTTAAAAAAAGAATACATTGTCTGAAATAAAAAATATTTTACAGAGTCCTAAAAACAGAAGGGAAGATCGCAAGAATCAAGTCAAAGATTTGGAACATAAAGAGCCAGAAGACACTCCTCCACAGAAGCTAGAAGGCAAGAGAATCCAGAAAATTGAAGATAATGTAAGAAACCTCTGGGACAACTTCAAGCGAACCAACATCAGAATTATGGGGGTCCCAGAAGATGAGAGAGAGCAAGATATCGAAAACATACTGAAAGAAATAGTGACAGAAAACTTCCCCCACCTGGTGAAAGAATTGGACTTACAAGTCCAGGAAGCGCACAGAACTCCAAACAAAAGGAATCCAAAGAGGACCACACCAAGACACATCATAATTAAAATTCCAAGAGCAAAAGACAAAGAGAGAATATTAAAAGAAGCAAGAGCAAAGAAGGTAGTTACCTATAAAGGAGCACCTATACGATTGCCAGCTGACTTCTCAACAGAAACCATACAGGCCAGAAGGGAATGGCAAGAAATATTCAAGGTGATGAATAGTAAGAACCTACAGCCAAAGATAATCTATCCAGCAAAGCTATCTCTCAGAATCGAAGGTCAGATAAAGAGCTTCACTAATAAAAAAAAGCTAAAGGAGTTCATCAACACCAAACCAGAATTATATGAATTGCTGAAGGGGGTTCTTTCAGAAGAGAAACTAAACAAAGATAAAAATTATGAACAACAAATAGGTAACTATCAACAAGTGAATCTAAAAACCAAGGAAATTAAAAAAAAAATCTGATAAACAATAGTAACTATTGAATATAATAGAATCAGAGGTATGGAAGGGGAGTGAACTGACTATTCTTGGGGAAAAGGGGAGAGGGGGGCGTGGGAAGAGACTGAACATAAACTGTGCACCTATGGATGAGGACAATGGGGAGTGGGGAAAGGGCAGAAGGTGGGGTGGGAACCTGGTGGAGGAGAGCAATGGTGGGGGGGGGGAAAAAGGAACATTTGTAATAATATGAACAATAAAAACTTATTTTAAAAAAATAAAAAATAAAATAAAACAAGTGTTCTGGATGATATCATCTGGGGACAGAAATCAGGATGGGG
Organism: Pipistrellus hanaki; assembly: GCF_964339955.1. Taxonomy (NCBI): domain Eukaryota; kingdom Metazoa; phylum Chordata; class Mammalia; order Chiroptera; family Vespertilionidae; genus Pipistrellus; species Pipistrellus hanaki. Next base: position 70,032,366 of record NC_140503.1, read on the forward strand.
AGAAGGACCCAGCAAAGGGGTTTGAGAATGACCCATTAGTAGGGTAGGAGAAAAATCAGGAAGTAGGATGTCTTGGAGGGCAAGTAAAGAGAGTATTCAAGGTCACTACTAACTTTGACAAATAGTCTCAGTCGAGCAACACCTTGATTGGAGTGAACACCAGAGATATGAGACATGAGGAAATAGAGACAGCATGTACAAACAACCCGGTTGAGAAAAGTTGCTATATAAGGAGTGGTAGTTGGATGTAGAGTTAAGAGAAAGGACTTTTATTTTTTATTTTATTATTATTATTTTTTAAAAATATATTTTATTGATTTTGTACAGAGAGGAAGGGAGAGAGATAAAGAGTTAGAAACATCGATGAGAGAGAGTCATCGATCAGCTGCCTCTTGCACTCCCCCTACTGGAGATGTGCCCGCAACCAAGGTACATGCCCTTGACCGGAATCGAACCTGGGACCTTTCAGTCCCCAAGCCGACGCTCTGTCCATTGAGCCAAACCGGTTTCGGCTTATTTTTATTTTTTTGATGGGAAACATTTTGAAATGGAAAGGAACCAACTAGAACTTGGGTGGGATTTGAAGGAGGAGAAAAGATGGATAGTGAAAGGAAATGAGTCCATATTGGGAGTTTACCTTTGACTTGATGCCTGTCCATAAGAGGGCAGAGAGCTAAGAAACAGAAACTGCTCTGTAAGGTGGCCCCCATAGGCACTAATGACTCTGTTTATACTTTTCAAAGGTATTAGAGGGAACACATTCCTTCCTTCCCAGAACCTCAGTGCTAAAATCTAGCTTCAAGACCCCAAAGGCTACTAGTATAATGTCACCAGGAGGGACATTAAGAGCTGGAGGGAAGAAAGCAATTATAAAGTTGGTTGTGTGTGTGGAGGAATGGCTAGTACAGAGAAAAGTTGTAGCTATTATGTTGAAGCATTTAAAAAAACTGAGGCTGTCTTATAAATAGGTTGATTCCCCTGGGAGTAACCACTGCCACTATGATTTCAAAAGGGCCATTGATGCTGAACCAAAACTGTGTGGCCACATTTTAACAAAAATGCCAAATAAAGAAGAACCTAATCTGTGATGAGAGGGAGGAAGACAATACACCTTTTATGTGAATAACCACAGAACGTAACATGTACATAATGCATTACAGTGCAAAAATGATAAACATTCTTTGTCCTTACTTTAAAAAAAAAATATATTTTCATTGCTTATAGAAAGGAAAGGAGAGGGATAGAGGGATAAAAACATCAGTGATGAGAGTTAAAACCCTCAATCAGCTGCCTCCTGCACCCCTCGCCCCCCATTGGGGATCAAGCCTGCCAACTGTGGTGGAGGAGGGGATTGAACTGTGACCTCCTGGTTCCTAGGTTGATGCTCAACCACCGAGTCAGCTGGCCAGGTTCTATTTTAGTTTTGATATTTATAGATACTACTGAGTAAGTATCATTAATCTTATTCTAATTTTCATTTTTCAGATGAAAAAAGAGAGGCTTAGAATAAGGTTACTTGATTTTTCCACCATCACACAAAGCAAAGGAATGGCTAAGCTAGGATTCAGATTCAGGACTTTTGTCTTTATATCTTTGAATCTACATACAGTGATGTGGCTGGATGATGTGTCAAAACACATCACATATTTAGGCTGAATATGAAAGATCTCAGGGAAGTTAAGATTGGTAGCACATTAAAGATGAATCAGGTAATGAGGAACTGTCCTCCATTATCTAATCAATCAATGATTTTTTTTGTCTTCTATTATTTTAAAAAAGATTATTGAGCCCTGGCCCAGAGGCTCAGTTGGATAGAGAGTCATCTCATTACGCCAAAGTTGTGGGTTTGATCTTGAGTCAGGGTACATGCAAGAATCAACCAATGAAAGTATGGATGAGTGGAACGACAAATTTATCTTTTTCTCAAATCAATAAATAAATTTAAAAAAGAATGATATTAAATGAGAACCAAATTTATTCTATGCAACTTTGAAGAGAGGACCAGAACAAGGAGACAGATTGCACTAACTATTAATTTAATATTAATTAATAAAATTAATTCCACAAAAAAGAAATTATGTTCTTGAACTGTTGAAGTTGGTGCTAAATGAATATTTAGCAAAGCTATCAAGGGAAATCTTTGCCCTTACAACTTCTAAAATTGTGGGAGTGGGGGATGGCAGGTGGCTAGGTTAGAAAGAGTAGGGAACTGTGACTGATCCCAGGAAAAAGTGAAAGCAATTCACTGCATTATCAGGCAGGGAAGGCAACTCTGAGTTAAGCAATGGAAAAACCAGCAGCAGCATACCTGCAGGAGTTGACCAGGGTGGGGACCAGTGTCGTAAGGAGGAGGGAAGCAGGAAGGGTGACACAGGAACTTTGGGGGGGGAGCCTTGCTCGGAGTTTCAGTCAGTTGGTGAAAGAAGCCTTTTGTCCTGAAAGGCAGTTTAGAGGGAGGTGTTTTGTGGGCAGTAGTCTGTGAGGAAAGTGTTGGTCAGGGAGAGGGTATAAGGCCAGTAGTATGAACAGCAGGGCTTGTTGAGAAATGTGCTTTGTGGGGAACTTGCTTTGCTGGGGCTGTGTCTGGTGTGGTGAGAGACGCCACAGGGGCAGAAGGAAGCAACCCAGCGATTGGTTTTAAATATATGGATATAACTCAAAACTTTAATTAAAATCCTATGGGATTATAAAAATACATATTAAAGTAGAGCAATTGGACAATATCAAGAAGAAATAAAGACCTCCTTTGTCCCCTCACTGTTACCAGTTTGGTGTACTTGATATATATTTTTGAAATTTTATGTCTCCACTTTGTCTCAAAATTTTTTACTTTGAAAATCTTCAAGCCTTGAGAAAAGTTGAAAGAATAGCATGATAAACATTAGTATTCATACCTTCTACCTAAGTCATCGATTGTTAAAATTTTGCCACATACACACCCTTCTGTTTTCCTGAGTCATTTGAAAGTAAGTTGTTGCAAACATCATGTCAATTCGCTTTGAAATACATTGGCATGCATCTCTAAGAATAGGGACATTCTCCTACATGGCATCATTACCGTTATCTCACTTAAGAAGATCATTATAGCCCTTGCTGGTTTGGCTCAGTTGATAGCGCAGCCACCTGTGGACTAAAGGGTTCCAGGTTCGATTCCAGCCCAGGCTACATGCCTGGGTTGTGGGCTCCATCCCCAGTAGTTGGTGTGCAGAAGGCAGACCATCAATGATGGATAGGGAGCCTTGATAGTGAAAGGAAATGAGTCCACATTGAGAGTTTATCTTTGACTTGATGCCTGTCCATAAGAGGGCAGAGAGCTAAGAAACAGAAACTGCTCTGTAAGGTGGCCCCCAGAGGCACTAATGACTCTGTTTATACTTTTCAAAGGCATTAGAGGGAACACATTCCTTCCTTCCCAGAACCTCAGTACTTCATTTGTTGTATGCTTAATTTTTGACTGGTCCTTTTTTTGTGTTGCTCCCTGAAATTTTCACTATGTTCCTTGAAATTCTCATTAAGTTTCTTGAGCATCCTTATAAATTGTTTTGAACTCCATATCTGGTAGTTTTCTTGCTTCCATTTTATTTAGTTCTTTTTTTCTGGAAAGTTTTCCTGTGCTTTCGTTTGTGACATGTTTCTTTGTTTCTGCATTTTGGCTGCTTTCCTGTGTTTGTTCTTTATTTTTTTTTTTTTTTAATATATTTTATTGATTTTTTTTTTTACCCCCTCCCTCCCCCCCACACATCCCCTCCCTCCCCAGAGTTTTGTGTCCATTGGTTGCACTTATATGCATGTATACAAGTCCTTCGGTTGATCTATTATCTCCCCCCGATCTTCCTCCCCTCCCTGCTGTAATTAGATAGAGCTGCTATGTCTGCCAGACTTTGTATAATCACCTTGTATAGTAGGTGTTCTGTAGGGCCCAGTGGTTCAGCCTTCCCAGTCATCTGAGTTGGGCATGCCAGGTGTACTCCAATGTTAGGTGTGCTCTGTCTTATTATAGTTGAGTCTTGATTAATTTTGGCATCACTGGGAGGGATTAACCTCCAGGCCAATTGGTTATGAAGATCAGCTGTGACTACAGAGGAAGAGCTGCTGTGCAGGAGGCAACCCTATGGAGCAGGGCTTGCTTCAGTGGGGCTTTGGTGCTCACTGAGTACACCTCTTGAGTGTGTCACTGGTGGATATGGAAGAGTTGTAATCCAGCATGTTTGAAGTTGACCATCAGGTGTACTGGCACTGGGGCCTCCTGGGAAGTGAAAAGTCAGCCTCTGTCTATGCCCTGCCTGGAGCTACCCAGAATGTGCTACAAAGCAATCTGCAGATGGCTGCTACTTGTGTTGAGCTTGAAGGTGCCCAGGAGAGACCAAGCTGTGACCCACTAGTGCAAGTCCTAAAGCCAGTTATTGAGAGGTATAGAGCATGCTGAAGCCAGCTAGTGCTTGTTTGAGAGATTTTAGAAAAGTCCAAAACATGAGGCAAGAGAGGCCAGTTATACGGAAAAGCCACTGGAAATGGTTTGGATTACCTGCAAATACAGAGAACCAGGATCTAAGGAAATTATCAGGACAGGGGAAAAGTGTGAGCCAGATTGATGGAGATTCAGATATGGAGAGCCTATCAGCTCTGTGGCAGGAAGGACTCAATAAAGGAACACTGGTCTCTGCCAACACTTTTTTTGGGAGAAAGCTCTTGTCCTGATTCCAGACAAGTTAGTTTCTCCCTGAATGTCCCAGGTTCCTTTAAAGCTGCTGGAGCTCAGGATTTCAAATAAGTCCATGTGCAGGCCATTTAAGAGGAACTTCCTGGGCTGAAACCAGTTTGGCTCAGTGGATAGAGCAATGGTCTGGGGACTGAAAGGTCTCAGGTTCAATTCCAGTCAAGGGCATGTACCTTGGTTGCGAGCACATCCCCAGGGGTGTGTGTGCAAGAGGCAACTGATCAATGTTTCATGTTTCTCTCTCATCATCGATGTTTCTAACTCTCTATCCCTCTCTCTTCTCTATAAAAAATCAAATATATATATATATATATATATATATATATATATATATATAGAACTGCCTGGGACTCCTGCAGCCTCTGTGTCACTCAGTCACAATCTTCTGCTGGTTTTTACAGCCAGAAATTGTGAAGACTTCTCTTTTTGGTCCTGGGACCCTGGGCTGGGGAGCCTGGTGTGGGATAGGAACCTCACTTCTAGAAACACATACAGCCAAGATATTCTTCCCCATTTTAAACCATCACATGTGGAAGTGGGATCAGCTGGTTCCAAGATTCTGCTTGGTATCTCTGTCCTATCAATCTCCATATGTTTCTTTAATTACCTAGTTGTAAGACTTCCATTCAGCTAGGTTCCAGGTGGTTCTGAATGATGGTTGTTCTATGTTTTAGTTGTAAATTTTGATGTGGTTGTGGGAGGTAATGAGTACCAAGGTTATGCAGTATGCCAGTATGCAGTTTTGACCAGAAGCCTCAGCCTCTTTCTTCTTTCTTTCTTTCTTTCTTTCTTTCTTTCTTTCTTTCTTTCTTTCTTCTCTCTCTCTCTCTCTCTCTCTCTCTCTCTCTCTCTCTCTCTCTCTCTCTTTAAAGGAAACTGTTAGTTATGCTGTGGTTAAGACTTCTATTTTCACCCTTGAAAAAAACCCACATTTTATCACAGCAATACATGGTCAGACTTAGCCCCAATTTAAACACTTATATAAAGTCATAACCAGTTTTATTGCAAAAGGACCCAGTACATATTTACCAATACTAGTATCTTAATAGCTACCCAACAAGTCCATATATAGAAACATAATCATGAGAAGCAAGAAGTACAGCCCATCCCTTCTGCATATTAGCCACTTATTCCTCCTGAGCAACAGTATTCACCTCACTGAGGTCTGTGAACAGTCACTTTTTGCATTCATCCTGAGTGAAAGATGGGATGACTTAAGTATAAATGCAACATATTATAAACAATTTCTTTCCAAAAAAAGTCACAAATTAAACCAAAGTATTTTATAGATTTGCCTTCTCTTAAGCTCTCTCTCCCCTTATCCTGCCAGCCAACTGGATGTCTTTGAATATGAAGGTGACTATCTTAGCGTGGCTGGCACATAGATTAGTATCTTCAAATAAACCCACCAGGTAAGCTAAGTAGCCTCCTGCAGCACATGGATGGCGGTTCTCTGAAACTCAGTGGATTTCTGGTAACAATGGATTTCTCCAAATCCAATGGTCCTGGGCCTGTAGTGATGAGATTTTTTTCACCCCTCTGCTAGAGGGGGCTCCTTTCCTGGCTGCGTTAGTGGCCAGATGTGAGGCACTTTCCCAGCCATGGGTTTGTGAGCAGTCTGGTTTGGGCCATATTCTACCCAGCTCTGAAGTCTTAGGCCACTTCTTCATCGGCCATGCTGCTTCTGCTGCCCAAGTTGGAGTCGCAGTCATAAGCAAAGTAAGGAAGGTGCTATAATGAACAATCAAACTGTTAGAGGCAGAAATAGAATATTGAGGACAAGCTATTATAAGAAATAAAACAAGAGGGAAAAGAAGATAGCTGCTGATGGGAAAGAAAGACTGCAAGATAGTGTGTGAGTGAGAAAACAAAGGGGGAGTGTGTGGTTGCACGGGGAGTCTTTGTTGGTAAGTTGAGGGACAGCTATACTCCAGGAGACTGTGGGGGACTGCTGGATGGGACTCCCCTAACCGGGCAGCTCCCACTGCTGCTGGGTTTCCTCCCAGAGCGACCGGATCAGATGCAGAGACTGCGCCATCTTGAAGGGAAAAGTGGATGTGGTCTGGAACCTGAAAAGCCCAGGGAATCTACAACTATGGCACCCATCGAACAGCTGTGAACCGAGAACACGGGTCCCCAAATGGCGCAAGCACATGGATTCAGAGGAGCTCTACTCTCCACCACAGAAAAAAGAGAGAGAACTATATAACCAGACACTCAGAGAAGAGAGACCATGGGGAGACAAAGAAACAGCCCATGTATGAAAGAAAAGCAGGCATCACCAGAAAAGGAAGTAAACGAAATGGAGGCAAACAACCTGTCAGAGAAAGAATTCAGAGAAATGATCATAAGGTGGCTTAAAAGAATGGAAGACAAATTTGGTAATATATGTAAGAAACAAGAAGAAATTAAGAACCAAAAAGAAATTAAAAAATGACATCGCTGCTGTAAAGAATTCAATAGAAAGTATCAAGAGTAGACTAGAAGCCAAAACTGGTTTGGCTCAGTGGACAGAGCATTGGCCTGCAGACTGAAAGGTCCCGGGTTTGATTTCAGTCAGGGGCATGTACCTTGGTTGTGGGCACATCTTCAGTGGGGGTTGTGCAAGAGGCAGCTTATCGATGATTCTCTCTCATCGATGTTTCTAACTATCCCTCTTTCTTCCTCTCTTTAAAAAAATCAATAAAATATATATATATTTTTTAAAAAGAGTAGACTAGAAGAAGCAGAGGACTGCATCAGTGAGCTAGAAGACAAGGTATAAAAAAAAACAAAAAACCCAAGTGGAGCAACTTCTAGAAAAAAAAATAAAATAAAACAAGAAATATTAATCATGCTCTGTTAATTGTAATTGTCTTATTCTGATTTAGGAAAGCCCACTCTAACCTGGCTGAGAGTCAACCTTGGACCTGGCAGTTAACCTTGGAACTGGGAGTCAACTTTGGAATTTGGTCCATCCCCATTCAAGAACTGCCTCTTATCATGGAAAAATTAACAACTTGTTGCCCAAATAATGTGCCCCAGGCCACATTGCCTACTTCGCATGCCTGTAATTCCTACTTCCCCAAGTAATCTTTGTCCTACCCTCTAGAGGCAGCTGACTTATGAGGGGTTGCAGACTTTTGTCGATGACCTGCAGCTCTCTTATATTACCTGCATTATTGGAATAAATGCTCAGGTATGATTAAACCCTGCCTTTGCTTAATTGACTCAAGTAGTGACAGGCAGCCTGGACCTACTAGTTGTCCAGTTACAAAACCACTTTGGGGATGGGAGTAATTATCATAAAACAAAACAAAACAAAACACAAAGTCAGGGAAAGAAGATGACTGTTAAAGGAATGTATCTCAAATGGAGAAATCTTAAACAGTGAACAGCTAATAAGAAATAATATTTTTTTTGAGTGCAATAGAAAGAATCCTCAAGAATCATGTCATTAGGCAATTTATTTTTATCCAACAAGCCTTGCCCTGTATGAGCCATGGGGCCCTGAAGAGAATCTGAAGGTATTTTTGTAGGCTCAGGCAAATGAGCAACACCCATTCTTTCTTCTGTTTCCTCTCTCCCAGGGCTGGCTGATTCCACTTGCTCCTGATTCCCTCCTGAGTCACTCTTGGAGGTAGAGAATGACAAATAGGGGCCACAGTGCTTCTAACCTTCCTGGTATCTCTCCCCTGGTCTCCAGCACTGATTCCCCCACATACATTCACCCCTCTCCTGTCTCTCCCTCAGCCCTTTGAGAATTCCATTTTAATCTTGCTCATGGTAGAAAAGAATAAACAAAAAGAGTCACTATTATCAAGCTACTAACTGTGAGAAATGCTCACCTGTCTGAATTCCAATAATGGACTTGGAGGCAGAAGTATGGCTAAAATGAGACTTTTAATATGTTTTTGAGAGTGGATGTTTGTCTGGTTATACAAGCCCACCTGGGGTGGTGAACACAGTCTATTTATTCAGTCCATCCTCCAGTTCCTCATTGGCTGAGTACTATGAGGTCACATGTGTCCTCATATATCCCCTAGGCCTTATTGTCTCCTATTGGGTCATTTATAATAACTGGGCTGAGGCCTTTTGTAATTGCCTTCACTTCCCTTTGTCTAGTGGACTCTTCCTGGAAAAATGCACTACCAGCCATGTGCACAGTTCTCATAACCTCTCCCCACCCATTCCCCACATTCTGTTTGCCTTGGGGAAATTCAGTAACCAACTGGCCATGTACTATGAAGATGAATCATAGAGAGGCCTGGCTCCTACACTATTAAGATGAATCATAGAGAGACCTGTCTCCTACACTAACTAAAATCAAGTAGGCTGAAGCATAAAGAAACTATTCTATTCTTATGCTAACAAGCCTGGGAACGTAAACTTTTGAACTCTTCCTGTAGATAACCTTCTGACAACCCCCTGAAAGACTTGGGGGAGAATGTTCATATGTCCAGACCACCTGACATTCATTATGCAGACCATCAGACATCTGGAAGATTATAATCTTGGGCCAGTCCAGAATGCAGGATTGATACTTCTCAAATATGAATGTTTAACCATAAGAACCCTTAACTGTTCATTCTTTTTTTGGAGCACTCTTGGTTTTGCCTAGTTGTGTTTCTGGTTTGCAAGATACTTGAATAAATCTTTATCAACTATGTCTGGTCAAGTCCTCCTGATGCATATATAATTGGGGGCCAGCAATAGCTGGCTGCTGCCCAGTTTCAGACCTGATATGGCTCAGCATTAGGACCAGTGTGTAAGGTGAGGCTAGCCACTACCCAGGGCTGAAATAGCACCACTTTCTACGAGTACTTGCCTCCCTAGGCTCACTCTTCCTTGAAACCTCTGCTGTTTTGCAAAGTACCTCCCAGAACTGGGCAGTGGGAATTGGAAAGCAGATATAGTTCAGGAAGTGGTTATACTACTGAGTGCAAACCTACCCCCCTTTCCCCCCCCCAAAAAAAAAACCCACACAAAAACCCCACAACAGCCTGAACTCAGTCATCCTTCAATTTTTTTTTCACAAAGCCCACAAACTTCCTTTTTGTAATTTCCTTCTCCTTCAAGGTGATTTTTTTTTTTTATTATGAAAATTTTCAAACGTACACTGAGTAGAGAAGGCTACAATTAATCCTTAAGTGCCCACCAATTTCAACAATAATTAACATTTTGCCTATCTTGTTTATTTCTCTTCCCTATTTTATTATTTTTACTGACATATTCATTTATTGTTAGAGTACTTTTAAAGCTAATTATAAGTTTATTTTAAAGTGGGGAGTTGAGCAGAGGAAACCAAGCTTAATGCGTTCAGCTCTCAACCCTAGCTCCCCATCACTACCTCAGAGTTACACCAGGTGAAAATCCAATTTCATAGTCTGATATTCATTCTTCTAATAAATAATGTTGACTACATTCTTTATGCCAGAAACTGTACTGAGGAAAGAAAGAGAGCTAGGATAAGAACCTCTCAGTTCAGCGGGAAAGAAAAAAAGCAAAAGGGTAATACTGTTGGTGTGGCTTGACTATTTATATACTAGAGGCCCAATGCACAAAATTCATGCAAGGGGTTCGGCCCTCGCAGCCCCTTCAGGACTTCATCCAGAAGGAGGCCCAGAAGGACATTCAGCTGTCTGGTCTAATTAGCATATTATGCTTTTATTATTATAGATTACTAGGAGCCTGTTTGCAGGAAGATTCCTGCCATCAGCCACTGCCACCTGCCCTGCCGGCCACCGCCACTGCTGCTGTTGCATGCATGCGTGCGTGCACACACACACACCGCTGCCACTGCTGTCCATGTTTTCCCTCTGGCAGCCACCTTTCTTTCCGCTTTTCCTCCCTCTTCCTAAGCTGTCTTCAGTCTTCACTCCTCCCTCCCTCCGTGTATGCAAATTAGCCGCCATCTCTGTTGGGCTACTCACTCTGATTGGCTGTGGGAGTAGCGAAGGTACGGTCAATTAGCATTTTTCTCTTTTATTAGTGTAGATAGCTGCAGCAAGAGTGTTAATTTGCTGTATAGGCCTTTTTACATCTGCTTTGTGAATCTAAAGCCATATATTATTGACAAGGCCACAGAATTAACTTCTTTCAGGAAGTTTTCAAAAGGAATCTCAAGTGGGCCTTTTAAAAGCCTCTGTTGCCGAAACCGGTTTGGCTCAGTGGACAGAGCCTCAGCCTGAGGACTGAAAGGTCCCAGGTTCAATTCTGGTCAGGGACATGTGCCTTGGTTGTAGGCACACCCCCAGTGGGAGGTGTGCAAGAGGCAGCTGATCGATGTTTCTAACTATATCTTTCTCCCTTCCTTTCTGTAAAAAATCAATATAATATATACTAAAAAATATATACTCTGTTTTTTTGCTATCTTAAATACACAGAAACCAAGCCAAATAAACCCCTTTTACCCAATTTCACCCACAATACAATTTGGGTAAATTCCTTTCTTCCCCCAATCCCCACAATGTCTTAAAGTTCCTGGTGTGCCAGGAAGTTATCTTCCTTATCTCCTGCACAGCTGTGGTGCTATAAGCCAGGTCCTAGGCAAGTTTTTCTGAGAGCCTTGGTAGGAATTGGTTCATTATAATGGATTTAGTGAGCATCATTTTCAAAATAACATTCTGGCCTTTTTCTATTCCTGACCAGCACACATGCCCAAGTTTTGGGTTCAGTCCCCAGTCAATGTATGGGAGGTAACCCATTGATGTTTCTCTCTCTCTCAAATCAATAAAAAATTTATTAAAATAACAAAAATAACATTCTGGACAAAACTTTGGTTGCATAACTTATTTTTCCATTATATCCTGGTAAAAAAGAGGACAAGTTCTTAGTGGACCTATGCAAATAACTATTCTGAAATAACAAGTAAGGAGCCTTGTTAAGAGTTTTTGAATTCTTGGCTTGGGTATGTAGGGCAATGAGAATCAGATAACATTTAAAAATGTTTATTTCACTCAGAGGGAAAGGGGGAGAGGTTGAAGAGGATAAAGGAGAGATAAATGGTTATGGAAGAAGATTTTACTTGATGCAGTACAAAATATAGATGATGTATTATAGAATAATTGTACACCTGAAATCTATATAATCTTTTTAATCAATATAATCCCAATACATTCAATAAAAAGAAAAATGGTTATTTCAGTTAAAAACAAAAACAAAAACAGAGCCTAGTAATTTGTTACGAATTACAGAATTTAAGAAGAAGAAAAAAGCCTTCTTTATATATTCAGAATGGTATTAAAACAACAACATTAAGTAGAACATTAAAACAATTCAAATGAATAACCACAAATTTTCCTTTTCTGTTCATTTAGTCCTATATAATTAAGTCTTTTCTGCTAAATATTGAGCTAGCAATTTCACAAAACTATCAACTTTTTTATTAAAAAGAGTTCTGAAAATCTTGTCTTAATCCACTGGTTTGGTGTGAAAATTATCTAAGTAATGTTAACTCAAAACCCATACTTATGAGTCTATGCTTCAAAGCATTAATAATGTGAAGTATCTGGTTTGGTCCTTTTTTATGGGCCCTTCTTTGTTGAAGATACAAATTCTGGCCTGTAATTTATAGGAGAACCTTCAGGAAAATATTAGAGTAAGACAAAAGGTATTTGTAAGTGTCAGAACCTTAAAATGCTCAGGGTTAATTTATATCTGATAAATTGCAAATGTGAAAGGTTATGAAGATTCTTAAGAATAATAATGCAACTTACAGGGAAATTTGATTATTTATTTGGCATGCAAAACTGCTACAGGGGATGGATATACTATATTTATATAAAGCTATCCATATAAATTTAGTAAATATTAAACCCCGCTTGTTACTCTAACTGGATTTTCTTTTCAAAACTGGAATTTACATGCTAAAAAGAAGAAGTTTCCACCTTCTGAATTCCCACCAACTCCCTAGAGGAATCACTGGCTGGACCAGAGATTTTTAAAAATATATATATTTTATTGATTTTTTTACAGAGAGGAAGGGAGAGAGAGAGCGAGTTAGAAACATCGATCCTGCATGCCCCCTATTGGGGATGTGCCCACAACCAAAGTACATGCCCTTGACTGGAATCAATCCTGGGTCCTTTCAGTCCACAGGCAGAAGCTCTATCTACTGAGCCAAACTGATTTCGGCAGATTTTTTTTAAACCAGAGATATTAAGATGGGTTTTTGAGACACAGGAGGTCAAACCCCCTGTTCCCATTCCCCATCTTCTCAAGTTGTGGACACTTGAATAAACCACTTTCCCTCTCACCAGCACCTGTCTCACAAGTTAGGCTTTCTTAGTGGTGGGAAGCTGGACCTGAGGGTCATTTTCCCAGTTCCAAACCAGCTAATAAAGCCATTTCAAAAATATTTTTAGGTAAAATGTCTCTAAAGATTATTATTAAGCCTATTTCAAAGAAATCAGTGAATGTCACACTGATTCATAAAAATGGATAAACAGGACTTTTATAGAGCAAGAAATCCAACTTTCCTAGCATAGGTGTAGGCTGTGAGAAGACAGAGAACTTGGCAAAGGAATTTCTAAGTTAGCTATGATTTTGGGTAGTTCTTCCTGTAAACTTTGTTCTGAAGTGTGGGATGGTTGTGGTCTGTTTTATTGATCATATGCTATTGCTAAAACTCCTCCAACTTTACAGAAGCTGCCAGAATCACTCAGAAAGAACAAGACATAGTGTGATAATTCCCCCAGAAGATCATCTAACACAGTGGCTCTCAACCTTCCTAATGCCTCAACCCTTTAATACAGTTCCTCATGTTGTGGTGACCCCCAACCATAAAATGATTTTTGTTGCTACTTCATAACTGTAATTTTGCTATGTTATAAATCATTATGTAAATATCTGTGTTTTCCGATGGTCTTAGGTGACCCCTGTGAAAGGGTTGTTCGACCCCAAAGGGGTCGCAACTCACAGGCTGAGAACTGCTGATCTAACAGATAGACTTGGGACTATGCAGGGCCTGAACAAGTGAGAGCCCAAATCATGGGAACTGCAGTGGTTAGAGATGGGATAAGAGAATTATAACTGAAAGATCTGGCAGAGGTTGGAAAGGTTGGGTTCTGTGGATTGTAGCATGTTTGTGTGAATTCATTTTACAAAAGTGAATTTTTATGATTCCTAATAATAACTGAAAATATCCATCTTAGATATGCAAGATAGTTTTGGGCATTGATGGTAACCAACTGTTCTCTAGATCCATGAGGAAATGACCTAAACTGAGCAGGCTATCAAGGGCAAGGCCAGGATGTAAGAGAATGAACAATGGGTGGGAGTTAATGGATCAGGGTTCTGTTCTTGTTCTGCCTTAGGCAAGTAACTTTTATGGTAAAACAGGAGAAATAATTCTAGCTTGTGTGTGTGTGTGTGTGTGTGTGTGGAGGTGTTGTGAGGGTTATATGAGGTCATTTATGTAAAAATGAAGTAAAATGTAAAGCCATGTATTTAGCTTCCTAGAAAACCAAAACAACATTTTTGTGTGGATTGGAAGAAAAACCCCTTCTCAGGGAGAAGTCAACCCTGGGTCAGTTTGTATAATTTGTTGAGCAGAGCATGGGTTAGGTTTCAGCCTCTACTTACCCACTTGGCTAGCCATGCTTGAATGGAGCATAATCTTCAGAATTATTTCTGCAAGAAGAATCACACTATGTAACATTATAAGGAAGCATCACTAGCAAGATGGGATTAAAAAAAAATCTTTATTGTTCAGATTATTACAGATGTGCCTTCCCCCCCCCCCCCCCCCATAGCTCCCCTCCACCCAGTTCCAGGCCCACACCCTCCCATCACTGTCCTCATTCATAGGTGTAAGATCCTTGCCCAATCTCTTTCCATACTCCCCAAACCACACCCGCCCCCCAATTGTCAGTCTGCTCCCTTTTCATGTCCCTGATTCTGTTACGTTCACCAGTTTATTCTGTTCATCAGATTTTTTATTCATTTGATTTTTAAATTCACTTGTTGATAGATATGTATTTGTTATCACTGTTTTTCTTTTTTTAAAAAAATATATTTTATTGATTTTGTATAGAGAGGAAGGGAGAGAGATAGAAAGCCAGAAACATCAATGAGAGAGAGTCATCGACCAGCTGCCTCTTGCACACCCCCCACCAGGGATATGCCTGCAACCAAGGTACATGCCCTTGACCGGAATCGAACCCGGGTCCCTTCAGTCCCCAAGCCGACGCTCTATCCACTGAGCCAAACCGGTCCCGGCTATTATCACTGTTTTTCATAATTTTTTTTATCTTTACCTTTTTCTTCTTCTTCCTCTTCTTAAAGAATACCTTTCAGGAGAGAAACCAAGATAGTGGCAAAGGTAAACACTTGAAATTGCTACCTTACAAAACCACTTCAAAACTACAACTAAAAGACAAAACGGATATCATTCAGAACCACAGGAAGGATGACTGAGTGGAAATTCTACAACTAGAAAGAAAGAGAAAAGCACACTGTGACTCAGAGGAGGTGCGGAAGTAAAGTAAAAAGATATGGAGGCGGGCAACTGAGAATCAGGAGGGAGACATAAACTCCCGACTGCTCTGAACTCCAGTTCCAGGTGAGACTCTGGGGATCCAGACTCATATGGGGAGAAACTGGACTGTCTGTCTTTGGGCAGAACTCAAGGGAGGCTTTTTCTCAGAGGTACTTGCAGCAATTACTGGGGAACACTGAGACCCAGGACCTCTTAGGGCAGGGCTGAGGATCAGCCATAGCTGTTTACTGTGCCCTGAGACCCCGCCCCATCCAAGCTGTGCACAGAGGCTTTTGCATATGAATAGCCTGGCCCTTTGTAATCTAAAATTACCTAACAAACTGCAGCTGGGTAAGAGAGCCCCATAGCTGCCAAAAGAAGGCCCAAGTTCCCATAGCAGCTTGCATTGCTTCACAGCTGGACCTCATCTGGGCACCTCCAAACCCCAAACAAAGAAGAGGAATCTGAAGATTTCTCCATAGCTCCTGCTGGGTGGCCTTAGGCAGAGGCTAAATTTGTACCTCCTCAGATCCATAAGGGACACACTCAGGGGTTAGACTCAGAGAGCACCAAAGCCCCACTGAAGCAAGTCTTTCCCCATAAGGTGTCTCCAGCACAGCAGTTCTCCCATTGTAGACACAGCTAATCCTCACAGCCAATTGGCCTGGAGGTCAACTCCTCCCAGTGATATCAATAACAATCAAGGCTTAACTACAACAAGATTGTGCACACAACCCACAAAGGGGTGCACCAAGAGTGTCCACCTCAGGTAATTAGGGAGACTGAGCCACTGGGCCCTATAGGATACTTAGCACACAAAGCCACTCTATCAACACAGGGAAGCAGCCAAATGTGGAGACAATGAAATAAGTCACAAATGAGGAAATAGAGGAAAGCAAACTACTGAATATAGAGTTCAAAACCATGGTTATAAGGTTTTTCAAGAATTTTCTAGAAGCTGCTGATAAATTTAGTGAGACCCTTGAGGATATAAAATAGGACCAACTAGAAATTAAGTATACACTGACTGAAATAAAGAATAATATACAGAGTTCCAACAGCAGACTAGAGGATTGCAAGAATCAAGTCAAAGATTTAAAATACGAAGAAGCAGCCGGCACCGGTTTGGCTCAGTGGATAGAGTGTTGGCTTGCGGACTGAAAGGTCCCGGGTTCGATTCCGGTCAAGGGCATGTACCGTGGTTGTGGGCACATCACCAGTAGGGGGTGTGCAAGAGGCACCTGGTTGATGACTCTCTCTCATCGATGTTTCTAACTCTCTATCCCTCTCTCTTCCTCTCTGTGAAAAATCAATAAAATATATTTTAAAAAAATAAAATAAAATATGAAGAAGCAAAAAAACACCCAATTGGAAAAGCAAAAAGAATGCAAAAATATGAAGATAGTATAAGAAGCCTTTGGGACAACTTCAAGTGTACCAACATCCAAATTATGGGGGTGTCAGAAGAAGAGAGAGAGAGCAAGATATTGAAAACCTACTTGAAGAAATAATGACAGAAAACTTCCCCCACCTGGTAAAAGAAATAGACTTACAAGTCCAGGAAGCACAGAGAACCTCAAATAAGAGGAATCCAAAGAGGACCACACCAAGACACGTCATAATTAAAATGCCAAGGACAAAAGACAAAGAGAATCTTAAAAGTAGCAAGAACAAAACAGTTAGTTACCCATAAAGGAGTACCCATATGACTGACAGCTAATTTCTCAACAGAAACTATGCAGGCCAGAAAAGAGTAGCAAGAAATATTCAAAGTGATGAATAGCAAAAACCTACAACCAAGATTACTCTACCCAGCAAAACTTTAGAATTGAAGGTCAGATGAAGAGCTTCACAGATTAAAAAAAAATAAAAAAAAACAACAACAAAGGACTTCATTATCACCAAACCATTATTTTTGAAATGCTGAAAGGTATTCTTTTAGAAGAGGAAGAAGAAGAAAAATGAAAAGATAAAAATTATAAACAATAAATACATATCTATCAACAAGTGAATCTAAAAATCAAGTGAATAAAATATCTGATTAACAGAATAAACTGGTGAATATAATAGAATCAAGGGCATAGAAAGGGAGTGGACTGACAATTGTGGGAGGGAAAAGGGTGTGGGGGGTGCAGGAAGATACTGGACAAAAATCGTAAACCTATGGATGAGGACAATGGGGGGTGGGGGGTAAGGGCAGAGGGTGGGGTGGGAACTGAATGGAGGGGACCTATCAGCACTGCAAAAGACCAACTTGGTAGACTTTGCAGATGACAGAAAAGGCTCCCAGACCACCATTTGAAAACTCTAGCTTGAATGACAAAATAAAACATTCTCCATCAAGGGGCTTGCTTATGTCTTTGAGAGGGTTTGTATGGTGCTTTATTAACTTCCAAAGGGCTTTTAAAAATATTAACTCATGATGTCACTTTTAGTTAAAAAAGTTATTGGAATAAGCATTGTAAACTTCCTAGTTTAACTCATTCAGATTATAGGGACTGATAGTTATGGTGCAGCTTTGGATATTCTCTTTTCTAGGGCTAAATTGTCAGAATTGAAAAATCTAGATATTCATATAGGAAATTGGCAGAGTAGTAGAGAGTGGAAAGCCGAGAAAGGCTTCATAGGAAAGATATGAAAAAAACTTATGATTGCCGAAGCCGGTTTGGCTCAGTGGTAGAGCGTCGGTCTGCGGACTGAAAGGTCCCAGGTTCGATTCCGGTCAAGGGCATGTACATCGGTTGCGGGCACATCCCCGGTAGGGGGTGTGCAAGAGGCAGCTGTTCGATGTTTCTCTCTCATCGACGTTTCTAGCTCTCTATCTCTCTCCCTTCCTCTCTGTAAAAAAATCAATAAAATATAAATAAAAAACAAAACAAAAAAAAACCTTATGATTGACTCATATACTCCAAATGTTCAAATGTTCAAAAATGTGAAAAGCAAAATAGCCATTTTGGTTAGATGACCCAAATAAAGGCCAAAGACCTTGACATTCCAGAAGTAATGAGAAATGATTAAAGGAAGTATATAGAGAATGTAAGGAAATGACTTGGTTTAAAACCCATGGGCAAGATCTTGGTGCTATAAACCACGGTAGAGTGGGTGTAATTCAGGAATGGAACAATTTATTGACGAAATTAAACTGCAGTTTCCAAGGCTCAAGACATTTCCTGTCTTAGATGTCTGGGTCTGTCTCAATGCCAAAACAGCCTTACTTCAAAGTGCCTGTGGGAGCAGAAAGGAGAATTGGCTTAGTGTGTTTACGCTGAGTGGGGGAAGTGGGAGGGGAGTAGGCTTAGGAATAAGTCTGGGTTTAAGAGCATGTGGACCACAAGGTGGTCATCATTTTTCTGAAGACCAACATCAAATGCACTTCTCAGAGGGAAGGCAACCCTGGGAGAGAAGAACTTGTTAAAGAAGAGGAAACAATTTTGGAAGCTACGTAAGTGTGCCGGTAAGCCACAGTGGTGTTGGGTGCCCCAGGGAACAACATGGATTGTACTTTCTCTTTTAAAAATTAAAAAAATGAAACATTTTCAATGTTAAAGAAAAATTACAGCAACGATACAAGGAATCTTGAATATCCTCTATCCTAGATACATTATTTAAAAAATCTTTTTACACTTTCTTAAAAATAATTTTTTTTCTCTCTAAACCCATGTACACATATACATATAACCTATATTTTGAACCACATGGGGTTTGAGAATAGTTTGCATACACCATGTCCCTTTGCACTTTAATATTTCAGGGTTCATTTCCTAAGAACAATGATTCTCTTAAATAATGATAGTACGATTTTACAAATTCAGTATATCAAGCATTGATACAATATTCCTGCCTACTCAACAGATTATAGCAATTTTTTTTTTCTTTTAGGGTAGGCCTTTTTTTTTTTTTTTTTTTTTTTTTTTTTAAATACATTTGTGGTTTTTAAAAAATATATATTTTTATTGATTTCAGAGAGGAAGGAAGAGGGAGAGAGGGATAGAAACATCAATGATGAGAGAGAATCATTGATCCACCGGGAGCGGGCCTAAACTGGCAGGTGGACATCCTCCGAGGGCTCCCAGGCTGCCAGAGGGATATCTGACTGCCAGCTTAGGCCCGATCCCCTGAGGGCTCTCGGACTACAAGAGGGCGCAGGCTGTGCGGAGGGACCCCTCCAGTGCATAAATTTTTGTGCACCGGACCTCTAATCTATAATAATTTCTCTCAAATAAAGTGTGACACTGTAGTTGTTTGTCTTCTCAACCAGTCTCTTGGATTACTTGGAACTAATTTCTGTTGAGAGTCAACTTCCCTCTACTGTTGCCCCACAGATGAACCAATTTTAGAACCATATCCCCTGCTTCTTCCTGTTCTGTAGGATCCACAAATCATTACACAACAACAGGGAATGTGATGTGGAGGGACAGGAGGTGACTTGAGGGGTATGGCATAATGTAGGGGAAGGGAGAGGAGATGCCAAAGGCTTTGCTGTCAGGGTTTAAGGAGCCTAGGGTCTTTAGTGGAGCCAAGTTTCATCTCAAGGTCAGTCCTTCCTTTTCCCCACAGGAAAAATGAAGCTGCCTCTGATGCAAATCTGTTTTATGATGTTGCTGCTGCTGCTGGGCCTTGGGATGGGCCTGGGTTTGGGCCTTCGGATGGCTGCATCGGTCCTGGAGGATAGTGATCACTCCCTGAATGAATTGTGGTCCAGTGATTCAGAGGACAAGGCTGGAGCCATGAAGGAGGGAGAGGGCACCCGGACAACAGAAACCCTGCTGCTTAGCAACAAAGGAGTGGTACTACCTGGCTGGCCTGAAGAGACCATCGTCAATGAAGATGAAGTTGGAGGAAACAAGATGCTCAGAGCTGAGGCTCCTTCTCAGAGTGACAAAGACTATCCCAGGCTTGACCTGATGGCCCGGGAATGCAATACCATGATGGCACACAAGATGAAGGAGCACAACCACACATGCATCACCCAGTACACATTCATCCACGAGGAGCTAGATACAGTCAAAGCTGTCTGTAAGGGTCCTCTCATTGCCTGCGAGCTCCAGGGAGGCAAATGTCACAAAAGCTCCCGTCCTTTTGATTTGACATTTTGCAGGCTATCCAAACCAGGCCAAGTCACTCCTCACTGCAATTACCTAACATTCATTTTTGAAAAGTTCATCATTATATCCTGTAATGACATGAAGGTCCAGGTAATAGCTAGATAATGAAGCAACTTACTTTCTTCTTTTTTTTCACCTTCCCCTCTTCCTCTTTCCACTTCCTCTTTCTCCAGCTATTTTCTCCCTCTTAGGTATTCTGCAATAAAGGTTCTGGGAGCCTGCAGATATAGAAAATCTCCAAATGTGCAAAAATAGCAGGTGGAATGTTAAAATCTGTGGTGGTCTAGTTTGTGTCATAAATACCAGCTACACCAAAATTCAATAAAAATTTTGGTTTCTGGTAAAAAAAAACAATACATGAAGGTTCTGGGAAACAAGGCTGGCCTATTTTTAAAAATAATTTCCTCATAAAAACACAGTTCTTCTTTGCCCCAGGGTTCATATTGCTTGTATTGTGTTCCTGGGATCTGCGGTGGCAGAGTAGGTTAATGATATCTAGATCTTCCTCTCATCCTATCTCCTGCCCTGGAAATAAATTGGTGAAGAAATAAATGTATTCCTGTGGTCCTGGTCATTAGTCTGTTTGCCTTTGGGTATGGACTACAAGAGTTGAATGCATCCCTTATCCATGCCTTTCCCTGCTACCCACCCTGAGTCTCTAGAGTGAGAAATCTGGACTTTCCACACAGCACTTCTCCCCTGCAGATGCAAACTAAAGTAATTGCATCTCTGACTGAATCTGGAGAACTATGTGGAATGGGTGTTTTTCTTTCCTTTTTTTTTTTTTTCTTTCTTCTTTTTGTTGGCGCTTTTTTTGATAACACTGGTTAACAAACTTATTCAGGTTCAGTTGCACAATTCCACAACACATCATCTGCCATTGCATTGTGTGTTTACCACCCCAAGTCGAGGGAACGGGGTCTGAATAGGGCCTAGACTTAGGAATTTGGGGGTCTGCTGGTAAGGTGTTATGGTCTTGCAGACCAAGACAGAACTCATTCTAGTGACTTACTAATTCACCATACAATGAATTGTGTAGCTTTTGGTTAAGAAGAAGTCAAACTTGAGACCCTTTCACATTTTATTACCAACCCTAGGAACTGGACAAATTCCTAACATGGCTAATATTCTCTGACATGCACTCTTCTTTCTTCTCCTCCCACCTCACATAGAAAGTTGCCCTCTGGTGTCTGGAACAAACAGTGACATCTAGGTGAGGTACTCTGAGCTTGGACTGACATCTGTTGCCCTTAGTCTCATTTCTTTCAATTAGCTGCCTCCAAAGAGTTCTGAAACTTGTGCCCAGGGGGTCATCGTAGGCCCCTGAAGCCAGACCCCAGTTCCAGGAGTGTGGCCTGGCAAATGGATGGCTCCTTCTAGTTGGTGTGGTATTTCTTTTGTGGGATCACATGATAGCAGGTCACCAGAATGGTGCTGACATGTTGATTTTGGATGACTCAAACACATCCTTTACATAGGATAATTTGGGACTCTGGGTGACCAATGGTCACTACTGGTCTTTGGACTTGAGCACTTGTGTTGGATGCTTTCAGCCATCCAAGTGCTACTCCTGTTCTACAGCACTTGATGGTGGCAGGGGTAGCAGTACGCGTTTCTTTTCCTTTGAACCCCCCACTGCTGGCACCAGAGTGGTTACTACACCATTTGCAGGCTCCACACCACATAGAAGTGTGGGAAGCTGCTCCTGTCTCCCGAAAGAACTTGTGAGACCATTGTTTTGCAGTGCCAATGGGGCACTTCCAATCAATGTCCTCTCTTGGCTCTGATTTATGGGTGGTGGTATACTTTTTCCGAGTTGGTCGTAATCTGTGCAAGATGAAAGATAGTCATTACTTGCATAAACAGGACTGTTCTTTCACTCTGCCCAGGGGCCCCTGGCCTGTCCTTCTGGCTGGTGGCAATGTGTGGAGGACAGAGATGTGGTGTAGTCAGTTACGAAAGAGGTCACATCCTAGGAGTGCAGTGATCATGGCCTAAAGAGTTCAAGAGAAGATATAATTAGAAGATGTGTTGTTTTGTGTTTACACTGTATAATTCCGAAAGGCAAATTCCCCATGACCAGAAAATGAATTATTATTCTCATTCTCCTGCATACTCCAGGTGCTATGGTCTGAATGTGTGTTCCCCTGTCCCCAATTCATGTTAGAATCCTAAAGCCCAATGTGACAGTGTTGAGAAGTGGGGCTTTGGGAGAGGATTATGTCATGGAGTCTTCATAAACGAGATTAGTACTTTAATAAAAAAGATCCTTCAGGGAGGAGAAACCAAGATGGCGGTGTAAGTGAGCGGCTGGTCTGCCGCTCCCACAACAATTTAAAAGTTGAAACTGATATGAGGGACATCTATCGTCGAAAACCACGGGAAGGAGGTACTGGGTAGTTAATAGTCAACAATTAACATGATAATGAGGGCAGTGAGAGACCGATGGGGCTCTTGGAATGTGACCAGCTGGAGAAGTGGAGGAGTGGTGGGCCCTGAGCAGCCAGGCCCGGAGCAGCAGCAGCCAGGCCTGGAGCAGCCAGGCCCAGAGCAGTCAGGTTCAGAGCAGCAGCCGCCAGGCCCCGAGCACCCAGGCCCGGAGCAGCCAGGCCTGGAGCAGCAGCAGCCAGGCCCGGAGCACCCAGGCCCGGAGCAACCAGGCCCGGAGTGTTGTGGGGTCGAACCCTGGGTTCAAAATGAAAGAAAAGAAGGAGCAATGCAGCCAATTCGGGTACCAGAGTGTTATGTCTGTCATCACAATGGACTCAGAGAAGCTCCTATGTCCTTTCACCCAAAAGGACTGAGAGCTGCCCAGACGACAGCAAAGTGGGAGCGGAAAACTGAAGGCTACGCAAGGGACTGAGGTGCCAACATGGAGTCATCTGAAGAAATTAAAGACTGAAGTGGAAGCTACTTCTTTAATCATGTTCCTGCACAAGCTAGCATCTGTTAGCTTCCAGTCTTCTGCAAAGTCTTGTGCAGCAAGTCCAAGGACTCTGAGTAACTCTACACCAGCAACAAAAGAGACTCATTTAGTAGCTAAAAATATTTATATGTCCATAATTCTGATTTCTCATTTTGTTGTTTTGCATTGGCATTGTTGTTATTATTTAATAGCCAGAGTTTTGCTCTTGACATTCAAGTTTTGAAAATAACATGTATGTGGTTTAGTTTTTGCATTGGCAACAAAAACAACAACAACAACAACAAAATCTGAAGACCAAAATAAACTGGTGAATATAATAGAATCAGGGGCAAAGAAAGGGAGTGGATTGATAATTATCAGGGGGAAAGGGATGTGGGGGTGCAGAAAGAGATTGGATTAAAATCGTATAACCTATGGATGAGGACAATGGCGAGGGGGTGGCAGGAACCTAGTGGAAGGGAGCTATGGGGGGGGGGCGGGGAGAAACAATTGTAATAATCTGAGCACTAAAGATTTATTAAAATAAATAAATTAATTTTTAAAAAAACAACCCCCCCCCCCCCACACACACACACACACAAACAGACCCAGAGACAGAGAAGCATTGATCAGACCATCAAACCTCAGAGGGAGCCGAAACCGGTTTGGCTCAATGGATAGAACGTTGGCCTGTGGACTCAAGGATCCCGGGTTCAATTCTGTCAAGGGCATGTACCTTGGTTGCAGGCACATCCCCAATGGGGGTGTGCAGGAGGCAGCTGATCAATGTTCCTCTCTCATCGATGATTCTAACTTTCTATCCCTCTCCCTTCCTCTCTGTAAAAAGTCAATAAAATATGTTTAAAAAAAAAAAAGAAAAGAAAAACTCAGAGGGAAAGTAGGGGAGGGTGGGGGTAAGGAGGAGAGATCAACCAAAAGATCTGTATACATGCATATAAGCATAAGTAATGGACAAGACACCAAGGGGGTGAGGGCATGGGGGGGGGGGGGCAATGGGAAGATAAGGACACATATGTAATACCTTATTCAATAAAGAAAAAAATTAAAAAAAAAAGTTGAGAGAGGTTTTATAAGGAAGGAAAAGGACATCATGACTACCAGTAAGTTTATTTTATGGAGACATACAGAGGTTGTAATGGTGAAGCAAAGAAAATAAAGGGTATTGGCCAATATTTGTTGTGTACTTACTTGTGCCAAGCTTTTTTTTAAACATTGATTTTAATTTTCACAGCACTCTCTGAGATAGATTTTATAAGCACATTCTAAGATAAGGACCCTGAGGCACAGAGATATTAATGACTTGACTAATGAAACCATACTTTAAGTAAAATTTAAACCTAAAAAAAAAAAAGCCCTCAGAGCTCTTTAGTCCCTTCTGCCATCTGAGAATTATATGAAGATCTTCCACCCAAAAGAGGGCCCTCCCTGATCATGCTCACACCCTGGTCTTGGACTTCTAGCTTCCGAAACTATGAGATATAAATTTCTGTTGTGTATAAGATGACTGGTCTATGGTAATTTGTTCCAGCAAACTAATGGAACAAGTAAGTAAACTTGCATTTGTGGCCATTATCAACAATGTAACTTTTTTTTTTTTTTTTTTTTTTTTTTTTTTTAAGTGCTGCCTTTTTCTTTTTCTTGTGGCGAGAGATACAAAATTACCCAAGAATGAAGAAATGGTTCCTAGGTTTAACAGGAAGAGATAGTGCCTGCACACCACAAAGAATCTGCCTGTGTACTGATTGGACAATAAACAATTATGCATCTTTTCTCTACCCATAATTCTAAATCTTCATTTAATAAGACATTATACTTCACTTGGACCTACAAAATTTAAACATTTAAAAATCAAATAAATGAGGGTCCATGCCCCTTTCCCTTCCTCCCCCATTGGGCCAGGGCCACCCACACCCAAATCCAGGGTAATGTCTCAGGTTCATGTCCGTGACAGGCTCTCCTCAAACCCCTCCAGTGCTCTCCCTCTTGGCAGACAATGTAGGCCCTCTTCAGCTCTTCTTCTTCCCAAGGTGGAAAGCAATATCATCAGGCAGAGACTCACTCCTGGTAGGATAAAAAGGGACTCCAAGAGGCAGAGTTGTTGCTATTTTTAGTAATACTTTGATTTAGCAAGTGATTTCCTACTATTCCTGCCTCTGTGCCCTGCATCCTTCCCATAAGCCTGCCTTTTCCTCTTCACATTTGCAAACTGGGCTTCAGTTAGTCTCTAGAAAGTGATTCCCATCACAGAGATTTCACCTCCAGGAGAGTTGGGCTAGCTCTCTATTAGAATTATGATTTAGAAACCAGGTAGAAGTTGGATTTAGGGGAAGGATAAAGGGAAGAGGGAAATGGTGGTTGTAAGGCTAAGCAGAGGGACTGGGAGTGAAATGTGTGTTCACTTTGAGGCATAACAGCCTTACCGATTTATGTAGGATTTTAGGAGGCACTGGGATGCTCCACTATTTGAAAATGTCAGCCCTCCAGTATCAGCATGAGGCTGGTGTTTGGAATTGCATCTTTATGAACTTACTGTGTATCCCTACACCCAAGGATATAAAATGCTCAAAGAATGAGCAGCATTTTCAGCACTTTTACAGGTGACAACAGAATAGCAAAGAGCAAAAGAGCACTTATTCTGGGAATGCTTTTGCATGAGGTTGGCAGTGTGGTAATTACTGGGTAGCCATTCATTTAAAAAACAACACATCATCATCAACAACAAAACTAAAAGTAAGCATTGTATCTGTCCTTATAGCACAATTACAAGTGAGACCTGTAGGGGATAATTATGTTAGGAAGAGGGAAGGTGATGTAATTAGATTCAGCATTTGGCACTGCTCTCAAAAGCTGGCAGGGCTAAGTTAGGCCAACAGACAGCAAGCAACTGCATTAGTTGCCTGGGGTCAGAGTAATGTATTTCCAAGGTGAAGGAAAGGCTACCTAAGGGTAAGCTGGTAAACACAAATATTCTTTACAGGGGAGAGGGAGGTGTAGCCACCCCCCAGCTGCTGGGAGCTTGCTGAGAATTTGTGTTGTGGACTCCCCTTCAGCCTGAGGGGGCCTACTCACTGGCATGCCTCAGAGGTTTTGTTCTTCCCTCAAGGGTGGCCCACAGCTAATAGGGATACAAGAACCGGACCTTTGGTCTTAATTTTATGTCAATCCTGTTCTACAACTTCCAATGGGATCAGGTTTGAGGCTACACTTGAAGCTAAAATCACGTGGATGTTAAGCTTTTACTTCTGCCCTATCCTGTTTCCTCACTTCCTTAAAGGTTTTTCCTGAGAGCATTCTCTCAATAAATCACTAGATCAAGAATCTCCATCCTGGCTCTGCTTTTAAGCCACTGGCCTAATACCTTTGCTAAGAGCAAGACAAACAGAGGCTGGTTCTTTAAGATGTACATCAAGCATGTCAAACTCAAAGGCTAATATAGGCCAAATAAACAAGGTTTGAGTTTATGTGAGCTGCAAAAAAAAACCCCAAAAGCTTCAATTTCATAGAAACGTAGGTTTATTTCAATAGAGACATGCTGAATATAAAGGGCTGAAATAAATGAGTAATCCTATACAATAAAAGTCCAGGTGGTGTTGCATGACACCCTTGCCATCATCACAAGATGGCCACTGCAACATAGTCATAAGATGGCTGCCACAAGATGGTCACCACAAGATGGCTGGCAGGGGAGGGCAGTTGTGGGTGGTCAGGCCAGAAGGTGAGGGCAGTTGGGGCAACCAGGTCAGTAGGGGTGGGCAGTTGGGGGAGACCTGGCTAGCAGGGGAGGGCAGTTGGGGGTGAACAACTCTACAGGGCAGGGCAGTTGGGGGCCAGCAGGCCAACAGGGGAGCAGTTAGGCATCAAACAGGCTGGTAGGGGGAGAAGTTAGGGGAACATCAGGCTGGCAGGCAGAAGCAGTTAGGGACAATCAGGCAGGCAGGCAGGCGAGCAGTTAGGAGCCAGCAGTCCTGGATTGTGAGAGGGATGTCTGAGTGCCGGTTTATTTGGACATCCCCCAAGGGGTCCCAGGTTAGAGAGGGTCCAGGCCAGGCTGAGGGAACCTCCTTCCCCCATGCATGAATTTTGTGCACCAGGCCTCTAGTCTATTTAATAAAAGTCTAAGTGGCCATTACAGTGGAATGACCAGAACAACTGGTCGCTATGATGTGCACTGAACACCAGGGGGAAGACTCAGTGCAGGAGCTGCCCTCTGGTGGTCAGTGCACTCCCACAGGGGAATTGCCGCTCAGCTAGAAGCTGGGCTCATGGCTGGCAAGTGCA
Source organism: Pipistrellus hanaki (assembly GCF_964339955.1). Lineage (NCBI taxonomy): Eukaryota > Metazoa > Chordata > Mammalia > Chiroptera > Vespertilionidae > Pipistrellus > Pipistrellus hanaki. The sequence goes on from NC_140503.1 coordinate 70,059,851, forward strand.
TCTGCCACAGTTTCTGGAGTCTCCCAATGCTGCAGCAGCAGGCATAGTGGGCCAGGATGAGTGCAAGCAGCATGTTGCCCAGCCTCAATTTGGGCTCCTCCCTGGATGCCTGCTACTTGGTGCACTGCTACATCCCGAGCAGTCCCAGACTGCGAGAGGGCACAGGCTGGGCTGAGAGACACCCGCTCCCTCCCCACCCCCCCACAGTGCATGAATTTCATGTACCCAGCCTCTAGTCATTAACATAAAATAATAGAACATTTTAATAAAAATTAATATATTTTTCTTGAATATTATCAAGAAATATTCTAGAATAACTACACAAATTAATAAGCATAATGCAAATGAACTTATTTTTCTTTTTTCTCCAAAAGCAAAATATTTCCTGTTGCCTACACCAAACAAGTCAATCCAAGATTAATGACGTGGCAATCAGCTACTAAAATATTTGCTGCTAGTATTAGTGGAGAGAAATGGTGCACCTGGGCATAAGGCACGTAAGGTAACTGAATGCAACACAATTACAATAATCAGTCATTAATGAAAATTGTAGTTCATTATTAATAATTATGAATAACAGGATATTATAAAAATTAACTTACAAAATTTTTATTAAAACATTTCCTATATACTGATATATTAGCTGGGCCGCAAAAATATTCATTGTGGGTCTCATGCAGCCTATGTGCAGGGAGTTTGAAAATGCTTGTACAGATTCTAAGGGAAGGAAGGGAAATTCATTTTACTTGAAGATCTTCAAGGAGCTAAAGGTCACTCAGGTAGGCAGCTAAGGTAGACCTAGAATGTCAGTGTCTCATATCAATTAAACACACAGAATCTGGAACTGCACAGCCTATGTTCAGACCCTAGTCCTATCATTTACTAGCTGGTCTTGAGTAAATAAACTCTGGATTCTTGTTCATCAGTAAGTGGGAAATAACCTGAGCAGAACTAACAGAATGTCTTGTACATCTAAGGTGCTCAATATATATGAATAAACTCATACTTTTTGCATGGATCATTCTCAATCATTGGCTAACATGCCCCAATCTTCCTTTTATGTATAGTTACCACCACTCACAAGAAAGATGGATTAGATCTCCTGGACCTTAACTCAATAGTGTTATAACTATATATTTTCAACTTTCTTGATCTGGGGACAGTCAGTTATCTCTCATCAATATCGGAAACTTACAGAAGTTGCTTGATAAGAGCTTTATGGTTTTTCATTACTGTGGTGGCATTAATGTCCACATATTCATTGATACTTTTTCCTTCAAAAGATCGGCTTAAGTCTGGGGGGAAAGGGCAGATGTGGGGTGAGGGGGTCAATGGGGAATAAAAAGGGGACATTTGTAATACATTCAACAATAAAGATAATTTTAAAAAAAAAAGTGAGCTTAATTCCCCTCTCCTTGAGTGTGGGCTCAACTTAGTGATTCAGTTCTAATCAATAGAACATAATCTAAGTGAGTGATGGCATGCAGCTTCCAAGATAGGTCAAATAAAGCATTAGACTTCTTCCCCTCTTTCTCCTTCCCCCCTTCTCCTTCTCCTCCTCTTCTTCTTCTTTTTTTTTTGTTTTTTTGTTTTTTTGTTAGGACAACTCAGCAAAATAAAAGTCCTATTTATTGTTGGACAACTTTTTTTTCACACATACATCAAACAAGCTAACTACAACAACAAAAACCCCACAATAAATAGCAATATCATAGACAAAAAAAAAAAAAAAAAAAAAAAAAGGATAAAAAAAACCTTTTTTTTTTTCCTCCTTTGAAATTTTAATGAACATGGTCACATCACAAACAAAGCCAGAAGTTGGACAAAGAATGCGCCAAAGGCTGGTTTGGCCATCCCAAGGTCGTTAAAAATGGCTGACCCCTAACAATATGTACACGAATATAAAAGATCACTACGAAATACAAACACATTTTCCTTTTTAAAGTAATTTTTTAAAATATCAGGGCCTTGCAAGTTTTGGCTCTTTTTTTCCCCCCTGTTGCAAATTCACGTTGTGGGTTTGGCTGGGCGGTGGGTGGGCAGGCGGCAGGAGTCTCCACAGGAGCGTGACCACATTCACATTCTGGGAGGGGAAGTAGGGGGTGAATAGGTCACGGAGGCTCTTATATACAATATTTTTTAAGTTTAACTTTTCCTTCTTTGCTGTCTAGTCATCCTGATCGGTCTTCTGCTTCTTGGTGTCAGCATCGTCATCCCCAGGATCTTCAGCTGCTTATTTGCCCGTAGCTGCCTCAGCACCCTCACCTTCATCACCTCCATCTCCCCTCCCCTCCCCTCCCCTCTTCTCCCCTCCATCTCTCCCCCCTCCACTCCCCTCCGCTCGATCTCCCCTCTCCTTCCCTCCATTTCATCTCCCCTCCCCTCCCTTCCCCTCCATCTTCCCTTACCTCCCCTCCCCTCCATCTTCCCTTCCCTTCCCTCCATCTCTCCTTCCCTCCCCTCCCCTCCCCTCTCTTCCCCTCCCCTCCCCTTCCCTTCCTATTGTTGAGAAGTCTGGTGCCATTTTGAGTTTTTTTTAATTTCATGAACAAGCTTTAAGGATCTTGTTACGCCTGTGTTCTCAATTTTCACATCGATGTGAGCATGTATAGGTCATATTGCACTGGAAGAATAATGGTGGTAGTGATAAGGCAGGACAATAAGAAGCTAAGAAATTCCTAGGTCCTGGCCGTGTGACTCAGTGGTTGAGAATTGACCTATGAACCAAGAGGTCACATATTGATTCTCAGTCAGGGCCCATTCCCAGGTTGTGGGATCGATCTCCATAGGAATCAGGGCTAAACTGGCAGGCAGATATCCCTCCAAAAATCAGGGACTGCTGGCTCCTAAACGCTCGCCTGTCTGCCTTCTTGATCACCACCCAACTGTTCCCCTGCAAGTCTGATTAACTCCTAATTGCTCCCCTGCCAGCCCGATCACCTCCAACTATCCTTCCCTCTGGCCTGATCTTGCTCCCAACTGCCCTTCCCTGAAGGCTTGATTGCCTCCAACTGCCCTCCCTTGCAGGCCTGGTCCCTCCCAACTGCCCTCCCCTACTGGACTGATTGCCCACAACTTCCCTCCCTTGCAGACCTGGTCTCTCTCAACTGCCCTCCCCTGCTGGTCATCTTGTGACAGCCATCTTGTGTCCACATGGTGGCAGCCATCTTGTGTGTTGAGTGATGATCAATTTGCATATTACTCTTTTATTTACCATTGAGCAAAACCGGTTTCAGCGCATATTACTCTTTTATTAGATAGTATAGGTATGCCAGAAAAGGCAGAAAGGGAGAAAGGAATAGAAGAAATAATGGTAGAAAACTTCCCTAACCTGATAAAGGAAAAAGTCACACAAGTTCAGGAGGCACAGAGAACCCCAAATAAGAAAAACTCTAACAGACCCAAGCCCAGACACATAATAATTAAAATGCCAAAAATTAAAGACAAAGAGAGAATCTAAAAGGTAGCAAGAGAAAAGAAAACTGTTACCTACAAAGGAGTTCCCATAAGGTTGACACCTGACTTCACACCAGAAACTCTACAGGCCAGAAGGGAATGGAATGAAGTACTCAAGGTAATGAAAAGCAAGGATCTGAGACCAAGATTACTATATCCAGCAAAGCTATCATTCAAAATAGACAGTCAACTAAAGAGCTTCCAAAAAGGGCTAAAGGAATTAATCACCACCAAGTCAGCATTACAAGAAATGCTAAAGGTCTTGCTGTAAGTAATTGCTGAGAAGAAGAAACAGAGAGAGAAACCTAGCCATACAGAATTAAAATGGCTATAAATAAGTATCTCTCAATAATAATCCTAAAAGTAAGTGGATTAAGTGCTCCAATAAAAAGTGTAGGGTAGCTGGATGAATAAAAAAACATGATCCAACCATATGCAGTCTACAAGAGACCCACCTCAAAACCAAAGACACTCATAGGATGAAAGTGAAGAGATGGAAAAATAGACACTCTCCCTACCATCCTTCATCACTACTCCTTATCCCATTTTTTATATTTAATTATAGGGAATAATTATAAAAAGACATAAAGGTCCAAAGAGACATATGAAAAAATGCTCAAAGTCACTAATTACCCAAGAGTTGCAAATCAAAATGACAATGAGGTACCATCTCATACTTGTCAGAATGGCTACCACCAATAAATCAACAAATGACAACGCTGGTGAGGATGTGGAGAAAAAGGAACCCTAATACACTGCTGGTGACAATGCAGACTGATGCAACCATTATGTTGCATATGTATGGAGTTTCCTCAAAAAATGAAATATGGATATGCCATTTGACCCAGTGATCCCACTTCTAGGAATATATCTTTTTTCTTTTAAAAAAATATTTTATTGATTTTTTAAAGAGAGGAAGGGAGAGGGATAGAGAACTAGAAACATTGATGAGAGAGAAACATCAATCAGCTGCCTCCTGCACACCCCCTACTGGGGATGTGCCTGCAACCAAGGTACATGCCCTTGACCGGAATCGAACCTGGGACCCTTCAGTCCACAGGCGGATGCTCTATCCACTGAGCCAAACTGGTTAGGGCTAGGAATATATCTTAAGAATCAGGGCTAAAGATTCCCAAAGCACCAATCAGAAAGAATGCATGCACCCCTATGTTCATAACAGCACAATTTACAATAGCTAAAATCTGGAAACAGCCCAAGTGCCCATCAGCAGATGAGTGGATAAAAAAGCTGTGGTACATTAATACCATGAAATACTATGCAGCAGTAAAAAAGAAGACTCTCTTATCCTTTGAGACAGCATGGATGGACCTGCAGAGTATTATGCTAAGTGAAATAAGTCAGTCAGGGAAAGATAAGTATCACATGATTGCACTCATATGTGGAATCTAAGTAACAAAATAAACTGATGAACAGAGTGGATTCAGAGATAGGGAAACATAGAACAGAGTGCAGAATCTCAGTTGGGAAGGTGGGGGAGGGTGGTGGGTGGGAGGTAATCAACCAAAGACTTTGACTGCATATATGCATGGCCCATGGACACAGACAAAAGGGTGCTGAAGGCCTGAGGCAGGGAGGGGGGCAGGGATGGGGATTGGAGGGGGCAACAAGAGAAAAAAGAGGACATATGTAATACTTTCAACAATAAAGAATTATTTTAAAAAACATGAAGAAGCTCAGCTGGAGTGGTTCGGTTGAGTGTCAACCGATGAATCATGAGGTCACTGTTCTTTTTTAAAAATATATATATTATTGATTTTTTTTTTAACAGAAAGAAAGGGAAGAGGATAGAAAGTTAGAAACACTGACCAGCTGCCTTCTGCACAACCCCTACTGGGGGATGTGCCTGAAACCAAGGTACATGCCCTTGACCAGAATCCAACCTGGGACCCTTCAGTCCCCACGCCGATACTCTATCCACTGAGCCAAATTGGCTAGGGGAAGATAACTGTTTTGATTCCTGGTCAAGGCATAGGCCTGGGTTGAGAGCTGGATCCCTGGTGGGGGGACCTGCAGGAGGCAGCCAGTCAATGTTTCTATCTCTCTATCCCTTTCTCTTTCTCTCTCTAAAATTAATAAAAATGTATTTTCAAAAATTACATTAAAAAATATAAAGAAGTTTCACAGACAAAAAGAGAGACATTACTATCTAAATCAGACAGATTTCTTTTATCATACTGATTCTCCATCCTTTTTTGAAGTGAAATAGTCATAGATAAAGCCAAATCTATTATACATAAAGTGAGAAATGGAATTGTGAATAAATGTGACTATGTCAGAGAGAGATGAATTGTTTGTAGTTTTGTGAACAGCGATGAAGAAGCTCAGTTATGTACCTGTTTGAATCAAAGGTATGGGAATCCACAAAGTACTTTGGAGAGTTTACTATCCTGAATATTTAGGTTATTTATTCTGAGATGTCTCCTATTAGAATCTACACCTTCATTTCCCCATGAATATTGTGTTGTATGAAAGAACAGAACACACAAATTATCTATGAATATAGCAGTAGAAAGATAAATCACATTTTCTGAAGGGGCTTTGAGATCTTTTTGCTATAAATTGTGTCACAGAGAAAGATAATTCCAAACTCAGAAACCCCCAAGTAACCATACCAGAGACACTTCGCTAGGGCAAATACACTTTATTATTTCTGCTCAACTAGAGATTTACATAAATACAACTTCGAAGCAAACTTCAGGCAATGTTTTCTGTTTTTCTTGGTAGTGGTCATCCTTCACTACAGGCATTCATCCTCCTTACACATTCAACACGTTACATGACCTGTTTGAAACCACACCTCAGAGCACTGCCATTGAACCTAGCCCACGTTGCCTGTGCATGGTGTTAGGAGAAGAGAGGGAGGTGGATGATTAAAACGAATAGGTCAAAGTTACCATTCTCAATTTTGACCTGGAAGACTCAGTATGGAGAGGGATATATTCTCCCACGTTCAACTCTAAGATAATACTCTTCTAGGGTTGTGGGAGGAAGGTATCTTCCTAATGGCTGGCACTTTTCTCTTTGCCAGGACTTTCCAAAATACTATTTACATAAGCAGGAATAATTTCTCCAATATCATCTTGCCATAGACAAGTAATAAGAGCATATCCCGTCTTGAAAATTGTTTCATACTCACAGTATGGCATTCGAAGTCCCCCTGTGTAGTTACAGTACGCTCCTTCTATTGGTTTCTCGGTCTTGTGACATTTCTTAACTCCATTTTTACATGCCACATACTCGGTGTAACATGCCTTTTGCAACTCTTCAAATGCTATGTTAAGGAAGTGATGTTCTCTGTGACAGCAATGATTGGTGTGAATATTTTTAAATGCTATTTCATGAGTACACAAGTTATCATCAAATACTTCGAAAGCAGCCTCAAGGACATTCTTTTGGAAACATTTTTTGGTAGGTGGTTTGATAGGCCCTTTACTATATATTTCATCCATATAATCTGCAAATTTTTCTTGCCGCTCTTCAGAGACCTCCTGAAGCATTACAACCTTCAACAGCAGGAGCAGCAGAGACAGGGACTTCGAGGTGAGCAGGGTGCACATATTTTCCTGTTGGAAATACCGGAGACATAGAGGTACTTTCTGCTGTGATACTGTGCTCCTTTTATCCCTGGGCAGGCTCCATTTCCACCACCTATTGCCTCTGTGAGCTCTAAGACTTTGAACCATTTTAAAATTGACAACTTGGAATCTAAGTACCTCTGAAATATTGACTAAAATCTGACCTTACAAGACCTACATTCAGTCTAGAAGATAGTGGATAAGAAAGGGAAAGGTGAAGGAAGGAGGAAGAAAAATGAAGAAAGGGAAGGGGATAAAAGTCAGAAGGGAAGGAAGGAAACAAGAAAGGAATAGTAGTGATGGAAAGCAAGGGATAGACAGAGGGCAGAAAGGAAGGAAAAAGGACATCAAGACAGCAGTGGGCAGATCCGGTCAAGGCCATGTACCTTGGTTGTGGGCCAGTAGGAGGTGTGTAGGAGGCAACTGATCGATGTTTCTCTCTCATCGACGTTTCTAACTCTTTATTCATCTCCCTTCCTCTCTGTAAAAAAAATCAATAAAACATATTAAAAAAAAAAAAAGAAAAAGAAAAAAAAGACAGCAGTGGGCAGAGAGGAAGGCAGAAAGGAGGCTCAGGTGCTCCCTCCAGCTGGAACAAATAAATCGGTTCCCTTTTTAGGGGTTAAGAACTTGTGCTGAAAAGAGCTCTAAGTGATCTACCCTCCCCTCATTAACATCCTGCTTCATCTTGTGATGTTCTCCTCTTGCTCACCCCTGACCAGATATGCCCTTGGAGAAGGGACCAACCAGGGTCCATAGGGTCAAATGAACACCCTATGCTGAGCTTCTTCGTGTGTGTGCGCGCGCGCGTTCGTGCGTGGATGTGTGTGTGTGTGTGTGTGTGTGTGTGTGTGTGTTTACTACTATCCCATGCTTGAAATGGCTCAGTCAATTTTGCAGCCTCCTCTTACAACTTGGAATAACTTTTCCACTAGGTGGCATAATTTATCTTGTATTTTGTTTTTTCTTTCTCTCCTGTCTCTCCCCATCCCCCCACATATGTAGACTTCAGGGGTTTTGCTATGATCAGGTTTTTGCATTCTTAAACACTCTCCAATCTTGTGCACCTATTTGCAATTACAGTAATCTCATCATCAGAGATGTTAACTATTACATTACTTCCCTCTCAGTGTGTTTCTATGTCTATTCACCCCACAGTAGGCTGCACCAATATTTTCCCAGTACTTTAAATATGTATGAGCAAGTGTCTTTTGCTACACAAATGTGTAAAACTGGGTAGATGACACATTTTCTAAAATAATTGTATTACTTTAAAAATATTTAATTTGGTATACACTGATGAAACACATTATTATTATGCTTCCTGATAATTATGTTAAATGCTAACATATTAAAAACAAAACAAAACAAAACAAAACAAAACAAAACACCTTTCCTTAAAAGAGCCTGAGCAGAAGTAAAATGTGTCCCAGAGATCATGCCCAGCTGCTAGACATCATTGCACAGTCTACTTTTTTAAGTCATCTCTCATAGAGAACTCCCATGGTCCTAGTAATCATTTTCCCTTCCCATTCCAAATTTGACTGTTAATCATTAATTTTCCAAGGAGTCTTTCTTCCCAGAGAAAAACAAGTTCTTCAGGTATACTGAAGAGGCTTGCAAGTCTACCTTTGCCCCATGGTCTTACCTCTTTCAGTCCTTGTATTGTCTATGCTCCAGACAATGAATGTTTCAAGGGCTGGGCTGGAGAGAGCCTGATACTGGGGATATTGACCTTTCCTAAGAATACAGGAGCTAGAAGTAGGAAAAGAGAAGAACAAGTGTGAGCAGCTGAGATAAATACATCCTTGGGGTCACCCTAAAATAAAAATAATAAACAGTAATGGTGAGTATAATGAGCTATTTGCCAAGTACTATGCTAAGGACTATCCACACATTATCATCATTATCATCCAAACAATCTCATGATAAAGGTATTATTTTTAAAAAATATATATTTTTTATTTTATTTTTTAATTTTTTAAAAATTTATTTATTTATTTATTTATTTATTTATTTATTTATGTATTTATTTATTTATTTTTACAGAGAGGAAAGGAGAGGGAATGAGTTAGAAACATTGATGAGAGAGAAACATTGATCAGCTGCTCCCTGCACACCTCCTACCAGGGATGTGCCCGCAACCAAGGCATATGCCCTTGACTGGAATCAAACCTGGGACCTTTCAGTCCTCAGGCTGGTGCTCTATACACTGAGCCAAACCGGTTAAGGCAAGGTACTACTTTTATATATATTTTTTTAACATATTTTTATTGGTTTCAGAGAGGAAGGGAGGGGGAGAGAGAGATAGAAACATCAACGATGAGAGAGAATCATTGATTGTCTGCCCCATGCACAACTCTTGCTGGGAATCCAGCCCACAACCTGGGCATGTGCCCTGACTGTGAATTCAACCGTGGTTCAGAGGTCAATGCTCAACCACTGAGCCATGCAGCTGGCCAGGTAAGGAATTACTTTTAGCATTGTATTTGTTTTTATTATAATTAGCATTTCCTTGTGAAGGAAAGTTGCTTAAAAATCTTATGTTAGGCCCCGCTGGTGTGTTTCAATGGTTGAGCATCGAACTATGAACCAGGAGGTCACTTTTTGATTCCCAGTGAGGACAAGTGCCTAGATTTTGGGATTGATTCCCAGTAGGGGGTGTGCAGGAGGCAGCCAATGGATGAATCTCTCTCATTATTGTTGTTTCTATCTATCTCCCTCTCCCTTTCTCTCTGAAATCAATACAAATATTAAAAAAATAAATAAAAATATATTTTTAAAAATTTTTGTTAGGTCTGGCAGAGTCCTGGTTCAAGCCCAGGTTACAAGTCTACCTTTCCACATTTCTGATCTTAACTGCTATTCTCTGTCACTCTAGTTTCCATTCCTGAGCTAACTGCACATCCTTTTCTAGGCTGCCTTTGGACCTCTATGCATAGAGACCAACAGAAGCAGTAGCCAGTGGTACAATGTCTTTGAGCCCCTAGAAAGCTGTGATAAGCTGGCCCACACTCCATGAACCTATCTGTGCTGTTGCAGAAGGACTTTCCTTGGTTTTCTTTTCTTTTTTAATATATATTTTATTGATTTTTTTTGCCCCCCTCTCTCCCATACATACCCTCCCTCCCCAGAGTTTTATGTCCATTGGTTGTACTTATATGCATGTATACAAGTCCTTCGGTTGATCTATTATCTCCCCCAAATCTCCCTCCCCTCCCCGCAGTAATTTGACAGTCTGCTTGTTGCTTTACTGTTTTCCTGGGTTTTCTTACTCCATTGTGCACTTGGTATAAGAGAAGTTCTCCCTTAAAGCAATCTGAAAGATTCTCCGGTATTGGTAAGCCAGAGACCCTGACTTACATGGAGATGGAGATGGAGATGGACAGCCTCTAATTCCAGGTTAGATCAAAGACTGTCTGTAACTGAGTGGAAAGGTCAGAGAGTGGCAGAGTTAAAGAAAGGAATGTGGAAGTGGAAAGTGGAAAGAGTAGGAAAATTATTTTTCTGAAGATGGGATAGGAAAGAAAAAGATGGTCTAAAAAATGGTGATGTGAGAGTGGACACTCTGGGTGTGACCATGTTCCTCCCATCCCTTCCCTCACACTCTCCTTAGTCTCCTCGGGAATCTCTTCAGAGGAGTGACTCCATTATGACAGTCCAGGGAGCTCCGTACACATTTCCACCAAGGAGAACCTGGAGCCTCTGTGACACCTTAGGTTGCAGAGAACCTGCAGCCTCTGTGACACCTTTGGCGGCAAAGTTCAAGCTCCTGTAGTCCTTGTAACCTACTGAGGACACACTCCAGGGCCTGCAGGACGCTTCTCCATTCTATACCTACTCACCGTCCTTAATCCTTTATGAATTTGACTTGTGGTTTTATGCTTCTCGAAATTCTTTTTCGCTCCAAAAGTACATGCATTTTTACTTACATTCTATTTTATTACCTTAATGGATTGCTAAATTTAAGTCTTTTGTCCATCTGAAATTTATTTTAAGGTATAATGAGAGGTGATCTTTTCCCCCATATGATTTCTACACAATTCCAGTAGCAATTATTTGGGGCAATAAAATCCATTCTGTCATCCTTAACAAAAAAGTTACCTTGCACATTAATTCTATTTTAGAATGACCAATTGTGCTTTGAGAACAGATTATCTACTCAAGTGCGGATAATACGCATTCACTTATGATCATTTTATAAAACACTAATATCTACTGAAGAAATTACATTCATTCCTTGTGTGCAAACGTTTAATACAGAAATAGAACACAGAGGCACAGTGTAGGAATGGGGATTAATTAAATATATAATTAAAAATGAGAGAGAGAGAGAGAACACAAAAAGATAGTGTTGAAACATGCTCATGCCAAGTTTCTTAATTTTTTGCCTAGTAATCTCACCTAGCAGAATCACCTGGCTTACCTGGCCTCCTTGACGTTGTTTTTCCCTTAGACCTCATTAATCAAAGTCTCTGTGAATGGGCCCAGAAATCTGCACTTTTTTTTTTTTTTTTTAAATTTTACTCATTCTAATGGGTGCAATGCGGCATCATGGTTTTGATTTGCAATTCCCTAATGACTAATTGTGTTGATCATCTTTTCTTATTTTTTTTTTAATAAATATATTTTATTGATTTTTTACAGAGAGGAAGAGAGAGAGATAGAGAGCTAGAAACGTCGATGAGAGAGAAACATCAACCAGCTGCCTCTTGCACACCCCCTACTGGGGATGTGCCCGCAACCAATGTACATGCCCTTGACCGGGATCCAACCTGGGATCTTTCAGTCCGCAGACCGACGCTCTACCACTGAGCCAAACCGGTTTCGGCAGAAATCTGCACTTTAAACAAATTTACAAAGTGAATCTTAGTCCACTAAAGTCTGAGAAGCACTTTCTTAACTTTACCAGGGTAGGGCAAAAGCAGGTTTACAGTTGTTCACATGAAAAATAATACGATAATTTATAAATAATAATATAGGAATAAACTCTGTGTTTCATGTGCTCACAACTATAAACCTACTTTTTTCCCCACTCTGTACATAAAAATGTGCTTTATGATAACGAAAACATCCCAAAATGGTGGAGAGAGAAGCCCTTTCCGTAAATGACTTTGGAAAAAGATTGAGATGAATTACTTTCCCTGTTTGGCTTTTGTGAATAATGCTGCTTTGAATATGAGTGTACAAATATCTGTTCTCAAGTCCTACCCTTTTTTCTCTGCTTTTAAACTTGACTGGGAGAGTGAGAGCAGCTTAGTTTTTATAGGCTGGCAAGAGCCTGAGGAGGTTGTCTGTCCAGGGCCCCTCCTAGCATGCAGGCCCTGAGTTCCCCATCAGTATTCTATATTTAATCACAATTAAAATTAAATTAAAAAGAATGAGTCATAGCACCTTAGGTAGATAAATATATACTATGTATTTCTGAGAGATTATGAACTGGTTATAAGTGAATGTTTTGTTTTGTTTTATTTGTGGGTTTTTTTTTGTTTTGTTTTGTTTTTAAGAAAAAGCAGGATTTATAACAGATCTCATGCACTGGATCTCTAGTATATAATAATGACATAGCCTCAATCACAAAGGGAGAAACTTGCCAAAACCGGTTTGGCTCAGTGGTAGAGCCTCGGTCTGTGGACTGAGAGGTCCTGGGTTCGATTCCAGTCAAGGGCATGTACCTGGGTTGCAGGCACATCCTGATTGATGATTCTCTCTCATTGATGTTTCTAACTCTCTATTCCTCTCTCTTCCTCTCTGTAAAAAAATCAATAAAATATATATATTTTTTAAAAAGGGGAAAAACTAAAATCGTATTTTTCAAATTGGCAATAATTGTAATACCTTACAAAGTCATTGCTGACAAGAATGTGATAAGGTAAGCAATCATGCATGTCTGATTAGAATTAAAAAATTTGGCAAAAATAATAAAAAGCTTTAAAAACAAACGTTTACCTCCAGTTTTAAATGATAGAATTTTAAGCGTGGAAATATGGATGGCAATTTTTTCTTGATGGAGACAAAATTTTGAAATTTGAAAATATAAATTTCTGAAAATTATGGAAAACTTTAAATTGAATGTGATATGTTTATAGAAATGACAAAAATAGCACAATAATAATCATTGCAATAAGAACTAACTTTTGAGATAGCATTCTATAGTCATGGAATTATACATTCTTAAAATACATTATTTTATATAATTTACAAATATATTAATGAATTGAGTTTTACAGATATGAAACATTTCTAATATTATTGTAGTAGGGCTGTCTGGTTGCAAGTGACAGAAGTACCAATCAAATTTACTTAAACACAGGAAGAACTATTTGACTCACAGAAAACAGAAGTCCACGAGGCACAGCAGGATGAAGAAATTAAATTCTTCACCAGACTTGTTTCCTTTCTCTCTTATTCTATTCTGCTTTCTCATGCAGGGGCTCTTCATGCAATGGCAGAGAAAATCATTGTCTCCTTTCATAGCCTATATTTGAGGTCACGGTGGAAAGTGTCATTCTTTTGCACTTTCATCCAAAAAAAAAAGAAAAAAAGAAAAAAAAAAAGAAAACACACCAAACACACAAAAAAACAACTTTTCTGATAGGCCCTGTTTCTATCACATGAATAAACCCAGGCATGTGGAGTCCTCTGATTGGCTGACCTGAAGCTCATGTCTTTCTTTTGAGAAGTAAAGGCAAAAGCAATGAAAACGGCAGCAGAATTCCAAATGCTGACAGAAGGGTTGTTCCCTACAACACGAAAAGGGAATGGAGACCAATACAAAAGCAACAATGTCCATTATAAATGGCTACTGAAAAATCAAGACACAGAACTATATCTACAACATTATCCAATTAATGGAATGCAGAAAACATGGACGGGGAGGGGAATCAAAACAAAGCTTTAGTAAACTATTATTTCTGAATGTTTACTTTTGTATTGTTATCTTTAAAGGTGCCTATTTACCTAATTTAAAATAAGTAACTCTAAGGAACTGTCATTTAATTTTAAAGATCTGGTTAGTTCATGTTCTTATGTTAAGTGTCAACTTCTCAGAATGCCACATTTTATCAGCGAACTTCCACTTTTATCAGCATCAGGAAGTCAGTTCCTTCATTTGAGTGGTTGAGCTCAGATAGATTCAAAAGCTCCGTCCTTAGAATTAGAGTTACCTTGTGAGTAAATCTCATAGTAGCTCTTAGTTAAATTGTATAAGAAAAATGTAGGCACCCTTTGCTGGGTTGCTCAGTGCTTAGAGTGGTGGACCACACAATGAAGTGCTGGGGGTTTGATTCCTAATCAAGGGCATGTACTTGGGTTGTGGGTTCACTAATGCCCCCAGTCAGGTTGTGGGTGGAAGCAACCACTGGATGTATCTCTCTCCCATCGATGCTTCTCTCTCTCTCTCTCTTCTCCCCTCCTTTATCTCTCTCTGAAAAGCAATGGGAAAAAATATCCTCAGGTGAGGATTAACAAAAATGTGTAAGCCTTAACTAGCTTTATGTATACATTTCACAAACATTTTTAGACAACATTTATGTTTCAGGTTTTCATACCCAAACCAAATTGAGAATTGTATCAGATTGAGAAAGTTTGGGGGGGGAAATGTGAATCTTATGGGTCATAGGAGGATCAATGGGGTCTCTGAAATTGACATCTTTTGCTCAGTTAAAGACATTTCCCATTAGGGCCACAGTACAAACTTGATAATCAGAGTTTACAAAGGCACACAGAATATATATATATATATATATATATATATATATATATATATATACACACAAACTACATGCTATTCAATAATTAAAAATCAACCTTCAGAGCACAATGTAGAGTAATTTTGACATCTTATTTTGCAAAAATGAAGTCAAAATAGTTCTGGGATGACAGGGATCTCTTCACAATTGATTGCAATTTTCTACAAATTTATATTTTCTCTTGCCCTGTTTACTTTTTAATTGTATGGTTCTACACAATTTTTAAAAGGATTTGTTATATTGATACTTGATATTTTTCTCCTATAATGCCAGTGTGGGTTTAGAAGGTATAGACAAGCCCTGACTGGTTTGGCTCAGTGGATGAGTGTTGCCCTATGGGCCTAAGAGTCCCAGGTTTGATTCCAGTCAAGGGCATGTACCTTGGTTGTGAGCACATCTCCAGTAGGGAGTGTGCAGGAGGCAGCTGATCAATATTTCTAACTCTCTCTGCCTTTCCCTTCTTCTCTGTAAATAAAATCAATAAAATATATATTTTTATAAAAAGGTATAGACCAAGATATGGCCACTGAGTTGATCTGATTTTATAGTTAGTCTTTCCCAGAGATCTGAATAGCAGGAAAATAGAGGTATGAACTATGTTAGAATAGACTATCATAGATTTTTAAAAATATATATTTTGTTGATTTTTTTTTTACAGAGAGGAAGAGAGAGGGATAGATAGTTAGAAACATCGATCAGCTGCCTCCTGCACACCCCCTCTGGGGATGTGCCCACAACCAAGGTACATGCCCTTGACCGGAATCGAACCCGGGACTTTTTAGTCTGCAAACTGCTGCTCTATCTACGGAGCCAAACTAGTTTTGATGACTATTATAGATTTTGCTTAAGAAAAAAAATAAATCTAGTAACAATGGGCTCTATATAAAAACAACAACACAGATTCCAGTGTTCATAAAACATACACACACACACACACACACACACACACACACAGTACTTAATATATATAATGAACTGGAGATTAGAGTAATATTTTTAAAATATCATTATGTATATTACAGATATATACATTGAGTGGCCATATTATTATGATCTCTGAATGCATAGTAATATGGCCACTCAGTGTAAATATATAGATATTAGAAGTCTGGTGCATGAATTTGTGCATGGGTGGGGTCCGGCCAGCCTGATCAGGGGGAGGGGACATGGATAGTTGGCCTGCCTGCCTGCTAGTTGAACTCCTGGTCGAGGGGACAATTTACATATTAGCCTTTTATTACATAGGATATACACTGTATATATGTTCTAGAATATTTTTCATAAATTTGGAGGTAGTAAGAAATATCTTATTTTAAAATATTTTTAATTGATTTTAGAGAAGAGATGGGAGAGAATCATTGATCGGCTACCTTCTGAACATCCCCAACTAGGGATCAAGCAACCCAGGCAGGTGCCCTTGACTAGAATTGAATCCAGGACCCTTCAGCCTGCAGGCTGACGTGCTATCCCCTGAGCTAAACCAGCTAGGACAAGGGATGTCTTTATTAAACGAAACAAGAGAACAGGCATAAAAGAAATTTATTGAAAGACTAGGTTACACACACACAGACTAAATACATACTCACACAACTACACAGAAAATGTCACCAAAAACAAATAACAACAATCTCTAATGACAAGAGATGCCAAAAATAAATTGTGAAACCAAGAACATCTTTTAAAAAATACTTGTACAACACGTGGAGTGTGAAATTCCTTTTCAAACTCAGGTACAAGGAAAGTGTGAATTTCTTTTCTAAATCCAATATATGTGCAAAAAAATTACAACTGTGAAGAGTAGTGATAAAATTTACCTGTTATTTAGGTGTCTGCTACCTTTCTGACACAATTTTTTTTTTTTTAAATCAAAGTATCTGAATTTGTCCTAGTAAAGCAGAAAATTCATTTCTTTGTATGTAGATGTTTCTTGGTATCATCACTGTTCCTCTTTCGGTTATAAATTGTCTTAATATTAAACAATGTTATTTTTTCCTCGTGTTTCAGAGAACTAAGAATGTTTAAATTTAACACAAAAGCCATTAGAATCCCTTTGAGATATCAAAATCCAAAAATATGACAACTTCTTGTGTTATAGAAATTAAAAAAAATTTTTTTCTTTTCCAGTACTCTACAGCAATAAAAACAAACTATGGTTTATAACTTAACAAAGTATTCTTGTTTACTGTGAAATCCTCACTCAACCTTTGCATTCCTTAGCTTTTGCATCACTAACTACAGATGCTTATCATGGGTGATGTCTCTGTGTCCGTCTGTCCCCCCTCCCCCCCCCCCGCCCCCCACCTGCTAGAAAAGTTAAGGAGAGGTCATTTAGCTTCAAAAAATGTGTAGGGAGGCTGTTAGGATGAAAATACTTTAGATTCGGTTTTAAAATGAGAGAGAGAAAAGGACTAGTATCATCTTCCAGTCAAGAAGGAGTGAACATAGGTCTGTTTGAGCCTCCCACCCAAAACAAGAAGGGAAAAAACGGACAAAATGCTAGAAAAATTATTTCAAGATACAGAATATCCAGGCAACAAAACACACTGATCCTTGAGAGACACGAAACAAACAAGCTCATCCCTACAATTCCCTCAGCTTAGCATCTTGAGAGAGATTTCAGGCAAAAGTGAAAGGAGGGCAAATTTAGGAAGAGCCTGCAAACTACCTTCGTTGAGGAGATGAAGTGGAGGAACTGAAGAGGCCAAGGCCACTTGAATCCATAGTGAAAAGGGCCAGAAAGGAGACGGCTGCCTTCAGACAGAAACCTGGAGACTGGCACAGGGTTCCTGGCAAGTTTTCAGTAAAGGACCGTTTATCACCTGAGGCTGAGGAGAACCCTTCTGAAAGGGTCAGAAGGAATAGTGCCCACTCCCTCTACCCAGAATGAAAAAAATAAATAACATTTATGGGGTATGAGGTAGAGTACTCAGGAAGGTCTTGCCTCAGTAGCGGGGGATAATTAGACTTAGACTGTTCCTGCTCTGAACCTGCCTAAGGCTCCAGGTGATTCCAAACCTTGCCTGTATCCCAGAAAAAAGTTCAAGAAGATTTACTAGAATACAACAATAACCATATCGGGTAAACTAACGAGGCAACCTTCTCAATGTTTGCCATCCAATCAAAGGCTACTAAGCATAAAAGGAAGCGGGAAAACATAAAGCATAATGAGGAGAGTAATCAATTAATTGAAATTGACCAGGAAAAAAAGTTGGCTCAGAACAGGAGTAAATACATTGATTGGTATCAACACCACTGTTATAACTAAATTCTTTATGTGCAAAAATTTAAGTAGATTGATGGATGATAAAAAATAAAATAAATTAAAATTTGAAAGATAAAGATTGCAATGTACAATATAAGATGAAAAATGCACTGGATGGGATTAATTTCAGGTAAGACATTGTGGAAGAAAGATTTGTGAATAGAAAGCAAAAGGAATGAAACTCACAAAAAGAAAACAAATGTTAAAAGAGCATCAGTAAGTTGTAGAATGAATTCAAGTGACCTTATGTAGATAATTTTAGTCCCTAAAGCAGAGAAGCAGGGGGGGTGGGGAAAAAATGAGATGAAATAATGACCCAAAACTTCAAAATTTGATGAAAGGTATAAATTCACAAATTATATTTAAAAAAAAGGCTCATCAAACAAACAAAAAAACTTTCTTCGATTGCAAAGCTTAAACAATTCATCACCAGCAAACCCACACTATAAGAAATGTTAAAAGAAATCAAACAGGCAGGAGAAAATTGTATCAGTTGGAACTATGGTCTACATAAGGGAATGAAGAACACTGTAAATGGTAATTATATGGCCAAATAAATGTTTTTTGTTACTATTTAATTGATTTAAAATATAAAAAATAGTAGCTATGTATAATGGAATTTATATCATATTATAAAGTGAAATGTAACAGTAACATAAAATCTAAAAGGAGAGAAATGGAAGTATATTGCCATTAGATTCTTAAACAATAAATGAAATAATACAGCATCAGTTGAAAGTATATAAAATATATACTAAAAATCCTGATGCAATCACTGAATTAACAAAAAAAGTAGATATAAGTAAGAAGTTAACAAAGGAGATAAAAATGGAATCATTGCTGAAAGCAGTTTGGCTCAGTGGATAGAGCATCAGTCTGCAGACTGAAGGGTCCTGGGTTCAATTCTGGTCAAGGGCATGTACCTTGGTTGTGGGCACATCCCCTGTGGGGGTGTGCAGGAGGCAGCTGATTGAAGTTTTTGGTCATTATTTCATCTCATTTTTTCCCCACCCACCCTGCTTCTCTGCTTTAGGGACTAAAATTATCTACCTAAGGTCACTTGAATTCATTCTACAACTTACTCTCTATCCCTCTCAATTCCTCTCTGTGTAAAATCAATAAAATATATTAAAAAAAAATGGAATCATTAAAAATTTTTTATAAATCCAACTGACAAACCCCCAAAAAATCAGAAAAAAAGGAACAAAGAAGGCACAAACATTAAATAGAGATGTTAGATTCAAACTAACCATATCAATAATTTCAGGGAATCCATAGGGAAATTACATTTAGACCATTAAATGTAAATGGTCTAAGCATACCAATTAAAAGCTAGTGATAGACTGAATTTAACAAAAAACAAACCTCATCCATACTCTGGCTACAAGACATGCTTTTTATATGAAGACACAAAGAGGTTAACTATCAGTAAAGGATGTGAAATTATATACCATTGGTGACCCAGTGCACAAAATTCATGCACATTAAAAGGGAATTAATTAGAGGAAATAATTTAATATTGCTATTTGCTCTTTCTCTATAATAGAAGTGTCAGAGATGAAAGAAAATTAGTAAAATGTATATGAAAACCTTCCTCCTGTCAGAGTCTGTGGCGCACCTCGGGACCCAGAGTCAAGTCCCCATCCACCCACATGCACCTCAAAATCTCCTGAGACCCAGCCCCAGCCCCCACACCCCATTGGGCTAGATCCAGACCCTGCCAGTTCCACCCTTGTCAAGCCCTGCCAGGTTCCCTCGCCTGGTCCCAGGATGGGGGTGTGTGGCCTAAGGTCCCCCAGCCCAGACTGGAGTGGGGGGCATGCCTTGAGGTCCTCCATCAAGCCCTGCCATGTGTGGGACATGGTGTGAGATCCCCTATCAAGCCCCACTGGGTTGGGGGGCGGGGGGGTGTGTGCACAGCCTCAGGTCCCCTGGCCTGGTACTGGGGTGGGGGTGGTAGCCTGAGGTCCCCTAGCCCAGCACCAGAATGGGAAGCCCACCTTGATGTCCCTAGTCAAGCCCCACAGGGCGGGGGGCATGACCTCAAGTCCCCTGGCCTGGCACTGGGGCGGGGGGTGGTGGTGGTGGGGGGGAGTCTCAGCCTGAGGTCCCCTGCCAAGCCCTGCTGGGTGGGGAGCGCAGCCTGAGGGCCTTTGTCAAGCCCCACGGGGGCGGGGGAGGGCATAGCCTCAGGTCCCTGCTGATGGTTCCTTAAAGCTCCTTTTGGGAACCTGGCCTCAGCTGTGGGTGCAGCCATCTTTGTGATGGATTGATGGCCAATGAGCATATTCCCTCTTTATTAGATAGGATGCTAATGTGACAGGACAATCAATGGGTCCGTGCTATCTGTCACTACTTGAGCCAATAGAGACAGTTGAGCTATATATGAGCGTTTATTCCAATACTGCAGGCAGTGTGGGAGAGCAGTAGGGCATCCACAAAAATCTGCTCTGCACCCCACCATCCCAGCTACTTACATTGGGTAGAAGGACAAAGATTACATGGGAAGTAGGCAAAAGGTATGCCAAATGGGCACTTCACAGGCCTGGAGCTTTGCAAAGGCCCGCAGGTATGTAAAGAGCTGGGGTCTTCAAAGGGCTGGCGATTCTGGGTTCTGCAACAAGGCTGTTAATCTTTCCACAATAATAGGCAGCTCTCTGATGGGGTGGATGGGCTGCCTTTCCAGGTGAGCTCCAAGGTCCCATGAGTAACTGCCAGCCCGGTTAGAATGTGCCTTATTTATTTGTTTGTGTGTTTTTTTAAAAATAGATTTTCATTGATTTCAGAGAGGAAGGGAAAGGGAGAGAGAGATAGAATCATCAATGATGAGAAAGAATCATTGATTGGCTGCCTCCTTCATGTCCAACACTGGAGATCCAGCTCAACCCAGGCATGTGCCCTGACTGGGAATTGAACGTGACCTTCTGGTTCATAGGTTGACACTCAACCACTGAGCCACACCAGTTGGGCTCAGTGGTTGAGCCCAACTGGTGTGGCTCAGTGGTTGTTTTTGTTTTAATCAAACAAAAACAATCATAGTTAACAGAGCATGATTAATATTTCTTATAATTATAGCTAGTCCCCAACATTCTATTTCTGCTCCTAAAAAAAAAAAAAAAAAGCTGTAGCGGTTATAGCAACATCAACCATATTTCCACTTCTCCTTTTCATGTGTTTCTTTCTTTTCCTAGTCTCTCTTTTTTCTTCTATTCAAGTTTTAGCTATTTTAATAGATCATCTGTCAAGTTCAAGATTTTATCGATAGTTCTTCTTTCACCGGTGCCTGCACTGATCATTTCAGATAAAAGAAACCTTTCTCTCCTAAGATATTCTATTATTGTTCTGTATCCAGCACCTGGTATAGTGAGGGTACATTTTTTTTTTAATCTACACCTTTTCTTTAAAAATGGTTACAATGAGTATGATTTTTATAAAGACAGCTGAACAGTTCCAGAGTTTTTCTAAAGGAAGACAAGGGGGGATTCAGTAGACCAGGGAGCTGCTCAGCGGCACCTCCTAAGAGAGCTGGATGTGCGTGCAGGGTGAACCCAGCAATCCAAGCCATTCTGATCCTTTTCTGCCTGAGCAACTCAGCGCCCTGTGTTCTGTCAGCGCTGGATGAATAGGTCACCCCACAGGGACTGAAACCAGGCCGGATGGAATGCTGGCCTTCGAGTGAAAGTGGATGGCCTGGCTCCAGAAACCTGCCAACTTGCCACTCTATCCCTGACCAGTGAATTCAAATGTGAGACACACGGAGAAGAACACAGGGTGAAAGCCTGGAAGGAAATTAGAAAGCTGAAGCCATGCAAGATGTAGAAAGGAGATGAGTGCTGGGGGAACAATCTGCCAAAGAGAAGAGACCATGGAAGCTGGATGAAGAAGGGACAGAAGGGGAGAGAAGGGAACAGGTGTCCCTCTTTGTGTGGGCATGTTTCAAGAGCCCATCCTGCCCAGGAAACTCTCAGAGAGGGTATTTCTGGGACAGGTCCCAGAGCTCAGCCTACAGTCCCTTAATAGAGAACATGGGGTTCTTGAACAGCCTGAGCTGGGGACAGCCAGGAGAGCACAGGCAAGCAGCATTGCCTGCGGCTGTCACAGGCCCAGGCTTTGCCAGCCCCCATGTCCTGCTCTTTGACCCTAAGAAAGAGAAGCCCCAGGGCCTACTCAGGCGTCTCAACTAGGCCACAAACTCAGAGAGCTGTCAGGGCCATAATTGAAGGAGTTGAGTGCCTTAACCAAAGATGTGTGAGAGGAGGAAAGTGTCATCAGGGAAGTAGAGAAACCGAACATGCAGGGATTTGGAAACTAGAATGAGGCTTAGTTGAAGTTGCTCCCCAGGAAGACAGCAAGTGTACTCATTGCTTTCCCAGGAGGAGTGCATGAGGATATCCACTATCCTGCACCTATGCCAGCACTACGTTGTTTTTCAAAATCTTATTTCCGCTGATCAGGCACATAAAAAATGACATTGCATTGTTTTTATTTATATGACCTTTAGTTAAGAAGGAAACCGTTTCCAAACGTTGAATGACTACTTATTTTTGCCTTTTGTTAATTTGTTAATTTTTTGTTTATGTGCCTTGTTTATTTTTCTAAATGTTCACTTTTATCTTATTAAATGGACAGTCCCTTATATATATTAATAATATCAACTCTTTGTCAGTCATATGTTTTGCAAATGTTTATCTTCAGTTGTGTGCTCAACAGAGTGCCATTCAATCCTCACAACAACCCTGTGAGTTCAAGTTTACTCAGGAGTGGCCCATCATTATCTTTCTGTATAGTTACGGGCAAGTTTGCTTCTTCCTATCAAATAAAGATGAATGACTAAAAGCATGGCCTATGCAATCAGAATGTCCTTGTTTCTTCCTGGGGGACCTTTGTGTGATTTCTTTGTACATCTTGTTACAGAAGACCAGAGAAGAACCAAGCAACGCTTAGAGAGATGGAGTTACACTTTATTACCATTATTATGCACAGGCCGAGAGAAAACTGTATTTCAGATTCTGGACTCCAACATGGAGGACCTTTCCCTATTTATATCTTTGTACCTTCTTTGTCTCCCAAATATGGGGTTTGTCCAGTCCCCTTTATACGTTCTTAAAGAGCCCTCTGTGCTGGGGCTTTGAGACCTCAACCAAAGGCCTGGCCTGGCTCCAGCACTGATAACTTCTTTTAGGGAATGGGAGTAGTTTTATTTTTCTTATTATTCGAGCAAGCAAGCATTTACAGAAGCCAAAATAGCAGGGTTAAAGTTTCAAACAGCAGTTTTTATATAAGACGGATGCTTCAATCCCCTAAAGTCTTTGTGCTTCAGTTTCTTCATCACTGACGTGGGGATAATAAAAATCTTCCTCCTGAAGGTTGTTCTGAGACTACATATATTTATATTACTTATATTTACATTTATATTTATTTATATTTACACACATATATATACTTAGACCAGTGCCTGGCGCATCATAAGAGCTCAGTTGTTGCTATCAATGATTGTTATCACCCATTAACTATCTTTGTGATAATTATATGTAATCTTTAAAAAGTTTAGCATATTTTAGAAGCATGAAGGTTTAGGGATTTTAAACAATCATCTTATCACAAACCTGCCAGTTCCGGTTGCTGGAGTACAAAGGATGCATTTCAGGTGTGTGGCCCCTCTGCCAGCTTCTCTTAGAAGGAAGTCTGACCCCTGCCTGCAGAGCCCTGTTGTTTTCTCCCAGATGTATCCATGGCTACCGTTTGGGGGCACCCTGCCTTGCTAGTTCTGGAACACTGTGTAGGGGTGGATGCTCTTTGAGTTAAATTGGCTTGTTTTGCTCTGGTGCTATCCTTGAAAGATCTGAATGCAGAGGCAGCAACCTTTTCCCCTTAGCTAGGACTAGAATCAGAATGCTCTCTAACTGGAAAGAAAGCTTTTAGTCCATCTAATCTAGTGGTACTCGAACTTTGTTGCACATCTGCACACCTAACACTCTCCTAAGCATCTCACGTGCTACAGCCCTTTCTCTTCTCTACAGAACCCACATCGTCTGGACTAGGGCCCAGGAATTTGCAGGTGATAACAGCTCCTAAAGTTATTAAATTTGTTAAGGTGAGGCTAAGGTGATGGAGCTACCGTGTTTCCCCGAAAATAAGACATCCTCCGAAAATAAGACCTACTTACAGGTTTCCTTCTGAGTGAAATATAAGGTATCCCCCTGAAAATAAGGCCCCTCCTAGGCTAAACATGAGAGATTTGGTTCACTGATTCTGAAAGAAATGGAGTCACAAGAAATTCACCAGGAAATTCAGGAATTGGATTGTGATGATGATGTTCCAGAAGATGATGACATGATTGTCATTGAATAAATGAGTAAATTCTTGATACTGTAGGATTCACAGTTTGTCTGGTTTGTGTTGACAACTACCGTACGACCGTACCGTATACAGGTAATAAATTTCCTTTATTTTCATTTAACAATAAATTTGTAGCGTATTCTTCTTCATGGAAAAATAAGACATCCCCTGAAAATAAGACCTAGCGCATCTTTGGGAGCAAAAATTAATATAAGACACTGTCTTATTTTTGGGGAAACAGGGTACATCTCAAACGTATAGTGGATTTTAAAATATATGTATTTGTTTTTCTCTTATATATCAATCCCGGGATCAGCAGACATGTGGTGTTACTCAGGCATGTGGTGTCCTCCCTGCTGCTGTACTTTCTAGGACATTATCATCATCTACATTATCAAGGTCGAGTCTAACACGTGTCCATTTTTGGGATCTGGATGCTGGGAAGAAGAAAAAAAGAGTCTCGGAAGAGGCCAGTCCAATGTCATGTGACCTGGGCCTGGAAGCAGCGCGTATCACTTCTATCCCGGGAACCCGGGGAAAGAGGGGCCTTGGGGACAGCCAGCCTGGCTGGACAGCCTTGGGCATTATGCACCTACTTCCCTGCAAGATCCTAATGCATACCCACATCTCTCAGAGCACCCACTTCTACTCCAACCTCCGCTTTGTATAGGTGAGGAAATTGATACCCAGTGATAAGAAATGACTGTTTTGCCGAAACCGGTTTGGCTCAGTGGATAGAGCTTCGGCCTGCAGACTGAAAGGTCGCAGGTTCGATTCCAGTCAAGGGCATGTATGTTGGTTGTGGGCACATCCTCAGTAGGGGGTGTGCAAGAGGCAGCTGATCAATGATTCTCTCTCATCGCTGTTTCTAACTCTCTATCCCTCTCTCTTCCTCTCTCTGTAAAAAAATCAACAATATATATACATATATATATTTTTTAAGAAGATATGTTTATTAAAAAAAATAAAAGAAATGACTGTTTTGGGGAAACAGATTGAGTCAGTAAAATAGATGAAGATTTACCTATGACATTGCAAAGGCTCTCTCCTTACTTCAGCACCATCCCTGGACTTGAGGTCAAGGACTTGTTTCATTTCAGAATTGTTGATAAAGAAATTGTTCTTTTTTTAAAAAAAATTTTTTTTACAGAGAGGAAGGGAGAAGGATAGAGAGCCAGAAACATCGTTGAAAGAGAAACATCTACCAGCTGCCTCCCGCACACCCCCCACACCCCTCACCGGGGATGTGCCCACAACCAATGTACATGCCCTTGATGGGAATCGAACCCGGGACCCTCCGCCCACAGACCGACGCTCTATTCACTGAGCCAAACCGGTTTTGGCTTGATAAAGAAATTGAGTGCACTTTATGTTGGGAAAATAGAGGGAATGATTAGAGACAAGAAGGGTACTTCTCTTATGCTAAATAACTCCTCTCGGTATCTCTTTCTCATATCTTTGTTAATATTCCATCCCCAACTTTGTT
The DNA here is from genome assembly GCF_964339955.1 of Pipistrellus hanaki. Taxonomy (NCBI): domain Eukaryota; kingdom Metazoa; phylum Chordata; class Mammalia; order Chiroptera; family Vespertilionidae; genus Pipistrellus; species Pipistrellus hanaki. The sequence continues at coordinate 70,085,741 of NC_140503.1, forward strand.
TCTAAACCCAACTCTCCTTTCCTTTCCCTTTATCATTAAACTAGTAGCCTTGGGAAAAAATCCATATGCCAGTAACTCTCTGTGGGGCCTGGCCAGAGGCCAGATGAACAAGTGGCCCCACATGGACTGTGTTGTAAAGTCAACTTGTTCAGCTTGTGCCCCATGCCCAGAGGCTCTCTGTGGCCTTGATACCCATCCATGCCTGGGCACAGAATGTTTGCCTCATTCCCAGAGGGACGGCGCAAGTATTCTGCTAGACCACTCATGCTGCCCATTTTCAGTGGCTGCCCCCCCCCCCCCCCAACCCTCTAAGGACTGGGGGGACTCTGATGGGGCAGAGAGAGCTGGTTGCTGGCATCTTGTGGCTATGGGCACCACCATCTTTGTGATGAAGTGACATTTAATTTGCATATTACCCTTTTATTAGATAGGATAGATCTCCTTTATCACTCCTCTAATGCTTCCTCTCAGCTATAGGGATTAGACATATACATGTTAGGGTCACTGAAGGAGGAATGCACAAGTGATAAGGGATTATTAATTTACTAGAGGCCTGGTACATGAAATTCATGCATGGGGGTGAGGGGGGGTTGTGTCCCTCAGTTCAGCCTGCACCTCTCCAATCTGAGATCCCTTGAGGGATGTCCGACTGCCTGTTTAGGCCTGATCTCCCAGGTGATATTGGACCTAAATGGGCAGTTGGACACCCCTCTCACAATCCAGGACTGCTGGCTCCCAACTGCTCTCCTGCCTGCCTGCCTGATTGCCCCTAACCATTTCTGTCTGCTGACCCGATTGCTCCTAATTGCCCTCTCCTGCTGGCCTGGTCACCCCTAACAGCTCTCCCCTGCAGGACTGGTTTCTTCCAATTGCCTTCCCCTGCTGGCCTGATCGCCCACAACTGCCCTCCCCTGACAGCCATCTTGTGGTGGCCGCCTTGCGTCCACTTGGGGGCAGCCATCTTTGACCACATGGGGGTGGTCATCTTGTGTGTTGGAGTGATGGTCAATTTGCATATTGCCTCTTTATTATATAGGATTAGGTCATCTGAATATCAGATGGTCTGAGCCCCCAAATGGTGCCAAGACTCCAGGGATGGGGAGTCATAGATTTTTTTTTTTTTTTTTTTTTTTTTTTTTATCTTTGCCAATAATTTATTTAACAGTTTCACTGCGGGAATGATAACAATTTCAAAAGTTAATCGCATACAGGATAATCTTTCTTAATAAGCCAATAAAGAAATAACATACTCCAAACCAATTATAAATTAATTCTACTAATGCTCTAGGCAAGGGGGCGATGCAAGATCTAAGGTGTAAATTAAGTTTGGGACGTACCTTTCTAAGAGTTGGGTCTTGTGAGGGTCCACTGAGTCAACCAAGAGCTGAGGTGTAGCTGTCAGCATGAAATTCAAGTTCCTTGTTGCTAGAGCACGTTGCTGGTGAACCAAGGCATTGGCATTCATGGCCAAGATAATCTTCCTGGGGCCAATGCATGTTTTTCACCACTGCTGGTAGGTAAGGCGTCACTTTAACCAGGTAGAAGTTAATGCCCCAAGGTCTTTGGAAAGCTATTTAGATCAGCAAAGTTGTCTTGCCCAGATGGAACTTTTTTGGATATTCCTCACAAACTCTCAATATTTATAGCCAAACTGTACCCTAACCAACTTGCTTCTCCACATGTTCTTACCAATAAGCCTCTGTTATGCCCAGACTTCGTGATCCCCCAAGGACCACCAGGGAGCCAAGTCCGATGCAATAAACAAAAGAGCCTTCACCATGCTAGCATGGCCCCCCCCCCAACTCATGCTGGCAGCATGGCGGAAGAGAGCGAATTTCTCTCAGTCCAGGGGTTTTGAGGGTTAGGGATAACTCCGCCCTGCGGGGCGGAGTTGGGAGCTCATCCTTGCCCCGCCCTGCCCTCTCATTCCCCCCTTGTCTAATGTGCCTAGTCAAATCATTGACTCAGCCTACTTCCTTTCAGCATAAACAACAAATACAGTTATCAAGACCCTTAGTACCACAGTTCCCATCAGTATTGTCCTCACTGAAGTCCAGTTCCCCTCCTGCAGGCACCAGTTCTCCTCCTGGCCTGTAGTTGCCAGGATCCAGGCCATGCAGGAGCTGGGAGTCATGTAGTCAGGTCTGGGTGCCATCTACTTCAACAGCAGTGGGCGTGCTCAGGATAACAGTGCAGCATCCCTTTGAGTCCTTGGGCAGTGAATTTCTTTACCCACATTGAGTTCCGGGGCTACAAGGTCTGCGGTGGGCACTGGCAGTGCATCTGGAACAAGCAAACTGCAGAGCCTGTAAGGACTTGAGCAAGAAAATGGTTACCATACATGATCCCCTCCCAAAAAGGGGAAACTTGTCCCAGTAAGGGGTACACCTGGCCCTCAAGAGGGCAAAGGACAGGGGGTTGGTTCAATTTTCACCGATTCTAAGACACATTTAGTTAAACCCCCTTCCTCCCGAGTCGCACCTACCTGTCCTAAGGCTAGAGCTATACTCTGAGATACCTTAGCTACCAAGGTGGGGCTGTTATCTGACAGTGGGGTATACCCCAACCTAATCTGAAGTGTCTATAAAAACTAGACCTTAATGCTGGTGGTTTAATCTCTGAAATCCACCTACTAATGCTCTCCTGGGGAGGTTCCCTGGGACCTGAATTCCCAGGGGGGATCCCCTTACCTTGCTTAGCATTTACCTGTGCACAGACAGTACTTCTAGCAACTCTGCCTCACAGAAGTTCAGAAGTTGGTGACACTTAACCTGGTGTCACTGGGCAACTCTGACCTAGAGCCTCTGGGATCAACAGTCTTGTCATCTGGAGGGTCCATCAACCATCTGGTCCTTTAGTGGCTTGCTTCTGTTCAGCCAATTCCTTCTGGCTGCAGTTGGTAACCCTCTTTCCTCTGTGGATGGCACAGTGTCTCCATCAAAGGGCCTGGATTAAGGCCAAAAGTTCTGGAACTGTGCCCAAATGGTGTGGTCCAAGGTGACTACCACTGCCCCTGCATATCAGGTCCCATCCTGAACGTAACTGCTCCCATCCGTGAACAATACCTTGTCGTCTGTTACCTCCGTGCAGTCATGAATGGGTTCCCCCATCATCATCTGGAAGCAGGCCGGCAGGGTTGATGGTCAGAGTCTTATGAATCCAGACACAGGGCTGGTCCAGGAAAAAAGCCTGACCCATCCAGGTTAGCTCCTGGTCCAGAGTCCGCTTATCTGCCTCCTTCCTTCACCAGCAATGCTGTGGTGGCCACTGCCTGGGAGCACGCTGGCCACCCTGCTGCCACAGGGTCCAATCTCTTAGACAGATAGGCAACAGGTCTCTTCCAGGGGCCTAGAGTCTGAATGAGAACCCCTTTGGCAATGCCTCTTACCTCACTCACGTAGAGGTGGAAGGGCTCTGCGTCGTCCAGCAAGGCTAGGGCAGCTGCTGAGATGAGAGCCTTCTGTAGCTCCTCAAAGACCCGTTGTTCCACTTTGGACCAGTTCAACAGCTGCATTCCCCCAGTACGTGTTCCTTCCAAGGACCACAGTCCTTCTTGATGTCCAAGGAAAACAGGCAGTTTGTTCGGTGGCTTCCTGGGCTGATGTACGGGTCCTATTGGCTCTCTCAAGACTAAATAGGGTGCCCCAATGCCCATCAGGAAACTAACAGGCTTGCCTCGCCTAGCTAACCTGCCAGAACATAATCTTTATAATTTTTATAAAAATCTTATCTTCCGAAAATACATAACCATGCCTCAAATTTTAAAGAATAGGCAAGGGAGGAGGGAGCAGGTCCAGTACCTGTTCCCAGGCCCCCAGCCTCTTGAAACTCAAAATGCCACATTTTTCTTACAGATACAGATCTATCTGCATTTCTAAGCCCTCTCTACTCCCCCCCACAGAACATCGGTGAAAATTGTCCAAGCAGTCTTGGGGGGTTAAATCATACAAATAATTGTTTTCACATTGTTTTAACACAATTCTAAATAAATAATAAACCTTTGTGATGAAGTCTACTTAAACCTATAAAGTAGATACACATGACTGAAAGTAAAAATGATTCCCAAAGTTTAAACAAAATACAAGATACAGGTACAAGCCCAAATTCAACAACAATGGCATATGAGAAAAGCAAAACAAAACAAATCAAATATAAAAGTTTTATGTTACATTAAACATTACTTCAGAAAAACTGACTTAAAATAATTTTTTTAAGTGTAAGCATTACATACTTTTTCATCTGACAAATGAGAATAAATCAACCCTTGAGATCTTTGATCATTACTGCTTATTCTTAACACATATAATACAGTTTAGCCTGCCATATTCTAGGCATCTAGTTACTGCAATTAACTTTTCCTAATTCAATTTATACTTTGAGCTTTTAAAGCTGGCAAGTCAAATATATTTGGCATTTTTTTTTTAGATTAATAACATTACATTTCTAATACATCCTGCTTATTTAGGGTAAAGTTTCAGCAACAAATCTAATCATACAGTTTTTTCAGATCTCAAATTTTTTTTTTTTTTTCTGAAGTTCAAACAAAGCACTAATAATCTCTTTGTAGGAGAGCTAATAGTCTTGCGCTCTCCGGCCTCCCCTAGACCTCTCCACACCAGAGGCAGTTTACTAGGATTTAAGACAATGTCAGAAAATCATAGGTCAATCACAATTCATACTTAAGTAGCTATATGACTCTGCTTAGTTGATACCAATGACAAGGAAGAGGAACCATTGTGGGCTTCTTCACCACCAATCACCTGCCACTCCCTGCTGCTGGAGCAGCATTCAAATGCAAATGAACACATTCTTTACCTGAAGCCTCTCAGCCATCATCTAGTTTCTGCCTCAAGGCTGGGAATTTCAAAAGCTGCTTACAATGACTTGGGAAATTAGTTTTAATTTATTTCCCGGTTATCTTCACCATTTTTAAAGCTCATTCTGTACACAGAAAAGTTTTAAGCACAGCCCAAAACTATGCGCACTCGTTTGAACTGGCCTTTTCACTTTACTGAGCACAGAGATTCGCCCTTGAGCTCTTCTCCAGTACCCGATGTCGCCAGGGACCAGATGCCTCCATACCTGCCCAGGCCACCAGAGCCCAGACCCCCGGAGCGAGGCTGCTGCCACTGCAGCCCCAGCCACACTACTCAGGCGGCCCCCAGAGAGAAAGCGCGGGTCGCCCCAGTGGCTTCCTGGCTCCACTTCCCCTTCTCCGGGCAGCCAGCAAATCAACCCAGGTGCCTGCCCCCCGAGCCAGGCCACCACTGCCCAGCCGCGCTCCAACGCGCAGACTGAGCCCCGCAGGAGCACCCCCTCCGACCCAACGCCGCCAGGGGGCCCCGCACCGCCACGCCGGCCACACTTCACCGGCTCCATCCTGGGGCGCCATGTCGCCCACAGATACCAAACTCAGACCTGGGAAAGGCTCACTTTCCGCAGGTGAGGCAACGGCTCACGCCGCTCACCTCGTCCTGGAGAGGATTCATTCCTCTCCCCATGAGGGTCCCTCTAGGGCCCTCCAGGGAGGTCAGAACGTCTTCTGATCCTCCTGCCCGTGGCCTTCATGGTGCGTCCACCAGGCGTTTTCGGGCACCAATTCCATGAGGGGTTTTACGTCCCTCCAGAGCGCTCACACACCTACCGCGGCCAGTCAGACTCTCCGGATTGGGGTCCCTCATGGTCCTGGGTGGGGATTCCGGACGAGTTCCCCCATATGTTATGCCCAGACTTCGTGATCCCCCAAGGACCACCAGGGAGCCAAGTCCGATGCAATAAACAAAAGAGCCTTCACCATGCTAGCATGGGCCCCCCCAACTCATGCTGGCAGCATGGCAGAAGAGAGCGGGAGTCATAGATTTTAAAGGACTCTTGGAGGGCTTTTTCTGGATTCTGAGTGGGAAATTCTCTGGACAGATCCTGAGGGGAAAGATAATGGTCTTAGCAAGTGGAATTTGGTCTAAGCAAAAGGGAATGTCCATTGTGAAGTGGCCTGAAGGTCAGTTCCCAGGGGAGAGGGTATCAATTCAATTATTTGATCAAACCTAACATTATATACCTCATTTATTTTTCTAACAAGAACTTTTTGGTCTATTTCTAGTCAAGTGGAGCTTGTGAGATTAAAAGAGCTGAGATGATAGGATGCGAAAGGAAAGAGGAAGAGCATCAAGATCAGCCCACCAGCCTATCATTTGGCTCAATGGATAGAGTGTCAGCCTGTGGACTGAAGGATTGGGGTTTGATTCTGGCTAAGGACACATGCCTGGGTTGCGGGCTCAAACTCCAGTGGGGGAGCATACAGGAGACAGCTGATCAATGATTCTCTCTCATCAATGATTCTCATAATTGATGTTTCTATCTCTCTCTCCCTCTCTGTTCCTTTCTGAAATCAATCCTATCTAATAAAAGAGTAATATGCTAATTGACCATCACTCCAACACACAAGATGGCTGCCCCATGTGGACACAAGATGGCCTCCACAAGATGACCAGCAGGAGAGGGCAGTTGTGGGCAATCATACCTGCAGAGGAAGGCAGCTAGGAGTAACCAGGCTGGCAAGGTAGGGCAGTTAGGTGTAAAGAGGCCAGCAGGGGAAGGAAGTTGAAGGCAATTGGGCCAGCAGGGCAGCAGTTAGGTGTCAATCAGACTGGCAGGGGAGTGATCAGGTTGGCAGGCAGAAGCAGTTGGGGGCAGGCAGGCAGGCAGGCAGGCGAGCAGTTGAGAGCCAGCAGTCCTGGATTGTGAGAGGGGTATCCAGCTGCCGGGTGGGATTGGGCCTAAACAGGCAATTGGACATTCCTTGAGGGGTCCCAGATTAGAGAGGGTGCAGGCTGGGCTGAGGGAGACCCCACTTGTCCCTTGAACAAATTTTATGAATGGGTCTCTAGTGAAAATAAATTTAAAAAAAAGACTATCTCCCCCCCACCCCGAAAAAAAGAAAAAGAAAAAGAAAAGATTAGCCCACCAAAGGTATTGAAGATAAGGACTCATGTTCTGTTGACTGTGAAGAAAGCAGCCTCAAAACAACAAAGACTGGGAATGTGCTGGGCACAGGTTAGGTAGGAAGAGAATGGAGCATCAGTGACCTTAAAAGCCAGCCTGAAAAGTTACATGTGAAGCTACAAGAAAAAAAAAAAGGTGCCCTCTGTAGTTTGCAAGCAGAACAGAGACATCGGAAATCCCCTGCCTGTTATCATCATTAAGGATCTTAGGATACACATTATGTCAAAGGGGTGACAGGCTTCAACAGTGAGAAATGCTGGCATGTAGGAGCTTGACTCTGCTGCTTTCTACATTTGACATCTTTCGGGCTTCATAGTATGATGACTGGCTAGATCCCGGGAGACTGGGCTGCCAAAGGCTTGGAATAGAGTGCCAGAGCTCCTGATTCCTTCAGAGAAGTGGAAAAGTTTGGTCTGTAGAGGATGCTCCTGACGTAGAAAAAGGTATCTATTCTGAGTCTTTGCTCTTCTCTCCTGGTGAAGGAAGAAATCTGCACTAAGATCTGAATTAAGCTGGATTTGCTTTTTTCTTGCATAGTAACAGAAACATTCCTAGAGTTGGAACAGTTATTGTCTCTGGACTGGCATGCGCATCACCCAGGGCTGGACTCTACAGTAGGATTCTACGGTGGGAAAGAAGTTACTAACATTTGAACCAAGAGGAGACCCATTGAACTGCTCCACCATGGATTGAGCCCATCCCGTGGCTGGTGAGTGGGTGGTAGTACTAGCCTTGCCACATGGAACTGTCCCTGGAATTAAACCCAGTGAGTGCATCTCCCTTCTAGGGCCCTGCGTTCTCCTCCTGCAGAGAAGAGAACTTTGGGCCTCAGAGATTTCTCTCTATCACTTTTTCCCCTGGCTGCCAAATGCAAATTGAATGTTAATTACATACCTACTGGCAAAGCCCATAGTGAATGTTTGTTTTAACAGACACCACACTGACAAGGAAAACCCAGCTGAAAGACAAAAATATCTCCCTGCATGTTGGTTGATTGTCAGAGTTTTGCAGGTTTAATATGAGAATTTTGCACCAAATGTGGAAAACATTAGTAAAAGAAGAAAGATTTATGAGGTCTGAAGAGAAACCAGAGTGTGAAAAACATTAGAAAATTTGATATATAAAGAGTGATGTACAAGTATTATAGTGATGTAACATTAATTTACATGCATTTATTTAAAACTAGAGGCCTGGTACATGAAAATTCATGCACTGTAGGGGGGTGTCCCTCAGCCTGGTCTGCCCCCTCTCACAGTCTGGGAGTCCTCAGGGGCAGGAAGCAACCTGGCAATTAGGAGAAGGCGACACACCATCGTATCTCTGCTGACGCCACTGCCAGCAGCACAAGCCTCAGCCAGTTCTGGTTACCTGAGCCTCGGGGGGGCTTTGGGTGTCTGGCAGCTGCCATCCAAGGCTTGCCCGTGCCTTGGGCTGGCCCTGGGTGACTGGGGGGCTGAGGGACTCCGGAGGCAGGCATGTGGTGGGGCTGAGGAGATTGGGCACCAGCATCTTGTGGCTGTGGGTGCCACCATATTTGAGAGTGTGACAGTCAATTAGCTTATTTCCTCCTTATTGGCTGTGGGTTCCACCATCTTTGTGATGACATGAGGGTCAATTAGCATATTCCCTCCTTATTAGCTAGGATTAAGTCATTAAAAAAGAGTGGTTTCAGGATAGAAGGAAGGTGTAAGCTGAGAAAACAGAAGTATATGGCACACATTAATAAACAAGAAACTGCCCATATTTTATGTAGAGTGTTGAACCATAGATTTACAAATAAACAATTGGTAATGAAAAGAAACTCACTACAACACCAAAAAACAAGATTGAAGATTAGCCGAGACCGGTTTGGCTCAATGGATAGAGCGTCGGCTTGGGGACTGAAGGGTCCCGGGTTCGATTCTGGTCAAGGGCATGTACCTTGGTTGCGGGCATATCCCCAGTAGGGGGTGTGCAAGAGGCAGCTGATCGATGACTCTCTCTCATCGATGTTTCTGACTCTCTATCTCTCTCTCTTCCTCTCTGTACAAAATCAATAAAATATATTAAAAAAAAAAAAAGATTGAAGATTAATTCTGCCTGGCACTTGACATAGACTTTCTATTCTTCATCTCTCTGCCTCCTTATTTCTCTGTGCTTTGCCATTCTGTGCCCTGGGGGATCGAGGCTTTACTTCAGGAAAAGTTTCAATAAGCACCTCATTTCTTCCCTCTGCAGCAGCCTGTGAAATAGGTAGGGATGAGGAAGGAAAGTTATGTGGAGCTGGACTTGTTGGCGGAGGGCAGCAGCAAAGGCCCAGGGTCTTCCCCTCTGGCATCTTCGGGAGGACAGGTAGACCTTTGGCTGCACAGATGGGTTCATTAAAAAAAATATATATATTTTATTGATTTTTTACAGAGAGGGAGGGAGAGAGATAGAGAGCTAGAAACATCGATGAGAGAGAAACATCGACCAGCTGCCTCCTGCACACCACTCACCGGAGATGTGCCTGTAACCAATGTACATGCCTCTGACCAGAATCGAACCTGGGACCCTTCAGTCCACAGACCGACACTACCACTGAGCCAAACTGGTTTCGGCAGATGGGCTCATTTTTATGTGCATGCCTCAGCACACACATTTCTTTGATAAGAAGCAGCAATAATAAAATCCCCTATGCTCATTCACTATTCCTCTGAATAAGTTCAGAGTCAGAACAATTAACTTTCAATGATCTATATTGGTTTTGGACCTTCTTTCCTTAATTCTGTCATGTTGGGTGAACTTTGCTTCTTGGCTTTATAGTTGAGCAAGGATGCAATTCAGTGTGTGTGTGTGTGTGTGTGTGTGTGTGTGTGTGTGTGAAAAGAAAGTATAGGCACTCTAGGATCAGTTATACATTTTAATGATATTATCCACAATTGTTGATTTTTCATTCATCCAGTTAGTATAAATAACCAGCTTACTATTGTACTAAAAGGATAGATGTGAATAGAAGAAGGCAAAAAACAATATATATGTTTAGATAGGCTATAGTCTCACAGCTCTGTGAGACTTACAATCTAACGCCATTAACTAACCAGCTCATCAGGGAATGACCTGTCAGCACTGCCAATATTTTCTTTAATGAGGTAACACTGTAGTATTGGCACCTGGGAAGCAGTTGGCCTGTAGTAAGCTGGCCCATAGTTACCACCAGTTCTGGGCTTTCAAAACAGCTTATGCCAAGATTCTGTCCACGCTTGCAGCTGGGGGTGTTGCAGATCACTTCCATGGAGCCAAGAATAAAGTTATTGCTCCACTTGCATGACCCATTAGCTTCTGAAACTTTTCTCCAGATCACTATGTCATTGTAACACTCTTTGTCATTGCCTGGACTGTTTCCCTTGGGGAAGCTATAATGTAATCTTCTGAATGTCAATAATGAAGACACAATATCCTTGGATATGCTAAGGCTAGTATTTTTATACAATAAAATGAAGTTCATTAATATCTCAATGGTCTGTTTTTCTTGGTCACTTTTTGCCAAGTCATTTTGCATCTCTTCCTCTGAAAATTCTTCTTTAATCGTCTCCATTTTGTTTCCTGAAGATCCTACAAGAATCAACCCCAGGCAGAGTAGCAGCAGAGAGGCCTCCATCTCAGATCTAGGGTGGTCTCTTCTGCAGCGAAAATAAAAAGTAAAAGATAAAACTAAGGAGAATATTAAGGAGCCAGCTCTCTTTTCTTGAGCCCGGAACAGTCATTCCCAGGATTGACCCCTCCATGTTAAAAGACTCCTACCTCTGTTCATGGAAGTATGAAAACGTGAAAAGACAATCAGTGTGGAGTCTGAAGACTTCAAATCCCTGCTTATCCACTAACAATTAACTCTACCTCATTACACTCACCTCGGTTCCCCCATACGAAAAAAAGAAAAAGTGAGAATTACATAAGATAATATGTTTAGAGTACCCAGAACCAAGTCATGTTTCTCTTCCTGTTCTCCTCATCTGGAATCTCACAGGTAGGGTCTGTAATCTTCAAATAGATCACAAGAATCCCACTCACAGGTTCCTCACTGTTCCTGTGTCTCCCACAGCCTCACACAGTACCCAGCGTGTACTTGAAACACAAACAAACAAACAAAAAAAACCCCCACAATGTTATTCTGTCCTCTCCCATTTCTTTCCCCACCAATCTCAGTCATGGGATATCTGCCGTTACCAGTTCCTTTGGCAAAACTGATCCTGTAGAGAAAGCTTCCAGTTTGCTGCAGGGTAAGACGTGAAATTGTATTTGTTTCCTGAGAGTTTCTGCTATTGGGTCTAGCTGAGGAAGGAGGGGCTGAGAAGGGGGTTGGGAGAGTTGTATGAGATGGAAGGAGGAGACAACGTGGAGCCAAGAACACTCAGAGGACTGAACAGAGTATCCCTTTGGCTGTCAGGATGCCAGTGACCTGGGCAGCACCACTCTTTCTCTTCTGTGAAATTTTCCCTATTTATTTATATTTTAACCCAAAGTGATTTTTCCTTCTTCTTTGAAACCCTACAGCATAGGTTATATTGCACTTTATGTGGGTTCTTTTTTATTTTTCAAGTTGGTTGATAAATAGTCTTTTCTCCCTCTTATTGAGGCTAAAAATTTCTTGAGCCCGGAACATATTCCCTGCTTTTTTATTCGGTACAGAATCAAACACTGAACCATACACTAGTTTCTCAGCAATGTTTGTTAACAGCATAATATGGCTTGACTAGTGTAGAAAATTCTTGAGTTCAGTGCTGGAAAATTCACAATGAGCTCCCAGAAAGAATGGTTATTTACTACTTCTCTGATCTCTAAGAGCCTCCTTCCCTTACACTTGTATCTTCAGCATTATCACACTTATTGATATCCTGCTAATCATTCCCTGCCCCTCCATTCCTTCCATACACTGCTTTCTAAAACACCACTTGTAATGACACTACTTCAGAAACATTCAAATATCCCTCATTGCCTATGTGAGGTAATCGCAATTCCCGAGGCCACTTAGTCAAGGCTCTCCTTGATCCAATCCCAACATACTTCTCACGGCTCATCTCTCATTATTTTGGTATCAAGGCTCTCATCAAATCAGTATGACTCACTCCCTTTGAATGCACTCTGTTTCATCTCCATTTTTGTCCTTTCTGAATGCCTACTATTTTCTGCCTCTTAAGATCCTTCAAAGCCCAATTCAGACCCCATTCTTTCTGTGACATATTTTCTCATTACTTAAGTTTGGCAAATTTATTTTTCATTTATGTCCTGAACTTATAAATCTGAACTTCTTACCACCCACTTCTTTTTTTTCTTACTCACTTTTCTTTCTTTTTATTAAATAATTCTTTATTGTTGAAAGTATTACATATGTCTACTTCTTTCCTCCAGGATTCCATGAATCCTCTCCAGTCCACCCTTGCCCCCTGTTCCAGGCCTTCACTACCCTATTGTCTATGTCCATCTACCCACTTCTCCTCCTCCTCCTCCTCCTTCTCCTCCTCCTTCTCCTCCTCCTCCTCCTCCTCCTCCTCCTCCTCCTCCTCCTCCTCCTTCTTCTTCTTAAAAATGTTTTTATTGATTTGAGAGAGAGAGGAGGGACAGGGATAGAGAGAAACATCCATGAGGGAGAAACACTTTGATTGGCTGCCTCCTGTACGCCCCCTAGTGGGGATTGAGTCCACAACCCCGGCATGTGCCCTGAAGGGAAATCTAATTGGTAACATCTTGGTTCATAGGTCAATGCTCGACCACTGAGCCAAACCGACTGGGGAGATCTCCCACTTCTTATACCACTCATTTGACATTAGTATATATGGAATTATATATTTTTTGTTATATTTCATTTAAAAATGTCCTGTATGTAAAATGAGAGCAAAGGCCCAGTATCAAGAATATATGAGCCTTAATAATTGGGTTGATTGATTATGAATAGATTATTAAGAATTAAGTGGATGTATTCATGTTTGTACCTTGAACATAGACTTGCTGTAGGTTTTGGGAGGCTGAAAGAAGGTTTAGATTGTTTCCTAAACATGGACTGCCATCGATATCAAAAGAGAGGTGATGATAGGAAAGCAGAAAACAAAGAGAAAAATAAGAATAACAGTGTAGAGTCCCAGTTTTCCTGGAACATGTACTTCAAGTGGGTTTGATTTGGGCTGCTAGGTGCCCATTAAAAACAACAACACCCCCCCCCCAAATAAATAAAAAGAAATAAAAACAACAACACCCAAACTGTAAATATGTAAAACATCACAATTCATTTGAATTGGGCTTTGATCCTCTTTGACTCAAAATACTCAGAGGATAATTTCCAGTGACAGTCTCAGTTACACACTGGCACTTTAATGGGAATACATTTACAATAGCTGTAACCATTTTGTTTTTAATTACCAGGAGGGAGGTTATGAGTAAAGGAAGAGAAATCATTGGGAAGGACAACAAATCCTAGGGAGAGGAGTAGGAAAAGGAATCAGAATTCAGAACACAGAAATGGGCCCATTCAGTGGTTAGAGAATCAGCCTACGGAGTGAAGGGTCACAGGTTCGATTCCCAGTCAAGGGCATGTACCTCGGCTGCAGGTTCAATCCCTGGTGGGGCAAGAGTGGGAGGCAAGTAATAGCGGGAGGCAATTAATTGGCATTAGATGTTTTTCTCTATCTATCATCCTCCCTCCCTTTCACTCTCTAAATATCAACGGGGGGTGGGGGAAATAGCCTCAGGTGAGAATTAAAACAAAACAAAAAACATATGTAGAAAGTATTACATATGTCCACTTTCTAAAATGAGCCATAAAGGACACACTTTAACTATTGTAAAGTTTTGCCCTGGAAACGATGCTGCTACCAGGACCCTGCATCATATACTAGGGGCCACCTGCTCCTGCTCAGCACCTGAAGATGCTGAGGGCCCTGGGCCCTTGGTGGCATTCAAACGTCCATGAAGACAATGGTGACAATGGGTTTCTGCAGAGAAATGGGTAATGAAACTCAACTGTGAAAGGGCCAGCCCAGATGGGTGGGCCTTGCCCACTTACAGGTTGCAAAGTGTCCTTTACTTACCTCTGTCACTCTCCTCCCCTCTAATCTAATCAATCAGAATTTGTTGCTTACAAAGACAGAGTTAACAACCAGCCTAGGGGTACCTTCTTCTTTGATCTGACCTTTAATTAAGTACAAATAAATAATGCAATAGTTGAAGCCTCTCAACTGAAAAGATCAGAACAGAATGGACCCTGTGAAGCTCATGCCTCCCTGGGGCTACTCTAGCTCACTGTAGGAGTTCCCAGCTCTCAATGACAGGATGTAATGTTATAGTTCAGAATTAGTTTTCTCATAACCTGGCACTTACCTGCCAATACCCCTTCTTTCTTTCTTTCTTTCTTTCTTTCTTTCTTTCTTTCTTTCTTTCTTTCTTTCTTTCTTTCTTTCTTTCTCTCTCTCTCTCTCTCTCTCTCTCTCTCTCTCTCTCTCTCTCTCTCTCTTTCTTTTAAAAAAATATATTTTATTGATTTTTTTTACAGAGAGGAAGGGAGAGGGATAGAGATAAAGATCTCTCAGCTGCCTCCTGTACACCCCCTACTGGGGATGTACCCACAACCAAGGTACAAGCCCTTGACAGGTATCAAACCTGGGACCCTTCAGTCCACAGGCTGATGCTTCATCCATTGAGCCAAACCAGTTAGGGCAACCCTTTCTTTCTTACTAATCTCCAGGACTAACCCTCCCTTCCAACAAGGCTAGTTTCTATACTACTAAGAAATAGAAATGTGGCGTAATAGGCTGGAAAGAACCTCAAAGATTATCTAGTTCAAGCTTTCTCACTTTATAGATGAGACAACTAAGGCTCAGAGAGGAAGAGGGCTTCATCAAATTCCCTTCCTTCTCTTCCTTTGCCCTCTAATTCTAAAGATACTCTGCCCATAGTTGAAGGTGAAATAACTAAACAGCCAGTCCAGCTGCAAGAACTAAAAGAGGAAAAGAATTAGTAGTCTGGTCAAAGTCCTTTCTGTTTCCTCTGGCACTGCCAAGAGGAGGTACAATGAGCTCTGAGAGTCTCACTGTCTCCATTTCTCTCCCCAGTCTTCCAAGGAAATGGTTTCTGGCTCCTTCTGATCTCTTTTCCCCTTTCGTTCAAGGCACAGAGGGAACAGCTGAACAGGAGCAGCTGCAGCTTGAGATGTATATGCCATCTTTAAGAGAAAATCCTAAGAGATGACCCCAATTGCCTCTACACTTTGGACCAAGTATAGGATGAGGGTGGAATGAATGCAATACATGCTCTAGGCACGAAATTTAAGGGGGCACCAAAAAGCCCAGTAATCAAGATGCTATTTTAATGCAACATTTAAGAATTAATTTAATTCAAAACAATCCATCACGAACAAATGTCAAAAATGTAAACTAACAGGACCTGACCCTTCATGGGCACAACTCATGTACTTTGCTCACCCTAAATCCAACCCTGTCAGATTGGCCTTGATTTAAAATTGAGGTATTTTGTTCAGAAGGATTTTTGCATTAATTCTGATTTTAAAAAATACCCTTTATCTGGATTACTTGGGGGAGGGTGCCCCTTAAAATTTGCATGTAAAGTGAGTGCCTCGCTCATCTTATCCTAATCCCAATCCTGCATAGGATTCATCAAATGACCCAAAGGAAAGGAACACGACATTGAAACACATGCATGGTTTATGATTTAATTCAGCAGAGCTTTGTTTTTTATTGAAGCAGAATTAGAATATTCCAGCTCAGCAACACTGGAAGGATTAATGAGTTATTGGTAGCTCCCATTTCACTCGGGCTTTACCCCATGTCCACAGTCAAGTGTGCGCCAGGAAGACCCAGCACCAGTGCCCCCAGGAGAGGAGCAAGAGGATCTCAGATTCAGGTGCTGGTCTCAGGTTATTCAACATATTTCTGGAAGTGAACTGGGCCCAAGTCATCGCAAGCGACTACGATAAACCCCTCTGTGGGGGAAATGTGGTACCTGCAGGCAGGGTATCTGGTACCTTCCATGAGCTTACAGACTGACATTTTGAACTTTGTCTCACTCTGGAAGCATAAAATGCTGGAGTGGTTTTGGCAAGCCATCCTCTTGGGAGAAGTGCAAACGTGATTGATGTTTCGAGGCCTCTCATGGATGAAGACGTGTTCCTTCTTGCAGGTGTTGTCAGGTTCCTTGATGATTCTCTGTATGATCATGTGGTTGCAGTACCTCACAGCGATATTAGTCTGAGGGTAGTCCACGTGCAAGTGCTCTATGGTCGACGACACTACTTCCTCGTACAGCTCGTTTTCCCAGAACACAATCATCAGGAAAACGATCACCATTAGTACCATCAGGGGAAAGAGTCCCTTGACATCTGTGGCTGGAATTCCTACAGAGGAAGAGGAAACAGAAAGCAGCAGAGGGTAAGGAGGGTCCTCCAGCCCCATCGCCTGGCTTTGCTCCCCCACCCTTAGGACTGTTCCATTTCCTTCCATTTGTTTTATTTCCATCACTTCCTTGATGGCACGCACCTGATCTTCTAGTTCTACCGAATCTGTCAGAGAGCTCAGCACACAGATGAACTGACAGAGGTGCCCAAAAGTACCCATGCCTGCTTGTTTCATTCCTGTTGCTGAATGACTTCCTTTCCATAATTGTCTCAGCTCTCATTCCACCCACTTTTCAAGCTTTTAGCACTGTCTTCCCATCTGTCCTTCCCAATTCTCCTTCTGCTAAGCCCAATGGGCTCTGTTGGCTCCTCTTACCTTTCCTTTTTGCTGCAGCTTTCACAAGTACCATATCCTTGTGATCATGGATCTGAGAAAGTCCTCTGAGTCTCCTTGTTCTCTGACAATAACTGGCAGGGAGCTAGTTGAGCGTGGGGCGGGCTGGGTAGAAAGAACAGGCAGGGAGGAGCCCATAGGGGAGTGTGCTTGGATGGATGCCTTTGGGAAGGAAAAGACCTTAACCTTCAGAGGGAGAGTTGGGTAAGTCAGGCCCTGAGAGTGTCCTTGTTAAAACAAGTGCAGACTTTCCAAAACATTTAGTCAAGTGCTGACCTGTGCCAGACACAGGGACTGTCTATTTTCCAAAATTTCAGCCAGTCCTTAGTCAAACCGTGAAGTAGCTATTATCTCCCTTTTATTAATGAAGAAACTAATTGCTGAACAGTGGAGATGGAAGATGACAAGGGTAATAAGAATCTCATGTTCTCAATGTTTGACACTTGATCTCCAGTTTCAGTAAGTTTTATTCCCACGTGGAGTTCAGGACAAGGCGGAATAATCCCCCGGCATTGACATTAGTCTTAATCAAGCCCTAGAAAATATGGCAATGGTTCCCAAGCTCTGCTGAAAAGTACAATCATCTGGGCATTTTTAAGTGCCACCTTGAATTCTAGCTATTTTCCCCAACATGATTTAGGAGCTCTCTGAGAAGTGTTTTATCTCTTATCCACAATGAATCCTCCAGACTTCCCCTCCATTCATCCTGGCTTCCTCTCAGCAGTGCTTCTCCATGGTGTGACGCTGCTTCATGCTCCTCCCAACATCTGGATACTCCCCTGCACACTGAATACAGGATATGGGTTATGACAGACTCTCTGAAAATTTTTAATTGCAAAAGAGAAAAAGAAATCTTAACGCTGACTTACATATTTACTTCTCCTGGCAGCCAACAGCAGGACCTTCACAAGCACTTCCTCACGAATTGTCCCTTTCCTTGGCTACTCTGACGTGGGTGTGCTTATTCTCCTTATCATCTGCTTTATGTCTCCTCTTTCTCAAGTGCTGGGCACAAAGGGACTGTGATCCTGCCACAGCAGGGGCAAGGGGCACGCTTCTTCTTCGGGTTTTTGTGCATTCATTGGCTGCTTCTTGAATGTGCTCTGACTAGGGATTGAATCCCCAACCTTGGTGTATTGGGACGACACTCTAATCACCTGAGCTACCCAGGCAGGGCAAGGGGCACTCTTCTTGAAGATGCACTTTCTGAGGGCTTTCCCCACAACTGAGGAGGCATGAATTGCCCGTAGCAGAGAACGGGAATGAAGGAGGTTGCAGAGCATGTTGGGGAGGCCTAATGACCTCACCACCTGCCCTCAATGACTCCTTAGCTTGGCTCTCAAAGACTTAAAAAAAAAAAAAAAAGTTTTCTACTTGAAATACATCAGTATTTAGCTATTAGTTAAACATACAGCCCTCATAAGTTTGGCTCAGTGGGTAGAGTGTTGTTGGCCTGTGGACTGAAAGGTCCCAGGTTTGATTCTGGTCAAGGGCATGTACCTTGGTTGTGCACATCCCCAGTAGGAGGTGTGCAGAAGGCAGCTGATCGATGTTTCTCACTCATCGATGTTTCTGGCTCTATATCCCTCTCCCCTCCTATCTTAAAAAAAAAAAAATCAATAAAATATATATATTTTTAAATACAGAAACCTGAGCCTTCCCCCAGACCTGGGGCAAGAAATCAGGCTCTGGGGCGAGGCCCTGGAATCCGCACTTGTAATGAGTAGCCCAACTCTGGGGATTATAAACCAAAGTCTAGGGATCACCACACTAGAGGAGCCCTGAATCGGTAAGCAGCATAGTAACTTCTAAAGTGCCACACCCACCCCACCATGAAACTGACTTTTTCATTAATATATGGAGCACTCAGTGCCCTGCATGAAACCTGCATGTGAATGACTGTCCAGCTTCAGAGCTTCCTTTACCTTGTGGAAGCTCTGAAGCCGGACAGTCATTCACATGCAGGTTTCATGTGACTAAAGCAGCTCCTCAGAGTGTCTCCTCTAATCCTAACAATAACCCTAACCCTAATCCTAACCCCCTGCCCACAAGCCTTAGGGGAAGGACCTTCCTCCCAAACACACCATTCATTGGAGGAGGAAGGATTGGTCTTTCTTAGTTCTAGTCCTTAATTTTCTGTGTTCTTTTAGCAATTCTGGAAACCAGTTCCTAGGGAACCCTGGAGATGAGGGGAATGATTTGGGTTCCACCAGAAAGAGAGTTTCCAGGGCCAGGCTGGGGAGCAGAAGTGAGAATTTGTCTGTGGGTTGGGCCCAGGGCCCAGGCAGGGATGACTGGCAGTGACAAAGCGAAGCTAAGACACCATGGATTCAGGAAGGTCTTCTTGCTTCTCTATCACCCACATGCCAACTTTGAGCACCCGTCTTAAGACCAAAAGATTGGAAGTGTTCTAGTACTTCTGAGTTGGAATCTTTTCCCCTTCCCTATTCATTTTCACTAAGAAGCCCTCCCAAACCATTTTCACTTACTACTCTGCTGTGGAGAACAGTCAGACGTTCTCCCATGTCTTTCTAACCTCGGAAGTGGGCCTCACCCATGAGGAAATCTCTGCTGGTTCCCACAAACGCTCAGGCAAGCCCAGGTGTCAAGAAATACCCCTAAGTCAGGGCAAAAGGCATGAAACTTTATCAACTCCTCCAGGAATCCTTCTTTAAATTAACTGTTACAGAAAACCGGAGAAGAACTAAGCAATACTTAGAGAGATGGAGTTACATTTATTACATGGGCCCAGAGGAAAGTGTCTCTCAAATTCTGGGCCCCATACATGGAGGCACTTTTCCTATGTATATGTTTTTACCTTCTTTGTTTCCCAAATATGGGATGTTTCCGGCCCCCTTTGCAAATTCTTCAGGAGCCCCTATGTGCTGGGGCCTTGAGACCTCAACCAAAGGCCTGGCCTGGTGCCAGCACTGATAAATTCGTCTGGGGAAGGCTTAATGGCCTCTCTGAAGTGGAAGTGCTCTATTTTCCTTATTATTTAAGCGAGCAAGCATCTACAGAAGCCAAATAGCAGGGTTAAAATTTAAAACAGCAGTTTTTATATAAGATGGATGCTTCATAACCACTTCCATCTCCTCTTTTAAATTCCAATAGAAGCCTTTCCGCACATGACTTAGTGTGCACGGTTACTCCGTGGGGAGGAAAAGGGTCTGCTTGGCTTTCTCCATGCGTGTGCGTGCCCGCTGGCTCCAGCACACCGCCTGGTACTTCACAGAACAAAAAGTGCCTGTGGAGCGGATGAACGGATAAAGGACTCCAGATCTTGTTCTCTTCCCACTAACTAGTTGTCTGATCTCACAAAGCCATGACTTCTCAGAGCCCCGGGTTCTTCATCTCTAAAATGGAGGAGGCAGAAAAGAAAAAAAAGAAGAAGCGGTCTGTCTAGGAGTCCCTTTCTGCCCTCACAAACTAAGGTACTGAGTTCGATTAAAGTGACCTCTCTGGCTAGTCCCTTAAGATGACAATTCTCTGGGGACCACTTCTACCACTCCCTTCCCTCCTCTCTCCCTCTCTCTCTCTCTCTCTCTCTCTCTCTCTCTCCTCTCTCTCTCTCTCTCTCTCTCTCTCTCTCTCTCTCTCTCTCTCTCTCTCTCTCTCACACACACACACACACACACACACACACACACTGGGAAAGCAGGGCTGTCCACTCTACCTCCCTGCCAGGAGTCAGGGTGAGCAACGGGGAAATGGGTCCTGGTACCAGGCCCCAAAGTGAGAACTGGGGCTCTGACTCAGGAGTGTGGCAGAGTGGCTCTGGGAAATAGCCCAAGGAATTGGCATTATGTTCAAGGGGACGCCTCCCTAAATCAAGAACACCTGCTACTGGGGAAAAACGAAAGGGCACGGAGCACGCTGACGTGGAGGGACTTGCTGGCTCCCCTCGGCACCAGCAGAGCTGCTGGCTAAACAAACTGGACGGCAGGATCCATGCAGTCCCCCGGCACCCTTCCAGCTGCCCTCCCACCACATCACCCGTCTCCGTCCGCGTGAGGTGGACAGGCTGGAGCCCGGGTGTGTGTCCGGGAACAAGCTGCTTCTGATCTGGGCAGAACCAGTTCGCAATCAGATGAGAGGCTATCTACCCCAGCCTCAACGTCCCAGCCCCAGGCTGAGAACAGGAGGCCCTTTTCTCCCCTGGGGGCAAACCAAGCCATTTCTTTTTTTTTTTTTATAACTTGTATCCCTGACAGGACTGCCTCCGGGGAATCCAGGGGAGGCCGGGCTGAGGGGAACAGCTGCTTGGGGGGCCCCTGTCTCTTTGGCTTTCCTCTTCAGAGAATGCTTTGATCAGAGCACACCTGGCTTCTCCTGTGTGTTCCCAGGCTGGGCCCCAAACAGGAGCCTTCCAATCCCCTTGAGAAGGGCCATTACCCATCCTCCCGTGCAGCCCCTCCCAGGACATTGCCAGGCTGTGTTTTTCTTCCTGGGCCAGTTCCAGCTTCTCTGAAAATCAGATAGATTTCACTGAAAGAAGAGAAAAATGGTTGTCCCGACCTCAAATAATCACAGATGCATTAAAAACAAAACAAAACAAAACAAAACAAAACAAAACCCTCCCTGTTCTCAGAAGCGCCCAGCTGGAGCAGAATGAACAGTGAGTGGCCGTGCGGTTGTCTTGAATGGCCCAGCCACTGACTAGCTCTGTGACCCTGCCCTGACTCCGTGGGCCTCCGTGGCCTCCTGCACACGTGGCTGGGAGCTGGCAGAGTTGGTGGAATGCTGAGGTGAAAACAAGGAACCACTGAGAGTTGACAAAACGCCCCCAGCCATGACATTCCACCGGGCAGGGCTCTGTGGTGGCTCCTTAGAAAGGGCGCTTTTCTGTCAACGGTTCTGGAACACAGTAATCTTTTTAGGACACAAATCTAGTTCTGTGCCCGCGCCGTCCACCCCAATCTCCACCTAAAGCGGGCCCCTGGCTTTTCGCACGTCTTAAAATAACGACAGCCCCTACCTCTGCCTGCCAGGCTTGCATAGGTAGCCTCATCCCAAATCATCCTCCTCCTCTCCCTCCATACGTAGGATGGGCAAAAGCAGGTTTACAGTTGTGAGTACGTGAAACACAGTTGGTAAAGCTACTCTAATAATCCTAATCTGCATTTTTTTTTTTTTTCCATACGAACAAGTAAACCTACTCTTGCCCCACTACACACCCCTCTTTCCAGTTCCCAGAGCTCATCAGGCTTCCTTCCAGCTCAAGGTGCTGCATACTTCGCTCTCTCATTGTGGGCTGGTTCTCACTCCGCGCACCTCTCTTCCTTCTGCCCAGTCAGATCCAGTGTGCGCCTCCTTCCTCAGACAGCCTTTCCGGGACCCAGGGGGAGGTCTGCTTGCACCGCACTGTGCTTTTCCTTGTGGCCCTATCACTAGCATAGTAACTGTATTTCTTGTTTTTCAAAAATTATCGGATGGTTTCACGAGGGCAGAAACCACATCCGTCTGATTCCCACAGCAATCTGTTCCAAGCACAGAGCCTGGAACATAAGAGAGGTTCAACAAATATTTGCCCCATAACTATTCAGTAAATATTGATGTACTGGGCTAACGCATAAACAAATAATCTAAAAGAACTACATTTTGCTCTTTAACCATAG
Organism: Pipistrellus hanaki; assembly: GCF_964339955.1. Classification (NCBI taxonomy): domain Eukaryota; kingdom Metazoa; phylum Chordata; class Mammalia; order Chiroptera; family Vespertilionidae; genus Pipistrellus; species Pipistrellus hanaki. The sequence continues at coordinate 70,108,113 of NC_140503.1, forward strand.
TACCAAAGAGCTATTCTTTGTAAAACTCAAAACTTCTTTTTGAGGGTTACTTTGGTGGGACCTTGTAGCACGATATGGACGTGAGATCGATGTTAATGTAAAACAAACAAACAAACAAAAAAAAAAAACAAAAAAAAAAACAACAACATTGAAACCTGTAAAGAATTTGTGTGATTTTATTTGAGCCAAACTGTCGGGAAGCAGAACCTCAACGAATTGCGATAATGCTCTGGAGAATGGCGGGTTATATCTCTATTTATACATTGCAATCAAAGGAAGGGTTACCTGAAATCCACTGGTGATAGACCAGCGAGGTGGGAAGAAGCAAAGGGGGAAGGGAGGATGGGGAAACCCCTGGGATTGGATAAAAAATAAAATGATAGACACATACTTAGGTGGGTGCAGGAACAAATTAACATAACAATGAAGGAATCTGTGGTATACGTCCTGGAACCCAGGCACGTCAGGTTGTGCCCCAAGGGGTCTGGAAAAAGGGAAGTTACAAGTTACCCAAACATTTCAAAGGATATATTATCTTAGATGCAACAAGACAGATATGCTCAGTTAAGATAAAGGTTGAGCCCTCGCTGGTTTGGCTCAGTGGTAGTGTTGGCCTGAGGACTGGAGTAGGGGTGGGGGTGGGGGTAGGAGATGCGGTCCTGGGTCCTGAGTTCCATTCCAGTCAAGGTCACATGCCTAGGTTGCTGGCTTGAGCCCCAGTGGGGAGTGTGCAGGAGGCAGCTAATCATTGGATGTTTCTCTCTCTCTCTCTCTCTCTCTCTCTCCCTCTCTTCTCTGGAAAAAGAAAAAAAAAAAAAAAAAAGATAAAGGTTGACCTTGAAGATACCGGCCTAGGATATAACTACCCACCATAACTGCTTTTAGTTAAAGTTTCATTTCAGACCATCCTTTGTGGTTACTTTAGATCTCTGAGTTTGCAGCACTACCATGCAGGCCTTCCCTGAGCTTGTCGAGTTAGCATGCGGCCCCTTTTGTCCACAAAAAAAAGATCAATGATATAAAAGAAAAATGTTACCAAAACCGGTTTGGCTCAGTGGATAAAGCGTCAGCCTGCGGACTAAAAGGTCCCAGGTTCAATTCCGGTCAAGGGCATGTACCTTGGTTGCGGGCACATCCCCAGTAGGGGGTGTGCAAGAGGCAGCTGATTTATGTTTCTGGCTCTCTATCTCTCTCCTTTCCTCTCTGTAAAAAATCAATAAAATATATTAAATAATACAAGAATAACCTGTGATTTACCACTAATTACCACTCTTAAATCTATGGTTGTCCCTCTGATCCGCCGACTCCAGCTGATAAAAACCAACTCGCTCGTTTTGCTAGTGGGTGCTACCTGTTTTCCGCTTTCCACACCGTGGGATGCCATCTAACTTAAGAAGTCCAGCCCAACTCATGAACAACATCTCCCCGAACAATCAAACAGCTCTCTCCTCTCTAAGTTCTGCATCCATATCATGTACACAGAAGGATCCGCACATCGCCGCGTCCCTAGAAACAAATTTGTAATCAGCAGTCCTTTACTGAGACCCTAAGCATAAGACCCATGATGGTACCTAGTTTGTCCACAAGGGGTCAGTCTCCTCCGGCAGCTCCTGGGAGCAGAGTTGCATATTTGCGACCAACAGAGGTTCTCTCCCCCTATTCCAGTGTTTTTCAACCGCTGTTCCGCCGCACACTAGTGTGCCGCGAGATGTTGCCTGGTGTGCCGTAGGTGCAGACAAGACAAGAATTTTATAATTTTTCACTATTTTGTTTACTTAATATTTCATAATAAAGTAATTATAAAATACTTTCTTTGTGTTTATTTGATTCCTATTCAAGAGAATTACTTTATATATAGTCAATGTAGGCACAGAGTTAAATTTTTTTAACATTTTCTAATGGTGGTGTGCCTCGTGATTTTTTTCATGAAACAAATGTGCCTTTGCCAAAAAAAAGGTTGAAAAACACTGCCCTATTCCACAGCATCCTGCCCACGTGCCAACAAGGTTTCCGCTGGGTTCTTATTCACAGTGATCCTCATCACAAACCTTGGTCAAGTGAGGGTGACGAAGTCCTGTTTGGTTATACAGGTCCTTCCCTAACCTTAGTTTTTCTTTCCCTCTCTGTCTCCTATTGTGGACTTTGTTCATCAGCTTACTAAATCAACTATTTTACAGGCTCTTACAGAATGGCTGTTGTATGCAACCCTGCAATGTGACCCCCAAACACCACCGGTTCAGAATTTGCTCAGTCATGAAGTCCTGAGGGAGCTTGGCACTTAAGCAGCGGTGCTTAAGCCAGTTTGCAAAGGAGCCAATGGCACTGGCGCCCAATTTAAAGGTGCCTTGCTTTATGTCCAGTTGGAAGAAACTTTCAGCTGATGGTTATGAGAAACTATTGATATAAAATATGCCTCCTTAAGTCCTGAATGAACAATTCCTGGATAATAAAAACATGCAGAAGAGACATGATGGTTTATTTTAGAAATAATAATTTTGTAGAATAAATACTACATAAACCATGCGTAATAACGTCTGGTACTCATCTTGGTGATTTAATGATACAAAGAGCATTTGTCTAAGGACTAAGTTTATAAGTCTGTAGAGGTGGAGTATAAAATGCTGTGATATTAGGCACAAAGGTGCTTGTTTAATTAGTATGGTGGTGTTTAACACTAATAAACATGATGTTTTATTGGAGGAGACAAATGGAGTGGAAAATAGGGCTCGTCCGGGATTTGAACCCGGGACCTCTCGCACCCTAAGCGAGAATCATACCCCTAGACCAACGAGCCAGACATAAGGACAGTTAAAGTTCTGAAAATGTAGTAAAAAGTTTTCGCCACGTCTATACAGTCTTCTTTCCGTAGATATGAGCATATGGTGCCGCCTAGTGGACAAACAAATTACTGCAGTCTTTTTTATTCAAACTTAGAAAAGACTCTTATAATACAGATCATTTTAGGAAAAATATTTCAGGATCAACGAGAATAATTTCGCTGTATGTGTGCGCTTCCAAATGGGCCAAAAATGCAGCCGGAACGGTGGGAGGCGATCGAATCAGGGATAGTCTCGAGCTGCGGGCTGATTCCTTGGCCGTGGGGAGGGGAGAGCGCGCGCCTTCCCGGGAGGGCGTCTCCTGGACGGCTTTGCCTTTTGGGGGCAGAATATTTGGGGCGGGTAAGGAGG